>NC_047517.1:13176670-13504170 GCF_902827115.2 Pseudochaenichthys georgianus | reverse complement strand
TAATCCTAGGAAATTTTAGAAAGCAATAAAATCGATATCAACCGGTGAGATCCGTAATGACCTATCTCCGTGCCTTACCACAGCATCTGGCACTATATCGGACAGGGCCACTATGCTAAATTGCTTTAATGAGCATTTTGTGTCCTGTGGTTCTCTATTTGATTCTGTCACTAACTCTGCTTCTGTAAACACCACAGTCTGTGACTCTGAACAACGTGGTCTGGAAAACCCTTTCAGTTGTACCCCTTTTACTGTTGATGTTGTTCATGAAGCCTTATCTAAGCTAGATCCTAGGAAACCGGCTGGCCCGGACAACTTAGAACCTTTCTTTTTAAAGATAGCTGCAGACTTTATTGCTCCACCTCTTACTTCTCTTTTTAACCTCTCCCTCAGCACAAATACAATTCTAAAAGTATGGAAGTCAGCGTATGTCTTGCCTTTACTGAAAGGAGGGGAGGCTACTATTTTAAATAACTATAGGCCAATCTCTAAATTGTCAGTTCTGGCTAAGGTTCTTGAACGCCTAGTGAGTGAACAGGTAAAGGAGTTTTTATGTACAAATGACATCCTGTCTAAACATCAGTCAGGCTTCAGAAAGCAACATAGCACCATCACTGCCACAATGAAAGTGGTGAATGACATTACTAGTATTTTAGATAATAAGCAGAGTTGTGCAGCTCTGTTTATTGACCTTTCCAAATCGTTTGACACCGTTGATCATCTCATCTTAAAGCAGAGGCTACTCAGTATTGGCCTATCCAGCCTTGCAGTGGGGTGGTTTGTGAACTACCTCTCTGAAAGGTCCCAATGTGTTCATTTTGATGGACTGTCTTCTGAGTGGTTAAACATTTCTAATGGTGTACCACAAGGTTCTATTTTAGGACCACTTTTATTCTCCATATATATTAACAGCGTAGGTGATAATGTGAATGAAGCTACTTTACATTTTTATGCGTATGATACTGTAATGTATTGTGCAGGTCCCTCCATTAAAAGAGGCTGTTGTTAAATTACAGGCTGTTTTTAACATTATTCAGACTCAGTTCTCTGAATTAAAGCTTCTTTTAAATGTGGATAAAACCAAGGTAATGCTCTTTTCAAAAGCAAAAAATACACCAGAGCCTGTTTTAGATATTGTAACTACGCAAGGAACAAAACTTGAAGTTGTTGCCTGTTACAAATACCTTGGTATCTGGCTTGATGATTGTCTCTTTTAAACTTCATGTAAATAACCTGCTAAAAAAACTGAGGGTTAGGCTAGGGTTCTTTTTCAGAAACAAGTCCTGCTTCTCGCTTGAGGCCAGGAAAAGGCTAGTCACTGTGACCTTTTTACCTGTGCTGGACTATGGGGATCTGGTCTATATGAATGCACCTGCCAATTGCCTGGTCAAGTTAGATGCTGCGTATCACAGTGCACTGAGATTTGTGACAAACTGTAAAGCATTAACCCATCACTGTACCCTGTATGCAAGGGCTGGTTTGCTTTCACTAACTGTACGGAGGCTCAGTCACTGGTACATTTTTATATACAAAGCCATGCTAGGGAAACTTCCATCTTATATCTGCTCCCTGATCTCACGGAGAATTGTAAGTGGCTACTGCCTGAGATTGAATGCTGTGGTTTTATTAAATGTGCCAACTGCTAGGACTGTCTTAGGGAAAACAGCTTTTAGATGCGCAGCTCCTCTGTCTTGGAATAGTCTGCAAATTAAATGGAAACTGAACAATCTGGTGCCACTAAATGTTTTTAAAGCTCGGTTGGATGCTAGTCAATCAGAAGCTATTGGTACCTGTTTATGTGGATAATTTTGTAAATTATGCTGTATGATGTCCTTTTGTTGTTCTGTTTATGCTTTTATGTTTCATGTGGAACTACTTGAACAGGTCTCCCTTGGAAAAGAGATCAATGATCTCAATGGGATTTTATCTGTATAAATAAAGGTTTGAAATGAAATGTTTATTTCCTGGTAAGTCAACAATGTGTCCTCAATGTATTGTACACGCCCCGGATTCCTATGACGAAAATAATAGAATATAGCCAGTTGTCATGTCTCAAGTTATACTGCAACACCCCATCTAAGACACGAGTGGATCTGACTTTAATTACATTTGAGTTGAGTGTTTCGTCAACTTAATGTGTTGCTTAAAATAATACTTCTGCATACAGTATGTGACAATGTAAGTGATGCATGGCCAGATACGGCTCGAGAAGCTGACTCAGATAAGGAAATATGATATATTATGATATTATATGATCGATGATCTGATTGATGATGTGATATGAATGATAAGTGCGACACGTCGGCGTCTTCTCTGCATAGGCTACGGCAGTTTAAACTGTATATCCTTTATCCTGTAATATGACTTGAGAGATTTAAACTCTGCACACTGAGCTCTGATTGGTCAGCAGGCGGTGCTTTCACTGAGTTGATCTCTTTTCTATAGACGCAGGAGGCGGGCAGCGTCAGGTAACAAAAGTTATTTAGCCTTCCCAAACCTGAGCCTCACGCGCCGCCTATGGGAGGAAGTAACAGGGCCTGAAATGAGAGACAAGAGGCAAGTCGAAAATGAAACACGGGGACTTAACTAGAGATGAATGACAAATAGACAGAACTGTCATGACGTGAATACACATGAAAACCTTACTAAACATGAAATGACAGACATAATACATAAACATAACTAACACATTTGACGAGACACAACAAAAGGCACTGTTTGGCAAATACATTATCACTATTCTTAGATAATACACAATATTTGAAAACACTTGCAACCAATGCATGCAGGAATGGACCCTGTACTGAACTTACAAACCTTACATGTGTAAGACATTTTGAGAAGCTTGCAGAGTACAGTTAGCTTAACTTGCTTTTTCACTAAGCGGCCTGACGTCGGACTGTCAAACTTTGGCTAGGGTTACATAAATTAACTAACACAATTATTTGTATTAATTACTTTCTTTGTCTCTTGAGTTACCATGTGCATTGGGGGAGGTTACTTCCTGGTTCAGCAAAGGGCGTGGCCTAGCGCTGAGGACTCATAAATACTGCAAGGAGCCAATTGGGACAGATTGGGACAAACCACCTGCTTCCATGTTAAAGGGGGGATTTGGGTTGTGTCTGTGTCCTTTGTATTTTCTGTTACTATTAATTATCCCTTGGTTTCAACTTGGTTTGGCCAAGCCACTATATAGGTTCCTTGGTTTTTCATTGTAGCAGGTCAGTTTGTTGAGTTAACACCTGTTAAGTAGATGCCATGTTTCTTTGAGGTATTTTCCTGTTGACCTCTTCTATAGGCCTAGTTTTTAGAAGTTATTGATTTAGGGTGTTTTCTGTGGACTTTTGGGTAAATAAAAAACCCAGTTTATTTAAACCACTCCTGTGTCCTGTTGTTCATACCCCTCACTAGTGATGACAAAATGAAGCTTTGAATGAAGCATCGAACCACTTGGACAATTGTGTTGGAAATAGGTTCATTTCTCGAAGCTTCAGTTACAGCGACCTCTCCTGGCGAAGGGCAAGGCTGCAGTGGGTTTAACGTATCTTTGCCTTGAAAAATATTCGATGCACACACACACTAAGACCGAATATCATGTTCTATTTGCAATTAAAGATTGATAATTGTGTGTATTGGGTTATTGAGAAGAGCCTCTCTGAAGAACCAGCACCTTACCGTGGTAGAGAGGTTTGTGTGCCCTGATGAACCTGGGGGCTGTGTTGTCTGGAACCTTGTGTTCCTGGTAGGGTCTCCCATGGCAAATTGGTCTCAGGCAAGGGGCCAGACTAAGATTGGTTCAAAAGACCTCATGAAAGGAAAAACAAGAAGTGAGGATACCCGGCCCGGAGGAAGCCCGGGGCCCCCTTCTGGAGCCAGGCCCAGAAGGAGGACTCGTCGGCGAGCGTCTGGTGGCCGGGCTTGCCACGGAGCCCGGCCGGGCCCAGCCCGAAAAGGCAACGTGGGCAACACCTCCGCTTCTCTGTCCCGCGGGCCCACCACCTACGGGAAACATCGATGGGGTCGGGTGCGCTGCCAGACGGGTGGCAGTGAAAGCGGAGGGTCTCGACGGACCAGACCCGGGCGGCAGAAGCTGGCTTTGGGGACGTGGAACGTCACCTCTCTGGGGGGGAAGGAGCCGGAGCTTGTGCGGGAGGTGGAGCGGTACCAGTTGGATCTGGTTGGGCTCACCTCTACGCACAGCGTCGGCTCTGGAACCTTACTTCTGGATAGGGGTTGGACTCTATTCTTCTCCGGAGTTGCTCAAGGTGTGAGGCGCCGGGCGGGTGTGGGGATACTCACAAGTCCCCGGTTAGGTGCTTCGTTGTTGGAGTTTACCCCAGTGGACGAGAGGGTCGCCTCCCTACGCCTGCGGGTTATGGGGGGGAAAACTCTGACTGTTGTGTGTGCTTATGCACCCAACAGCAGTTCAGAGTATTCGGCCTTCTTGGAGACCCTGGAAAGAGTCCTGTATGGGGCTCCTGAAGGGGACTCCTTAGTCTTGCTGGGAGACTTCAACGCACATGTGGGCAATGATGGAGACACTTGGAGGGGCGTGATTGGGAGGAACGGCCCCCCTGATCTGAACCGGAGTGGTGGTTTGTTACTGGACTTCTGTGCTAGTCATGGATTGGCCATAACAAACACCATGTTCGAACATAAGGATGCTAATAAGTGTACGTGGTACCAGAGCACCCTAGGCAGAAGGTCCATGATCGATTTCGTTATCGTATCATCGGACCTGAGGCCGTATGTTTTGGACACTCGGGTAAAGAGAGGGGCGGAGTTGTCAACTGATCACCATCTGGTGGTGAGTTGGGTCGAGTGGCGGGGGAAGCCTCTGGATAGACCTGGTAAGCCCAAACGTGTAGTTCGGGTGAACTGGGAACGTCTGGAGGAGGCCCAAGTTCAGGAGGCCTTCAACTCACACCTCCGGCGGAGCTTTTCGGGCATTCCTGTGGAGGTTGGGGACATTGAACCAGAGTGGTCGGTGTTCAAAGCCTCTATTGCCGAAGCCGCGGTGGGGAGCTGTGGTCTCAAGGTCTTAGGTGCCTCAAGGGGCGGTAACCCTCGAACCTCCTGGTGGACACCGGTGGTCAGGGAAGCCGTCCGACTGAAGAAGGAGGCCTTCAGGGATTTGTTATCCCGGGGGACTCCCGAAGCAGTTGCAAGGTACCGACAGGCCCGAAGGGCAGCAGCCTCATCCGTGGCCGAGGCAAAGCAGCGGGTGTGGGAGAAGTTCGGAGAAGACATGGAGAAGGACTTTCGGGCGGCACCAAAGTTGTTCTGGAAAACTGTCCGACACCTCAGGAGGGGGAAGCAGGGAACCATCCAAGCTGTGTACAGTAAGGATGGGACGTTGTTGACCTCAACTGATGGAGTGTTGGGACGTTGGAAGGAACACTTTGAGGAACTTTGAGGAACTCCTGAACCCGACAACTCCGCCCTCTATGTTAGAGGCAGAGCTGGAGTATGACGGGGGATCAACGCCAATCTCCCGGGGGGAGGTCACTGAGGTCGTCAAACAACTCCACAGTGGCAAAGCCCCGGGGGTGGATGAGATCCGCCCGGAAATGCTGAAGGCTCTGGGTGTTGAGGGACTGTCATGGTTGACACGTCTCATCAACGTTGCGTGGAAGTCGGAAACAGTACCGAAGGAGTGGCAGACCGGGGTGGTGGTCCCCCTTTTCAAAAAGGGGGATCAGAGGGTGTGTGCCAATTACAGAGGCATCACACTACTCAGCCTCCCCGGGAAAGTTTACTCCAAGGTACTCGAAAGGAGGGTCAGGCCGATTGTCGAACCTCAGATTGAGGAGGAACAATGCGGATTCCGTCCTGGTCGTGGAACGACGGATCAGCTTTTTACTCTCGCAAGGATCCTGGAGGGGGCCTGGGAGTACGCTTATCCGGTCTACATGTGTTTTGTAGACTTGGAGAAGGCGTATGACCGGGTTCCCAGGGAGTTACTGTGGGAGGTGCTGCGGGAGTATGGGGTGAGGGGGTCTCTACTCAGGGCCATCCAATCTCTGTACTCCCAAAGCGAGAGCTGTGTCCGGGTCCTCGGCAGTAAGTCGGACCCATTTCCGGTGAGGGTTGGCCTCCGCCAGGGCTGCGCTTTGTCACCAATCCTGTTTGTAATATACATGGATCGGATTTCGAGGCGTAGTCGTGGGGGGGGGGGGTCTGCAGTTCGGTGGACTAAGGATTGCACCACTGCTTTTTGCAGATGATGTGGTTCTGATGGCTTCATCGGTCTGCGACCTTCAGCACTCACTGGATCGGTTCGCAACCGAGTGTGAAGCGGCTGGGATGAGGATCAGCACCTCCAAATCTGAGGCCATGGTTCTCAGCAGGAAACCGATGGACTGTCCACTCCAAGTAGGGAATGAGTCCTTACCCCAAGTGAAGGAGTTCAAGTATCTCGGGGTCTTGTTCTCGAGTGAGGGATCAATGGAGCGTGAGATGGGCCGGAGAATCGGAGCAGCGGGAGCGGTATTGCAGTCGCTTTACCGCACCGTTGTGACGAAAAGGGAGCTGAGCCGGAAGGCAAAGCTCTCTGTCTACCGGGCCATTTTCGTTCCTACCCTCACCTATGGTCATGAAGGATGGGTCATGACCGAAAGAACGAGATCGCGGATACAAGCGGCCGAGATGGGTTTCCTCCGCCGGGTGGCTGGTGTCTCCCTTAGAGATAAGGTGAGAAGTTCGGTCATCAGGGAGGGACTCGGAGTTGAGCCGCTCCTCCTTCGCGTCGAAAGAAGCCAGTTGAGGTGGTTCGGGCACCTAGTTAGGATGCCACCTGGGCGCCTCCCTAGGGAGGTGTTCCAGGCACGTCCAGCTGGGAAGAGACCAAGGGGTAGACCTAGGACCAGGTGGAGGGATTATATCTCTTTGCTGGCCTGGGAGCGCCTTGGGATCCCCCAGTCAGAGCTGGTTGATGTCGCCAGGGAAAAGAAAGTTTGGGGCTCTCTGCTGGAACTGCTACCCCCGCGACCCGACCACGGATAAGCGGGAGAAGATGGATGGATGGATGGAGAAGAGACTAGAGAGTGATGGAACATTTTTTGGGAGGAGAGGGCCTTTTATCAGTTACTCAAGTATTAAAGTTGAAAAGCAATGATTAAAAGTACGTCCATTCCGGGCTTTGAACCAGCTGCGCGGAGGTCATCGACACATTCGGGCCACCGGCTCTACCCACTGGGCTTTCTATTCCTTAAAATATTGGATTGTTTTTATATTACTGATAATTGTCTTTTTGTTCACAACTTCTCCACATTTTGAAGTGTTTCCCGAGCCAGAACGACCTATCTTTCTTCCTGGCCTGCTCTATAATGATACTACAATTCAAATGCAATACCAACAGCAACAACGCAAACTACGACAACAACCCACACATTGCGCATTGTTTAGAGCGGTCATAAAGTGTTGAAGCGCTCAAATTCGAAACTGTTTCAACCTGTCAGAATCGAGACGAACCAGTCAAGTGATTAATTCAGGAAATGAAGCAGTTGCTGGTTCGGACGTCACATGTCACGTGACTTGAAGCAGTTGCTGCTTCGGACGTCACATGTCACGTGATTTGAAGCAAGCTTCGAAGCACTGCTTCTATGAAATAGGAAGTCCAGGGTTGAAGCTCCGTTCAAAGCTTCAGTGTCAAACGGCCATCACTACCCCTCACTGTTTATTCATCATTCAATTCATTCTAAATTGTATTCTGTAGATTGTGTACATTACTTTTCACTTTACTGCTTTTTGCACTCCTGGTTAGAAGCTAAACTTCGTTGTCTCAGTACCTGTAATCTGTGCAATAACAATAAAGTTGCATCTAATCTTGAGCAGGAACAAATGTATTTACTTAGTACATATCTGACATTAACGATTAAACACATTTGTGCATTCTTTATAAATGCAAACTGGTCAAGACCACTGATGGAAGTAGTTAGTAGTAGGGGATTCTGGGTAGTGTAGTGTATTCTGCCATCCTTTATTTGTTTCTCCGAAACGAAGGGGAAAAATACAAAAGCATTGCACACAATTGAAACCAATCAATGTTGTGTAATTAAGGATACATCTGGTGTTTTTTAGTCGATGAGTAGTGCAGATATCACTGTAAAATCAATCGACAGTAAGGGGAATACTTACTTCCGGGTGTACAATTCTCCGTTATCCAATGGGAATGGACGCTCACATTGCCTTTAAGGGCAGCCGACACAAACGAATGCCGTGCTTCCATGAGCGTCAAATTCCGCCGCAGATGGGAATACATTGCAATCAGTTGAAAGCTATTTGCGTCCCTTTATGAAGCTGAAGGAGCCTAGGAGCGTCACAACTGCACGCCACGGGACCCTGACCAAACGTCGCTCCTGGACGATTATGGAATGAGAGTGTGTTATCAGGAGAGGGAGAGGAAAAGAGAGCACCACGTTTATTTTTCCCATTTTATTATCCAGAATGACTGTAAACCTTTGAATAAAGTTGTTAATCTACTATTAGTAGTTTGTTTAAATACATTACTTATGTTTTTTTTTTTCATTAACATAAAATTAATCTCACGTACCCCCTGCAGTACTCCAACGTACCCCTAGGGGTACGCGTACCCCCATTTGAGAACCACTGTTCTACAGTATATTGTTGGTTACTGTGATCTTCTACAGTACATTGTTGGTTACTGAGATGTTATACTGTTGGGACGTTACTACTGCTATTTCTACAGTAACTCCAGAGTTGCTGTACATTTTGGCTGGAAACACGGTATTATACTCTAAAATACTATACAGTAATTTACTGTGCACAAACACTGTAAATAACTGTGGATTTCACAGCCATTTTTTACAGTGTGCACCTATTATGCAAAATCCACTTTTTCACGTCTTTTATACATAAACCCATGTGTCCCATCTGTGTAAAGAGATTTTAAAAGTTTCAGGAAAAAAGATTTGCTCACTTTTTGTCTTGATCCATTTATATAAAAACCTTTTTGGCTTGGGTAACCATTAGCCAATAACCAACCAAGGTAACCCCCCCCCCCCTCATAACCTGAATCTCCTCCTAGAGCACCATTGTGTTATTTTTAACCAAATATCTTGCAGAAGGGCGTTGGGAGAAGCACCCTATTTTCATCTAAAGTAAAAGACACAGAATCATTCGAGCCAAACACTTCAGAGACATGTTTTGTATATATATGAGACCTATAATATATTGATGAAAAATAGTATAATAGGGGACCTTTAACTACAAGCAGAACCAATGAGGGCAGGGTCGGCGTCATGTTAGGTCATTCGCGGGCCATGCCCCCCCAAATGAGTCACTGTGCCCCCCCAACACAAGGCAGGCAAGCCTGGTCACTTTGCCGTTTAAATGATAATGACCGGCGGGGCTCCCCCCCGTTGACAGGTCACTGTCTAGCACTGGCTTCGTAGTGCACTGATCGACTAGGCTAAGCCGCTAAGCTAACCTGTAGCTGCTCCCTCCACACTCACAACAACTTCATACAGACAGCAGCTCTATTCGCCATAGAGGAAACACACATTTAAAACGGTTTTGCCTGCCGTTTTTGTGTACACAAGCATTCATCAATGGGTTTTGGAAAGTGGCGCTGTACCTTAATAATATAAAGGCTTGTATTTGCGTGCATTTCCTGGTCGGAAAGTGGCAATGTACTGAGAGTGGAGGTGTCCTGAGATTAGCACCTGCAGGCAGGCTCCATGGACCTGTCAGCTCCGGACAGCGCAAAATGCGTACATGAAGCGCTACGTCATGAACGCAAGAAATCTACCCTCGTGGGGGCGCGCTCATGTGATTGGCTTAGAATTGAGGAGACATCTGATTGGCTATAGATAGAAAAAAGTACGAATCGGCTGACCGTCAGGGGAGTCTCAAAAAACCCACACACGAATGCACAGCGATCCGTGCACAGAAAGCGGTTTGTGTTTGCAGGTTCAGAGGTTTTAAACGGAAAACAAATATGCGAGGATCAAAAATACATATGTAAAACTTTTTTCTGTATTTGGATTTTATTTACATGTATATGAAACGGAACACATTTGTGTGTGCATTGAAAAACACAAGTGTGGATCCGGAAATACAAGTGTGAATCCAGCCTGTCCTCCTACAAAAAACAACCATATAGGCCGATTGTTCAAGCCCTTATTACGACCCAGAGACACGTTTTAAAGTATATGTTGTTTCTTACACGACCACTAGAGGTGCTCTAGTGGTCGTGTAAGAAACAACATGCTCCCGGCCTGTCATTGCAAACGCTCCGGAGGGACGTTTATTCACAAATAACCCTCCCTGGAAAATCCTAAATTGTGGAATACTTTGGCCATTAAAATGCTTTTTGATTCGATTTCTGGCGAGAAGTATATATTGTACTCTTAGAATCCACGTCCAGTCGATGTGTAGGATCTATAGTTTGATAGATATTGTGAAGATGATTTGAGGTCTCGCCAGGATAACAAGTATGCAGCTTCCATGTAAAGTTTGCGTGGGTGAAAACGTTGGGTTACGTATTGTAACCCTTTGTCATATTAGCACAGGCGGAGCCCTCTACTGGACTCTATGGGTACTACCCTCTATGCAAGCATTCTCCCACTGAGACTTCAATAGACGTAGCCGGCCTTGGGCGGGCCTACCTGAATCCGCGCGCATCACACCGTATAAAAGGAGGCCTCGCGTCCTGACTATCATCCTACACCTCTCTTCAGCGAGCGGAATAGGACAGTGCCCTGAGTAGAGGGCTCCGCCTGTGCTAATATGACAATGGTTACAATACGTAACCCAACGTTATATCTCTCACAGGCTCCGCCCTCTACTGGGCTCTATGGGTACAGTGGGTGGAGCCGCGATGTATACGCGCACTGTCGTCCAACAACAACATTCCACCCTACTGCCCCTGACCGGCTTTTATGGTCAGCAGCTGCTGCCCCACATTCTCCTTTAATCCGGTTATAACCGAGGAGAAATCTGGGCTGTGGCTGACAGAGCACACCCTGCTGCGCTTACCTCGCAGAAAGTGTGCTCAAAAAACAGTGCCGGGGGACCCCCCCCCCCGCCCATAGACGGATGGGGAGAGCCCCCTCGGCCCCGAATGGGCTTACTACACGCCTGCTTCCCTGAATCCCTAAGGATAACAGGGAGAGCGCCAGAGCCCATGCCCCACACTCAAAAACTGACCCCGTGCAGAGTGTGTGGACTAAATTGTGGAGGGCTACCCCCTCCCAGGAGGAGAGCAGCCCTCCAGCCCTGTAAGGGCCCAGCGCGCCCCTCGCCCATCCCGGGACCCTCAGAGGGCCCGAGAACAGCGAAGGCGCATTACGTCCGGGGAGGGGGTCAGATGCCAACTGGGCCTGGCGTCGAACAAGACGCCGCTGTGCATATCCTCCACACTCTGAATAAGGCTGTCAACGAAGCCACAGCCCGTAGGGCAGGCTCTCCCTGCCTGTCCGTAGGCATGTGCAATGCACTCGCAGAGCCAGCCTGCCAGGAGTTTCTTGGACAGAGCTTTCCCGATCACAACGCCCCCCCACACACACGAACAGCTGTTCGGTGCGTCTAAGGGCGCTCCACATAACATGCTAGCGCACGCACCGGGCAGAGGAGGTGCAGTTTAGCTTCCCTGGCCCCACCATGGGGGGGAAGACTAAAACCCCCTAACTGAATAGCCCTCGACCTGAACGCACTCCTTGTGCTTTTGGGCACAAAGGAGGGGTTCGGTCTGAGTGTCGCGCCGCTCCGGTCACCCCGAATCAGTAAACAGCTCGGGTGCACCGACAGAGCAGTTAACTCGGACACCATTTTGGCTGACGGCAAGAAGCAAAGCTGTTTTCCACGACAATGCTTTCAGAGAGGAGAGCTCCAGAGGCTCAAACGGCCCCGAGGCCAGAGCCTCGAGCACTAGGGGCAGGTCCCACTGTGGGGTGGAGGCGTGCACTACTGGGCGCAGCCTCCTGACCCCCTGTATAAACCGCGACATCAGTGGTTGACTAAAGGCTGACCTGCCGCTAAATCCCTCATGGCAGGACGAGATGGCTGCTGCATACACTTTTATAGTAGAATGAGCTACTGTAGTCCTCTGTCCATCAACTGTAAGAAGGAAAAAATAGAGCCTAACTCACAAGATAGGGGTTCTATTCTCCGCTCCTCACACCATCACTGGAATCCTAGCCACCTCGGCCTGTAACAGGCTGTGGTGGATCCAGCTCTAGCTGCCTGGATAGACTGAATAACACTGTCAGACAATCCACCCTGTCTCAGCATGTCCCTCTCAGGAGCCAAGCCTGGAGAGGACGGCCCAGAGTGGGTAACGCCCCGATTGCACCTGCCTCTTGAGACCTCGCCCCCCAGAACTGGCGAACCGCCCAGGGCTGGCTCACCTTCATCTGTGTCATCTCTGAGTACCACGGAGCCCCGACGCGGTCCGGAGCCACTAGGATGACTGACAGACGTTCTCGCCTCACTCTCCCCAGGAGAGGGAGAATGAGAAGCAGCGGTGGAAAGGCGTATAGCAGCTTCCTTGGCCATGGCTCGTGTGCAAACGCGTCCACCCCCAAGGGCGGGTCGTCGCCCAGGTCCATGGAGAACCACAGGGCACAGTGGCTGTTGCGCCGGCTGGCAAACAGATCCACTACCGCTCTCCCGAACTGGGCCCAGATCTGCTTCACCACCTCCGGGTGAAGCGTGACGCGTCCATTCGCCTGTTCTCAGTCCCGGGATATGGAGGGCTCTCAGGGCTAACAACACCACCTCTGAAGCCCATAACCACAGCCTCTCCGCTGTGGTCAACAAGGCGGCGGAGCAGACTCCGCTCTGCCTGTTGATATAAGCCACTGTGGTGCTGTTGTCGCTCCTGACCATTACATGTCTCCCTTGAATTAGGGGCATGAAATGCTGGAGGACTCCAATACCGCCCGTAGCTCTAGGACAGGGGTGGCCAACCAGTCAGAGGTTAAGAGCCACATTTGTTCTCTGTTACTGCAAAGAGCCACATCAAACACACAGTCACTGATACCCAGTGGCGGCGCCAGGGTATGGCTGGGGTAGGCTACAGCCATACCAAGAAATGGCTTAGCCCTACCTTAGCCCGACCATGAAAAATGATGTTAAAGTAAGCAATAGCATGTTGAGAACACGGATTGCGAAAAACTACCGGTCGTGTCCACAACACACAAACTGATCCTGCTGTAACAACAAGTGCACGTTACTGACGCAATATGGTTGAGACCATTCGTGCTTATGCTAGAGGGGTGCAAGGAATAGTCTAAGTAGTGGGGGAGTTTTATACACTAAAGGTGTGGAAATTCTTTCGCGTTATAATATCAGACCTACAGCCAATCAGAGCAACGAAACGTTGGGCGCATTACTGCATTATGCATTACTGATAGGCCTACGTCACGTTCACAGTGAAAAGTCCCCAAACTCGCGCCGAGTAAATTGCAGCAGACAGACAGCAGAACTTCTAGAATTAATTGTATATTTCGGATGGATAGATTTGTTCTTAAACGCCCTCGCATTGAGGTACAAGTCGAACAGGTGCCAGAGTCACACGACCCACTTGAAGAGTGAATAGTGAGTTTTGAATATATTTTGTAATAATGGGTCATTTGAAAAAGTGTTTTGTATGACAATAGAGACACAGGCCACCTGTTGTGTGCTGCGTCTGTCTCTCTCTGTTTACCTGTGTCTGTCTGTCTGTCGGTCTGTCTGTCTCTCTCTCGCTCTCTCTCTCGCTCTCTCTCTCCGTGTCAATTCTATATGCCAACTTTTCTTGTTTCTGCCGCTGCGTAGCATGTTGTAACAACGTGGAATTAGCAGAATAGGCTATTGTATTGTTTAACTCACACCTGTTGCTCTCGATGTAATTTAGCTGATAAAAGGAGACTAATACAAACTAATAAAAGCCTCACGCGTGGCGTTTCACTGTCAAGGGGTGCGATATAGCGTGTATGTAATTACATTACAAATACTGACTTGAGCGTTGAGCCCCACCACTGTATGGGTTAGCCCTACCATAGATTACCCAACAAAAATACTCTGGCGCCGCCACTGCTGATACCGCTTGTTTCAGTTTTTTGTTTTCTGGAGACAAGATTTCAACCACGTCACTGATGCATTTTTGTGGCATTGGGATATATTTTTTTTGAATCCTCTGGAGCAGAGAGAGGAGCTGTGGATTATTGTTATTGAGGGGTTGGCAACACGCGGCCCACGGGCCGCATGCGGCCCTTTAAGCCCTCTGCTCTGGCTCCCTTGAGTTTAGACAAAAATAAGAAGGAAATAAAATAAAAGTATTTGTAGGACTATTTATATTTTGTTGCATGGTTGAAAATGTTTCGTATGTTGTATTTTGAGGTGATACTCTGACACATAAATAAAAAACAAAACGGTTTTAATTAGGTCAACTAAAAATATGCGTCACATCCTGCTCCGGTCCCGCGCGAGCGCCTTTTCTTGGAGGCGAATAACCTGACCCCTGGCTCGATAAGCGAACTATGGATAAATCAAAGAAAATTACCGGAGGAACACAGGATTTAATTCTGCGTGGACAGAGTTGTATGCTTTCACAGCAAATGATGCTGGTTTACCGGTATGTTTGATATGTAGAGAGAAGTTGTCAACGGTGGTGCAGCCTTTACGTATTGAGGAACAACAAGGAAAAGGAAGACAGCTGACGAACGTCAGTCATAATTCAATGGGGTATGTAATTTATTTCAGAAAACACTTTTTGTTATATTCCATGGAATGCTCTTAACGTCCCGATAGCAATGAATATATTAAATGCTTTGACAATAAATACATGCACAAATTAATCTCTGGAAGCCGTAGCGCTGTAAAAAGCACGACCAATCATCTGAGCCGGCCCGGCTAAAATAACTGGATGGCCTACCTGCCTGTCAGCCTTCCACCTGGGCACGAACTTATGTCGTGCCCTCATTGGTCATGTGCGCGTTCGTGTGTGTTGGAGGAGGGACTCTGTAAGAAAGTCTGAAGGAAGAGGCATATTTTTTCCGGTTGTGTAGTGTACTTTCAAATTCTAGCGCACTCGAGCTGGTTTCTCCATTCTTACCTACCCTACCTTTAACTCTTTTTAGGGTGCAGATATATGTTTTATTTATTTGAAAGTGGGCCCATTTTAATAATATTTTTTTTCCCTTCAAATGTGCAGAGGACTCCCCAAGTGCTGTGTTTAATTTATTTTAAAGTAGGCCTGTGTATTATTTTTAATTCTCCTTATAAAAGTTCTTTGTTTCTTATTAGAGGTTAACAGTTTTATATCATGTAATAAATAGCCTAATAAATGCAAAAAACTGTAGTTTTTGTCTGATATAGCAATACAAAACTATGAAATATGTTTTGCGGCTCCAGACAAAAAATGTTTGGGGAAAAAGGAGCGAAATGGCTCTTTTGGTCAAAAAGGTTGCAGACCCCTGGATTAATGCATCAGTGTTTCTTGGGTCAAAAACACTAAACTCACAACTTAAAATGAAAGCGTTTAGTTTATTTAATAAAAGAGCACATGTTCAATGTGAAAAGTGACAGTAGTCATAGATTATTTGCAATTTAGTGCTACATATATATTTAATATATATATTTTAATATATATATATATATATATATATATATTTATCCTCTCTGAAGAACCAGCACCTTACCGTGGTAGAGAGGTTTGTGTGCCCTGATGAACCTGGGGGCTGTGTTGTCTGGAACCTTGTGTTCCTGGTAGGGTCTCCCATGGCAAATTGGTCTCAGGCAAGGGGCCAGACTAAGATTGGTTCAAAAGACCTCATGAAAGACGACACAGGAAGTGAGGATACCCGGCCCGGAGGAAGCCCGGGGTCCCCTTCTGGAGCCAGGCCCAGAAGGAGGACTCGTCGGCGAGCGTCTGGTGGCCGGGCTTGCCACGGAGCCCGGCCGGGCCCAGCCCGAAAAGGCAACGTGGGCAACACCTCCGCTTCTCCATCCCGCGGGCCCACCACCTACGGGAAACATCGATGGGGTCGGGTGCGCTGCCAGAAGGGTGGCAGTGAAAGCGGAGGGTCTCGACGGACCAGACCCGGGCGGCAGAAGCTGGCTTTGGGGACGTGGAACGTCACCTCTCTGGGGGGGAAGGAGCCGGAGCTTGTGCGGGAGGTGGAGCGGTACCAGTTGGATCTGGTTGGGCTCACCTCTACGCACAGCGTCGGCTCTGGAACCTTACTTCTGGATAGGGGTTGGACTCTATTCTTCTCCGGAGTTGCTCAAGGTGTGAGGCGCCGGGCGGGTGTGGGGATACTCACAAGTCCCCGGTTAGGTGCTTCGTTGTTGGAGTTTACCCCAGTGGACGAGAGGGTCGCCTCCCTACGCCTGCGGGTTATGGGGGGGAAAACTCTGACTGTTGTGTGTGCTTATGCACCCAACAGCAGTTCAGAGTATTCGGCCTTCTTGGAGACCCTGGAAAGAGTCCTGTATGGGGCTCCTGAAGGGGACTCCTTAGTCTTGCTGGGAGACTTCAACGCACATGTGGGCAATGATGGAGACACTTGGAGGGGCGTGATTGGGAGGAACGGCCCCCTTGATCTGAACCGGAGTGGTGGTTTGTTACTGGACTTCTGTGCTAGTCATGGATTGGCCATAACAAACACCATGTTCGAACATAAGGATGCTCATAAGTGTACGTGGTACCAGAGCACCCTAGGCAGAAGGTCCATGATCGATTTCGTTATCGTATCATCGGACCTGAGGCCGTATGTTTTGGACACTCGGGTAAAGAGAGGGGCGGAGTTGTCAACTGATCACCATCTGGTGGTGAGTTGGGTCGAGTGGCGGGGGAAGCCTCTGGATAGACCGGGTAAGCCCAAACGTGTAGTTCGGGTGAACTGGGAACGTCTGGAGGAGGCCCAAGTTCAGGAGGCCTTCAACTCACACCTCCGGCGGAGCTTTTCGGGCATTCCTGTGGAGGTTGGGGACATTGAACCAGAGTGGTCGGTGTTCAAAGCCTCTATTGCCGAAGCCGCGGTGGGGAGCTGTGGTCTCAAGGTCCTAGGTGCCTCAAGGGGCGGTAACCCTCGAACCTCCTGGTGGACACCGGTGGTCAGGGAAGCCGTCCGACTGAAGAAGGAGGCCTTCAGGGATTTGTTATCCCGGGGGACTCCCGAGGCAGTTGCAAGGTACCGACAGGCCCGAAGGGCAGCAGCCTCATCCGTGGCCGAGGCAAAGCAGCGGGTGTGGGAGAAGTTTGGAGAAGACATGGAGAAGGACTTTCGGGCGGCACCAAAGTTGTTCTGGAAAACTGTCCGACACCTCAGGAGGGGGAAGCAGGGAATCATCCAAGCTGTGTACAGTAAGGATGGGACGTTGTTGACCTCAACTGATGGAGTGTTGGGGCGTTGGAAGGAACACTTTGAGGAACTCCTGAACCCGACAACTCCGCCCTCTATGTTAGAGGCAGAGCTGGAGTATGACGGGGGATCAACACCAATCTCCCGGTGGGAGGTCACTGAGGTCGTTAAACAACTCCACAGTGGCAAAGCTCCGGGGGTGGATGAGATCCGCCCGGAAATGCTGAAGGCTCTGGGTGTTGAGGGACTGTCATGGTTGACACGTCTCATCAACGTTGCGTGGAAGTCGGAAACAGTACCGAAGGAGTGGCAGACCGGGGTGGTGGTCCCCCTTTTCAAAAAGGGGGATCAGAGGGTGTGTGCCAATTACAGAGGCATCACACTACTCAGCCTCCCCGGGAAAGTTTACTCCAAGGTACTTGAAAGGAGGGTCAGGCCGATTGTCGAACCTCAGATTGAGGAGGAACAATGCGGATTCCGTCCTGGTCGTGGAACGACGGATCAGCTTTTTACTCTCGCAAGGATCCTGGAGGGGGCCTGGGAGTACGCTTATCCGGTCTACATGTGTTTTGTAGACTTGGAGAAGGCGTATGACCGGGTTCCCAGGGAGTTACTGTGGGAGGTGCTGCGGGAGTATGGGGTGAGGGGGTCTCTACTCAGGGCCATCCAATCTCTGTACTCCCAAAGCGAGAGCTGTGTCCGGGTCCTCGGCAGTAAGTCGGACCCATTTCCGGTGAGGGTTGGCCTCCGCCAGGGCTGCGCTTTGTCACCAATCCTGTTTGTAATATACATGGATCGGATTTCGAGGCGTAGTCGTGGTGGGGGGGGAATGCAGTTCGGTGGAGTAAGGATTGCACCACTGCTTTTTGCAGATGATGTGGTTCTGATGGCTTCATCGGTCTGCGACCTTCAGCACTCACTGGATCGGTTCGCAACCGAGTGTGAAGCGGCTGGGATGAGGATCAGCACCTCCAAATCTGAGGCCATGGTTCTCAGCAGGAAACCGATGGACTGTCCACTCCAAGTAGGGAATGAGTCCTTACCCCAAGTGAAGGAGTTCAAGTATCTCGGGGTCTTGTTCTCGAGTGAGGGAACAATGGAGCGTGAGATGGGCCGGAGAATCGGAGCAGCGGGAGCGGTACTGCAGTCGCTTTACCGCACCGTTGTGACGAAAAGGGAGCTGAGTCAGAAGGCAAAGCTCTCTGTCTACCGGGCCATTTTCGTTCCTACCCTCACCTATGGTCATGAAGGATGGGTCATGACCGAAAGAACGAGATCGCGGATACAAGCGGCCGAGATGGGTTTCCTCCGCCGGGTGGCTGGTGTCTCCCTTAGAGATAAGGTGAGAAGTTCGGTCATCAGGGAGGGACTCGGAGTTGAGCCGCTCCTCCTTCGCGTAGAAAGAAGCCAGTTGAGGTGGTTCGGGCACCTAGTTAGGATGCCACCTGGGCGCCTCCCTAGGGAGGTGTTCCAGGCACGTCCAGCTGGGAAGAGACCAAGGGGTAGACCTAGGACCAGGTGGAGGGATTATATCTCTTCGCTGGCCTGGGAGCGCCTTGGGATCCCCCAGTCAGAGCTGGTTGATGTCGCCAGGGAAAAGAAAGTTTGGGGCTCTCTGCTGGAACTGCTACCCCCGCGACCCGACCACGAATAAGCGGGAGAAGATGGATGGATGGATATATATTTAAAAAAATAAAACAATATATATATTTTTTTTAAACACCTTGAATTTCAGGGGGGGCGCGGGGCTCCGTTGGCGGGGTGCAGCGCCCCTCCAAGACAATGGTAGGGGAAACACTGGATAGTGTTTAATCAACGATAGGTTCCCCTCCCCTCAAAGGTGATTGGTTCACTGCATCGCAGGTATTATTGTGATTGGCTCTTGGGCCACATCAAAATTAGACGCGTTGTCATCCTCTCATACTGACACCTGACACCACACATACACACGTAGGGAGAGCCGGGACGAAAGTAACGGAGCGTCCACACTACAGCTCCAAAAATAGCTTGGAGCTGGGCGTGTCTGGAACTTGGGGATTTTATTCAAGCAACACGGCCAACAACCAATCACATGAATCTCCCGCCCCCGACATACAAAGCAAAAACCCCCGGGGATTTTATGCGAGCAATATATATATAAACTCCCCAAACAGGCGAAAACCTACCAGTTTCCCCCACTGTCTCTGCCCCCTCCCTCCATGCCTGGTTCCTCCGGTTTGTATCCCGGTAGGTGAAGAGGGTCTGGTCATACAAAACCGGGTGATTTGCTACGGCGATAGTTAGTTTCTCCTCCGACTTTTTTTGAAATATAGAAATGAACGGCGGGATATCTCTCCCAGCTTAGACGCGGTTTGATTGGCTACGGCTTCAGCTGTCAGATTTTCAGAAACGGGATTTGATTGGCTGGCGCTGGCTACTCCGGTGTCTCAGGCGACAGAAGTTGTTCAACTTCTGTCGCCTGAGACGCCTCGCTCTGCTACCCACAATTCAGTTCGGCGAAAAAGCGCGGCTACGTGACGTCACCCCATTGAAAGTGAATGGGCAGAGTGGAGCAGATTGGAGCTTTCGACGCTGTAGTGTGGACGGGCCGTAACACGGGACGAAAGTAACGGCATTATAATGTCCGTCTTGTCACTGAATTGTCGTCTTGAAAAGGGTACTCACAACAATTCCGCAATAACTTCATCTTCACCTGTTGCACTTGTCATTTCAACGTTAAAAACAATAAAACGGCATGAATTGCTTCGTCGCATTCATCTAGATCAGTGGTCACCAACCTTTTTAAGCCCAAGATCACCGACCTCGGCCTAGGTGAAAGGCGAGATCTACCTATTGCAGAATTGAGTGAAAAAGACGGCCCAGACAGTGCTTCCAATTTGAGGCCTTTTATATAGGCTAATTGCATCTGAATTACTGTTACAATGAAGGCTACATAATCAGCTCACGGCATATAGGCAGGGGTAAAGTGCTATTTTTTTACGAGTGGGGGGCGGACCTCACCTCCTCTAGGGGGGTCCTCAACTCCTTTAGGGGGGTCCGGGGGGATACTCCCCCGCGAAGATTTGTTTTTAAATATTGAAGCAACATGAAGAAATCTATTGAAGCAACATGAAGAGATCTATGGATACATCTCTCAACATCCATATGAAACAGAACTGTAAACAGATTATCTTTTTCTTTATGGATATTTTACAAATCACTCCCCTTTTAAACTGTATTCTTGTTTTACTGCCATATAGTATTTCATACCTGTTTTTCATTTATTCTCTTATTGTTTGTATAACTATAATGATCATATGAAGGTGTGCCGCGGAAATAATCTTTTGAATAATTTGTGTCAAAACCGTTCTAAACACTCAAGAGTCCTTTAGCTCACCTGAGCCCCTCAGTCTGACAGGGGAGGACTCTCCTCCAGCTTGTTGTGGAAACAGCTCCTTATGTCCGTTAGTGCAGCTAGCTAACCAGATGCTAACATCGATTGCCACACACACACACACACACACACACACACACACACACACACACACACACACACACACACACACACTCACACACACACACACACACACACACACACACACACACACACACACACACACACACACACACACACACACACACACACACACACACACACACACACACACACACACACACACACACACACACACACACACAGTTATTTTACGAGGTGCCAGTTCCCCTCCTGGGCACTGCCGCCGTGCCCCGGGTTTGTTACAGTGGCGGCCCACTGCTCATAAAATACTAGAATGCGTTAATGCAGACACTACGTTTCACTGTGTGTACGGTGCTGTGTATGACCACATATGTGTGTGACCACTAAGATGGAAATGGGTATGCCAAAGGTATGGACCCCACACACACACACACACACACACACACACACACACACACACACACACACACACACACACACACACACACACACACACACACACACACACACACACACACACACACACACACACACACACACACACACACACACACACACACACACACACACACACACACACACACACACACACACACACCACACACACACACACACACACACACACACACACACACAGACACAGAGCCGAGCTTGAATGACACAAGCACACGTGTATTTCCATGCAACTCTCTGATTGGTCTGGTGACTTGCCTCTGAACACGAACACGTGTTCACGAACATGTGAACACACGTGAACACGTGTTCACTGAACACGGAAAATTGCAGTCCTGCCGTCCTCTCTTGTGTCATGATGAGGTTCACGTAAAGCATGGTTCATGTATTCAGGGCATGACATTAAGGATTTTGGGCCATCTAAGCTAATTTACAGATGGCCCTGAGTCCAATAGAGATGGCCCTGAAAAATGCGCGCGGACGAAATGACTCACGAAAGGTTTGGGGGACCTGCAGGTCTTAGATGCTGTCTGGTGCATTCTCTAGAATTATAAGATGAACCACCACAATATTATATTGTACAATTTCAATTTTATTCTTAATTTCACTTCTTCTTGTTTGTGTTTGCTGATTCAATGACTCAATGGCCCTCTGTCTGTCAGAGGGCCACTGACTGGGGTTGAAGATGGAACATTTTGAAGGGACACTCCCTTTCTGGAGATCTTGGAATCTTTTCTCCAGGTGCTTGATGAGCACATCTGCAAACACATACAAAATGTCAAATTATAATCCCTGTCTCTGGACCACCATAAAAAATCATTTATATCATAACAAATGTGAAATTCTATTCCTGTCTCTGGACCACCATACAAAAAGTATCTATTAAAACATGTTATGCCCATATTTACTTATGAAGAAAATATTTACTTTTGAAGAAAAAATATTGAATATTTACTTTGAAGAAAATATTATTGGGCACATACCTATGACTTTGATTCTCTTTTTTGGGGGGGGGGGGGGGGGGGCTGCAGCTCAGTCTTTCTCTTCTTTCCAGGTTGTTCACCTTGCTTTGGTGGACTAAGAAACATTGTAATACACTCTGACTTTAAATTATTTGATCATTATGTATTCAGCATCAGAATCCGTAACAAACTGAAATTCCCGCGAAAATGTGGTTGCATTCGATTCATTGTCCGGGTAGTATTAAGTTGCGCCACTTATGTGACAGACAAGAATAGTCAACTCTAATGTCTAACACTTAATGTGGAGAAAGAGATGTCCAGTATGGGTTGATTGTGCGTTGATCTGTTGGTAATGCCTCAGGGTTCCGGTGCATAATGCTGCGCTATACTTTGTGGCCTCACCCAGTTGCATAGCGACACTTATTGTTTAGGTGTCTTTTAATAAGCAGGTAGTCATATCATTAGCTAGAACTAGCTGGATCTGATCGATATGGACATAAACGCGAGTGAAGTCTAATCTGACGGGAGAGAGGAGATCACCTGCTGCTGCTGCTGCTGCTGCTGGACGAGTCGACACGCAGCTCTGCATAATCACATGCAGCGGTGAGCGGACAAAACACACACTTCAGGTTAGAATAGCACACGTAGCTATTTTAATTACCTCTCAAACTACCTAAACTAGTTATAGATGTGTTTAGTTTTACTGTCGGGTCACTCATTACTGGATCCGCGAGCTGCATGATACTGGCATAATAGATTGCCCGATCGGGCAACCAGCAGGTGAGGCTTCATTGCCCGAGCTAAATGCTAGATGGCCCCGGGCCATCGGGCCATCCTTAATGTCGAGCCCTGTGTATTATATTATTGAGGTGTCTCAAATATACGTCAATCAAGTGTAGGGTTGGGTATCGTTTGAATTTCCACGATTCCGATTCCGATTCTACTTTTCGATTCCGGTTCTTAACGGTTCTCGATTCCGATTCTTTGAGGGGCAGGGTAAAAAATGATACATGCTTCTTCCACCAAAAACATTACATTTATTCGAGAAACTTTTACACAGGTTAGTTTAAAGTAATATTCACATTAATCAGTCCTGTGTTAGATTCACTGCTATGTAACTTTAACCTGAGAAACCCCTGAAGCTACAACGGTCAACTTTAAAAACAGTTCTTGTTGAGAAAAAACAAGCATATCTGCCTTCTCAGGCATACCGGGAAGAAATGTTGAACATTTTGAAGTAAAATGCTTCAATCTGGTGCACACGCAGAATTACTAGAGACTAGATCTAGGGGGTACAACTCCAACACCCATATGAAAAAAAGATCGTTTTACATTTTGAATAATTAAATAACAAATAGCCTACATGTAATGCATTTTATTTTTTTGTGTTCATTCTATCTCTTATTTTACTATTTTATGTATGCATATTTTTTTATCTCTCCAGTTTAAAACGATAGTCTGGTTTACTGTCCTATAGTATACATTGGAATGATTTCAAACCTGTTTTATCCCAATAATTATAAAGGAGTGCCTTGGAAATATGTGTTTACATAATTGTGATCAAAACGTTTGAGGACCCACCTGAGATAACTTAGACTAAAGTGAACTATCTAAACACTGAGAGTCCTTTACCTTCACTGAGCTGAAGTTATCAGCCTCTCAGTCTGACTGGAGAGGACTCTCCCTCCACATCATTGTAGAAACATCTTCTTCTTCCGTAGAGCAGCTAGCACCAGATGCTAATAACAACAGCGCCGGTTTCCAGTGCACCCTCGTGAGCTGCGGTGCCAGATAAGCCAACATCCCCCATTTTCATCACTTGCAGCGCCCAACGTACAGGGCAAATGAAAAGTGTAACCGGGATGAAAGGGGTGTTACATTTACTTAATTATGAATGTTGTTACATCAAGGCCGAAAATTAGGATGAGCACCAACGGTCAAAACATTTATTTTTTCTCCCAGAGCTGTCAGCGCAGCGCCTCCACAGATCTGGCGCCCTAGGCGAACAGGCCGGCCCTGGTCTCAGGTTACACTGTAGGAAATGTAGATACAACGCTACATTTCCCGCCCCGCTGCAGTCATGCAGTAGGCTACGGAGAGCGGCGAGAAACATTTCCTCAGGAATCGAAAAGCGGAACCGAAATTCACATTTCTAAATGATACCGTTGGAATCGAAATGTTGGAACCGGTTCCGAACCGGAACCGGTTCTCGGTACCCAACCCTAATCAAGTGGCACCTGCTAACGGGGTGGTGGATGATAGGTTTACATCTAAAAACGTATTTTTTCAAACATTATTATTTTTCTTTAATTTTTCTTTCTTTTGTTACTTTTTTTTTTAACGGTCTACCCGCATGGTCTACCCGCATCACACTCTAAATCGACCGGTCGATGGCGATCGACTGGTTGGCGACCACTGATCTAGATCCTCTGTCTCGAGCCAGTTAACTAGCGGGCCTTCTAGAACACCCTGGAACCGAGGGAAACTCTGAAAGAATACGCCATTGGCTACAAATCAATATGTGATTGGTTGATCAAACTGTCAGTCCAAACGTACGCTCTCATTCAGTGCAACGGCCAGGGCATTCGATCAAGGATGTAGAATACCTTGGTTGAAGGATATTCTACCCAGAGACCCAGAACAAGATCTGATTGGTTGCTTTCTTTTCTAACACAAAACGCGTAAATGAAATGCGTAGTCCACTGAAATGCGTAGTGCATGATCCGAGAAGGACAAACAAATCAACGTAACACTGTAATATTACAGATTAACAACAGAGATACGATTCTCATTTATTCATTGTATATACATTTTATTACTAGGGCTGTCAGTCGATTAAAATATTTAATCGCGATTAATCGCATGATTGTCCATAGTTAATCGCGATTAATCGCAAATTAATCGCACATTTTTTATCTGTTCTAAATGTACCTTAGAGGAATATTTTTCAAGTTTTTAATACTCTTATCAACATATGAGTGGACAAATATGCTTTATGCTAATGTTTATTATCATTTGAACAATGACAAATATTCTCATGAATATTAAACACAACAACCTGGAACCTCTCTCATTCAATACAAATGGTGTGTGTGTGTGTGTGTGTGTGTGTGTGTGTGTGTGTGTGTGTGTGTGTGTGTGTGTGTGTGTGTGTGTGTGTGTGTGTGTGTGGTAGTGTGTGTGTGTGTGTTGGAGCTATGTGCAACTCAAGGCATATGCTCGAACGGGAGCTGCCTGGACGCTGCAATCATGTTGCTGCAATCATGAGTGTGCTGACTTCTCCTACAATGTCCCGCTGTCTGGCTTCCTGCATCAAGTCAAGTGCTCGGTGCAGTTGTGGCGAAATGTCGCTCCTCTGTTTTCATTGAAACAGCTCCTTATATACGTTAGCGCAGCTAGCTAGCACCAGATGCTAACAACAACAACAATGCACGTAAGGTCTCTCTCTCCCTCGCTCGCTCGGGCCACACAAACACACACCCTCCCGGTCCTCCCGGTGGCCAGTCGGTGCCTGCCGGTGAGCGTGGAAGTGTGGTCTGCCCATAGGGTCTGCCACAAGCGGGCGGCAGGAGCGGGGCTGTCAGCAGATGGTATTTTAAACTCGATGCGCTCTGATACTACGGGGCGGCCGAGGAAAAAAAATACACATGCGTTAATCGCGTTAAAATAATTAGTGGCGTTAATTTTTTTTTGCGTTAACGCGTTATTAACGCGTTAACTTGACAGCCCTATTTATTACATTATATTTATATAATTAAATCGAATTTTTGTTTGTTTTATCTGAGTGTTCCAGGGTATTCTCTGAATACCTTGAAGGCCCTGACGGTTCGCCACTGTTACACAGTGATATCTGCATTACTCATCCACTAAAAAAACATCAGTTTATCCTTGTTAATTACACAATATTGATTGGTTTAAATTGTGTACAATGTTTTTGTGTTTTTGATAGTGCTGTCAAAATTATCGCGTTAACGGCGGTAATTAATTATTTGAATTAATTGCGTTAAAATATTTAACGCATTTAACGCATGTGCAGAATGGCCCGCCCCATACGTGCCACCAGTGGCAGTGCCAGGGTATGGCTGGGGTAGTCTACACCCATACCAAGAAATGGCTTAGCCCCACCATGAAAAATGATGTTAAAGTAAGCAAAATAAAGTCTGCCAACTCGCGCGGAGTAAATTGCACAGACAGCAGTTAGTAAGACTGATTTCAGTAGCCACGGTTTTGAAAACTTTTGTCACGTAGTGATCGTCTTCTCAATAGAACATCTTTGATAACGGCGTGGTGTTGTTGCAGGAAGTCCCAACGCATAATACTTTCGCTGTAGTACAGGGCAGAGCCATATAATAGTAATAATATGGCTCTGGTACAGGGGTGCACATAACTGGTACGCAGGTTATGTGCCTAATCTGAAATGCGTACCGTCACTTGTGTCACAAAGCGCATTTGCGTACCGACGTACTTGTGAAGCTTTTCCAGAATGCGGTTAGATCACCGGACGACAGAGTCGGTCTCCGTGTGCACAGACAGGGCTGCTGTTAACGTCGGTCTGTACAACGGAACTGTGCCAAAACTACGCCAACCGGCTGCGGAGGGAGACTCCCCCCTTCACTGGAGAACTGCGCTAAAACAGCTGATCACAACGTTCACACTCTGTGGTCACGAAGTACTCCACTAGCCCCCCCCCCGCTCTGTCGACTTTCCTGAAGTACTCCCCCGTTGATAGAAATCAACACGTAATGAATTAAGACCCCACGGTTTGATGATTGATAGGTGTGTGGGTTGTCTTTCATTTTAACATGCAGAAAATGTTATAATAACATAGATAGGCCTACTGTATGTTAAATTTATATATCCGCCTTCTTTCATTTATCTTTCCATTCCCACAACAATATACATAAATAAATGGCATATTTTGGACATAGTTCGAATGGTGATTAATCATGATTAATAAATTTTTAAGCTGTGATTAATCTGATTAAAAATTGTAATCGTTTGACAGCCCTAGTTTTTGACCTTCGATTCAGAGAAACAAATAGTTTTTTTCGGAATTTAGACACTACAGTTTCCGAAGACACTACACTACCCAGAATTCCCAGCTATCGTTTGGGACTACAACACCCGCCTTGCTTTACAATCCCCGTGATTAGTCATCAAGTCCTGTGATTGGATGTTGGAGTGGCAGTGCGACAAGGTTACGCCGAGCGTCAACAGCTCTTTGAAATGGAATGGAACCAAGGCAGACTTTCCAAACGGGAATTGGACGCTAAAATCTCTCTAAAAAGGTCAAATTTCACATGTTTTGCATCAATCTTGATACAGGATACTTATTATATGTTGTAGTTTGGATTCCTAAAGCTTTAATCTACCATCCCATCATTCAAGGGTGGTTTTCACTATAAGTAATCTTTTTATTTTGGAAGAACACAAATAATTTACATTTTTTACTGTGTTCAATCTGAATTTACTTTAAAATAAAAACATCTATATTGATTCTGACACTTCTACATCCAACTCACAGGTGTAACCTTGCTTTGAGAAAAAAGATTATTAATGTAACTCTTTTAGAAGGGAAGATATGGTCATTTGTTCTGGGAATGTCATTTTCGAGCCTGAGACCTGAAAAACAGGCTCGGGGCAACAACAACAAGTTTTAAGATATAAGATATACTTTATTGATCCCAAGTTGGGAAATGTACTACTTTGTTCTACTCCACTACAATTCAGAGGTTAACCTGGTATTTTTACTCCACTGCATTTATTTTAGTTACTTTGCAGATTCTGATTAATGATGTGAAATATAAACAACCCTTAAATCAGACTTCAGTTACACCGAGTCAAATTCAGGGAAGTTGATTGTCAAGTGCCAAAATAAACTATGCAATATATTGGACGTTAAGTACTTTGTCAGACTTCATATTTATCTGTGGATAACCCTAACGTTTTTTTCTTATTCAAAAGAAGACCTTAACTTAAAGTATTATTTAATGTTTAAATAAAGCCTTATTAGTTTGTCTGTTTTGCACTTCCTCCTGTTAATATCTTTGGACGTCCTGCACTAAACTGTTTTATTGTAGAGATCACTACAGTATCTTCTTGATCTTTTCTATTCTATATTTCTATCATGCCTTCTACTTTCCCCCAAATGTGTATGTAGGCTACTCTTAATATTTAAATGTTTTCATCAAATAAAACGTATTCAACAACAAAATTCAATAACGTGCTTTAACCACTAGGCGGTGCGGGTTAAAAAAAAAAACAGTGGTGTAGTTAATAAAACATAATTATATCAAACATTATATGACTATTAATTTTATTGTGAAATTAAAACACAACGGTAAAGGAAAATACAGTTTCAGTCTCTCGATTTGAAGCTTATACATTGTACCATGAACCTGTATAGACCTGTAACAGTCAACTACATGAGGAGTTGGAAAGGTAGTTCAGTAAATAAGATCTTTAAAAACTACAAAAAAATCCCTTTCTATCAGCTGTGCACCGTTATGGTGTAAATATATCTACCAATTGGATCAAATATAAAAGTCAGCCGAATTAGTGTTGATACTGCAAGAAGATGTATTGTGTGAAAAGAAATGGAAGATGTTGTTTAATTGCTAATATATTTATGATCCACGTCACGTATTCAGTTTTGGCGGCATTTTTTACAGTTTGTCAAAAGGTCTTCTGATCAGGGTTCTATAAATAAATATCTACGGCAGATATGTAATATTTAATGCAGCCGAACCGTGTATTACGATGCCGTTATGTGATGACTTCCAAAGAGAAAAGCAAGAACACTCAGAATAAAGTATTTTTTATTTAATTTTTTTTTTTTTTTCCCGATTTCATATTGCATAAACACCATCTCCCAACATGCATTGCGGCTAAAACAATCGATGTTTTAGCCTATCAAAACCTCTGAAAAAAGAAAGGTGTCTCTCAGAATCGAAAGAGAAAAACCTATGGGAAAAACACAAAAGCATTGTACACAATTTAAACCAACAAATGTCGTATAATTAACAAGGATAAACTGATGTTTTTTAGTTGATGAGTACTGCAGATATCACTGTTAAATCATTTGATCATTGTTTTGTTTTTTGAAAACGTAGAGACCGGAAATACTGTTTTCAACCCGTAACTTTACATGGAGGCTGCCGCATACCTCAAATCATCTTCGTAATATCTATCAAACTATTGATCCTACATATCAACTGGAGGTGGATTCTAAAAGTACAATCTACACTTCTCGCTAGAAATCTAATCAAAAAGCGTTTTAATGGCCAAACTATCCTACAATATAGGATTTTCCAGAGAGGGTTAGTTGTGAATAAACGACCATCTGTAACGTTAGCATTCAACGGGAGCACTAGAGGGCGAAAACTTTCAAACTTAATTATAGGACGTATTAAGCGCTTGAACAAACGACATATTTGGTCGTAATAAGGGCCGTAACAATCGGTCCATTTAGTCGTATGAGTTGGAGGACTTGTTGGAATCCTTTTGCGGATCATGAAATACAAGTGTGAATCCTTCTGTGTGCATGTGTGTATTATGAGACTGTTCTGAGCCCATACGTTACAACTACTTCTGGGTCTCTGTGTTTTGTTACGCCCAGGCCTAGGGAAACCTAGGCGCAACACAAAGTGTGCACTCTCTCCTCTTTTCCCACTCCCAAGAACATAGACAATGAGACAGTGAATGCCGTTTGGTAAATTTAATTACCAAAGTTGTCTTTTTAACAAATAAGTGCAACAACCCACAAAACAAACAAATCTCTGAACACAAAAATCTTGCCTAACAAATAAGAAGATAAACATACAAGACTCTTACCTACACTGACGTAAAAACAGGAGAAAACGAGAATCAACCAAAAGGAAAAGGGTTTCACACTTTCATGTAGACTTACGGCATGTCCAACAAGGACAGGTTAAAGTTATGTCTATCCTTTCAAGTTTTACAAAATATTCAAGGACAGAAGTACAAAGGGACAGATACAAATACGCAACGGTTGGGAGCAGGAGAAGCTGAGTCAGAGAGAGGGCAGAGTGACGGCATGGCTGCAGCATAAATGCTCCCCTGTTCTTCAGGTGGACCAATCAGCCTGTTGAAGGTAGCGGGCACCACCTGCTTGCTTGCTTGCTTGCACACACACACACACACACACACACACACACACACACACACACACACACACACACACACACACACACACACACACACACACACACACACACACACACACACACACACACACACACACACACACACACACACACACACACACACACACACACACACACACACACACACACACACACACACACACACACACACACACACACACACACACAACACACACACACACACACACACACACACACACCACACACACACACACACACACACACACACACACACTGGAAAAATCTCTACACCCAATACACATAACGACCAGGGTCGTAACAGTTTCATTCACGCTCGGCTCTGTGTGTGTGTGGCACGAGTGCATGTTTGTTTTTGGAATTTTGTTGTTAGCATCTGGTTATCTAGCTCTGCTAACAGATATAAAGAGCTGTTTCTAGAGTTCTGTCCATCTTCATATCTAACTAAGAAGGCATATTTCGCAAAACGCAACACTATTCCTTAAAATCATTTATTTGCATTAGTCTGCCAATCCACCAGTCTTGTTTTGGTCTGTGATAAAAGAAATACAGAAAATGTTGTCAGCTTTAATGAATCACCATTTTAACTTAAAACATAAAATTAAAAAGCACAATAGTGGGGTGTTGTTCCTGAAATGATGTTACTAATTGCAGTGTAGTTTTTTGGAAGTGCAGTATTCCAGATTATTATCAGTTCAGTTGAGCAGTCGTATCCTCAGAGTGTTCCTGATCACATGCTGCTCAGCCATAAACGCCGCCACAGTCCAGGGCACTGCATATTCCAGAGTCACCAGTCCTCCCAGGTTGTACCTAAAACCTGAGTAGTCCCAAGGACAGGCCCCCAGCAGACTCAGCCCCACCCCCCAGCTGAACTCCCACAGGTAGATGAACATGGTGTAGGCTGCCAGACGCAGAGGCAGCGGAAGATGCCGAGCCAGCAGCCGCTCTCTCAGGCTCTCAATGAGGTAGATAGCGATGGCGTACATAGGCAGTGCCCACAAGCTGCTGTGGCCCGCCAGCCTCCTGTCCGCGGTGCTGCACCAGTCCCACACTGCAGTGAAGGCCACCTCGCACAGGCAGCCATGAAGCGCGTACACGTACAGACGAGCTACAGCAGAGAGAGGACGACCTGGGAGGCTCCCATGTGGTGGGGCTTCATCTTCAAAACCACTTCCTGCTATAAAGGAACACAATGTTCACAAAAACAAACATTATGGTACACTGACTTGCTTTTTGGACCATAAGCAAAGATGATTTATGTTTTTGAAATATACTAAAGTTTGAATAATCAGTGTACAGGGAAAATGGAAAGGTGTTATGTGCCATCGGTTTGCTAGCTGGTAGCAGTAACTTCCTAAAGTCTCAGTTGATTGTCTGTCAATGTTTACAACAGGGCCTAAAAAAAGAATTGGTCAAACAAAACCCATAAACCCAATCTTATGGGTTTTGATCAATGATGACATGTATAGCCGCATGTCATCATTTCAGCGCTGGTTGTCTTGGTGGTGCCCAGCAAACAATGTGGGCTTCGTAAATAATTGGACAGCCTTCTGGGGAAAACCTGGTCTGATTAAGAGAGACGGCATTCATCCTACTTTGGAAGGTGCAGATCTCATTTCGGCAAACATTTCAGGGCTTTGTGGACGTAATCCATGACAAACTGGAGTTGAGACCAGGAGGCGGAGTCGCAGTCTTACACGCTTCTCTGCGCTCTCTCCTAGGCAGTCATCCATAGAAATCCCGAACCCAATAAAATACCCAATATTAGCGGTGTGTGTGTGTCTGCCCAAGGACAATTTAAGGTAAAACCTAATAGAGGTGTCATACATAATAACCTAATAAAAGTAAATGTAACAACTACTACAGTGCAACAAAACAGGAAGATTAAATGTGGTCTCTTAAACATAAGATCTCTAGCATCTAAAGCAATATTGGTAAATGATTTAATATCAGATTATAATATTGATATATGCTGTCTCACTGAAACTTGGTTGAGACATAAAGAATATGTCAGCATAAATGAGGCCACTCCACCCAGCCATATCAACACTCATATTGCTCGAGGCACGGGCCGAGGAGGTGGAGTTGCAGCAATCTTTGACTCAAGTTTACTTATCAATACTAAACCAAAATTAAATTATACCTCCTTTGAAAGCCTCGTTTTTAGTCTTACGCATCCGACCTGGAAAACTTTGCAGCCAATCTTATTTGTTACAGTGTATCGTGCACCAGGTCCTTATTCAGAATTCTTATCAGAATTCTCTGAGTTTTTATCAACTTTGGTTCTTAAAACAGACAAAGTAATTATCGTAGGTGACTTTAATATTCATGTTGACGATGATAAAAATAGCCTTACTGTTGCATTTAACTCTATATTAGATTCTGTTGGTTTCTGTCAGTGTAAATAAACCAACCCACTGCTATAATCACACTCTCGACCTTGTTCTAACTTATGGTATTGAAATTGAGCAACTATTAGTCGAACCGCATAATCCTGCTTTATCCGACCATTTCTTAGTAACATTTTGAAGTACTATTACGAGACTACAAAGCATTAGTCAAAAGCTCTTGCACCAGAAACCTATCTGTTAGTGCTATAGCCACATTTAAGGAAGAGATTCCACCAATACTTAACTCGATAGCATGTCTGCATGTAGGGGAGGAAACTTATACAAAATGTACACCACCCCAAATTGATCATGTTGTTGATAGTGCTATAGATGCGCTGCGAATAAAATTAGACTCTGTTGCTCCTTTGAAAAAGAAGAAAATAAAACAAGTCTAGACAACTTGAAAGGATATGGCGTTCCACTAAACTTGAAGAATCTCGTTTAATTTGGCATATTACTCTCAATGAATATAAGAAAGCACTGCGTAAAGCGAGAGCAGCCTACTACTCTTCATTAATAGATGAGAATAAGAATAATGCAAGATTTCTTTTCAGCACTGTAGCCAGGCTGACAGAGAGCCACAGCTCGATTGAGCCTTCTATTCCCATAGCACTAAGTAGTAATGATTTTATGTGCTTTTTTAACGATAAAATTGTTACTCTTAGAAACAAAATTAATGACCTCTTGCCTTTGACCAGTATAGTGTTATCAACAGCTCCTAGAAACGTAAGTTCTAATATTACACTAGATAGTAAACTAGAATACTTTTCAGCCATAAACCTTGAACAATTACATTCAATGATTATCTCTTCTAAACCATCAACGTGCATGTTAGACCCAATTCCAACTAAGAAGGAAGTTGAAGGAAGTTTTTCCATTAATTAGCACTTCTTTAATAAATATTATGAATGTGTCTTTATTATCAGGCTATGTTCCACAATCATTCAAAGTAGCAGTGATAAAACCGCTTCTTAAAAAGCACAACCTCGATCCAGAGGTTTTAGCCAACTATAGACCTATTTCTAATCTTCCGTTCCTCTCAAAAATTCTTGAGAAAGCGGTCGCAAAACAGCTGTGTGATTACTTAAAAAACAATGATTTATTTGAAGATTTTCAGTCTGGCTTTAGAACACATCATAGCACAGAGACAGCTCTGGTTAAAGTCACAAATGACATTCTAATAGCCTCAGACAAGGGACTTGTCTCTATTCTTGTTTTGCTCGATCTCAGTGCTGCATTTGATACTATCGACGATGATATCCTATTGCAAAGACTAGAGCACTTAGTTGGCATACAGGGAACTGCTTTAGGCTGGTTTAGGTCCTATCTATCTGAACGCTCTCAGTTTGTACGTGTTAACGATGAATCTTCCACGTAAACCAAAGTTAGCCATGGAGTGCCACAGGGCTCAGTGCTCGGACCTATTTTGTTCACATTATATATGCTTCCGTTAGGCAATATTATAAGGAATCATTCTGTAAACTTTCATTGTTATGCGGATGATACTCAACTATATTTATCAATCAAGCCTGATGAAATTAATCATCTAAATAAAATTCAAGACTGCCTTAAGGACTTAAAAACGTGGATGACCTTAAACTTTTTGATGTTAAACACGACCAAAACTGAAGTTATTGTACTTGGCCCGAAGAATCTACGAAACAAATTATCTAAAGATATACTAACTATGGATGGCATTGATTTGGCCTCCAGTGAGACTGTAAGGAATCTTGGTGTTATATTTGATCAGGATTTATCCTTTAACGCCCACATAAAATCAATTTCAAGAACCGCCTACTTCCATCTACGCAACATTGCAAAAATCAGGCATATCTTGCCTCAAAACGATGCAGAGAAACTAGTCCATGCATTTGTTACTTCTAGGCTGGATTATTGTAACTCTTTATTATCAGGGAGTACCAAGAAGTCAGTCAAGTCGCTTCAGCTGATTCAAAATGCTGCGGCTCGTGTACTAACCAGAGTTAGGAAAAGGGACCACATTACTCTGGCTTACACTGGCTCCCTATAGAACACAGGATAGAATTTTAAATTCTTCTTCTCGCCTACAAAGCCCTTAATGGGCAGGCGCCATCTTACCTTAAAGAACTCATTATACCCTACTGTCCTACTAGGGCATTGCTTTCCAAGAATGCAGGGTTGTTGGTTGTTCCTAGAGTCTCTAAAAGTACAATGGGAGCCAGAGCCTTTTCTTATCAAGCTCCACATTTGTGGAATCAGCTTCCAGTTTGTGTTCGGGCGGCAGACACCCTATCCGTTTTTTAAGAGTGCGCTTAAGACCTTCCTTTTTGATAAAGCTTATAGTTAGGGCTGATTAGATTTAGCCCCTAGTTTTGCTGATATAGGCTTAGTTTGTCGGGGGACATCTTACTTCTTCCTTCTCTCTGTCTATACCTGTGTACTCTCATGTTCCGATTAACCCAGCTTCCCCAAATTTCTTTCTTTTTGGTGTCTATATACGCCAGGATCCGGGGTCATGGATGATCCTGCGGTCCTGTGTCCTGGATCGCGAGTCGTGGCTGTGGTCCTGGATCATCGGTCCTGGATGGATATCCTCGTGGATTCATCTTCCTATTATAAACACATGCATTTCCAAACATTTGGACTACCTATGTTGCAAATGTATTATCTTTTCAATTTACACACGGCATCCATTGCATGTCTGTCCGTCCGTCCTGGGAGAGGGATCCCTCCTCTGTTGCTCTCCCTGAGGTTTCTCCCATTTTTCCCTTTAAACTGTGGGTTTTCTTCGGAAGTTTTTCCTTGTACGATGTGAGGGTCTAAGGACAGAGGGTGTCGTATTGTCATACTGATATTCTGTACACACTGATATTGGGCTATATAAATAAACATTGATTGATTGATAATCCTACAACTTGTGTTTTTTTTAGGGCTGTCAGTCGATTAAAATATTTAATTGCATGATGTCCATAGTTAATCGCAAATTAATCGCACATTTTTGTATCTGTTCTTAATGTGCCTTAGAGGGATATTTTTCAAGTTTTTAATACTCTTATCAACATATGAGTGGACAAATGCTATATGCAAATGTTTGTTTATTATCATTTGAACAATGACAAATATTCTCATGAATATTAAACACAACAACCTCTGAACATTACAAATATTCGCCTCAATTCAACCTGGAACCTCTCTCATACAATACAATAGAGACACTGTGATGGATCGTTGGAGCTATGTGCAGCTCAAGGCATATGCTGCAATCATGTTGCCCGCACTATCCGTGGTGAGTGTGCTAACTTTTTGTACAATGTCCCACTGTCTGGCTACCTGCATAAAGTGCTCGGCGCAGTTGTCTGCAGTTTTCATAACTGTCAAAGCAAGAGACTGAAGTTCCTACTGTGGATCAAAATAATGCACTGTGACCCCGAGGTAACTGAGTGAAGTCTCCGGTGAGCGTGGAAGTGTGGTCTGCTGGCTGTCAGCATCAGCTTGTAGATGGTATTTTAAACTCGATGCGCACTGAAAATACGGGGCGGGCAAAAAATACAAATGCGTTAATCGCGTTAAAATAATTAGTGGCATTAAAAAGAAATTGCGTTAACTTGACAGCCCTAGTTTTTTTTCCAACAAGTCCTGCAACTCAAGCCCCGGCCACACGAGGACGATAACGCAAACGGACTGCAATCGTTATCAAAAAAGGCTTCCGTCCTCACGCAACAGGCACCAGAAACGTGTCCGTTCACACGAGACCGCTCGAAAGCGCCGGAGTACATATGCCTGGCCCGTAAGTGGCGCTGTAGTCCTGCCACAAAAGCAGTGAAGAAGACTTACCGCGCATGGTTGCCATGGTTGCCCTTCTGTTTATTCTCCGCTTTGGACGCTCTGGCTCTTTTTCTCCCTCCCAGAGGCAAGCGCTGTAAATCTCTCCAGTAGTCCACCAGCAGATGAAAAACACCCACCACTCCGCCTCTTCCAAGGGACGAGGGGACCTCGCAGCAGAGTTTCAGCTAGATTTTTTTCCGCCGGTCAACATGTCCGTTAAAGTTTAAATCTTCCGGACAAAATTAGAAAAGTGCCGGTCAAAGGTCTTCTTTGTTATTTATTGAGCTTTAAAACAAATGAATAACGACTCTATATAATATTATAAGAATAAAAAAGGGAGCCTCTCTTTTCCTCCCCCTCTCCAGCCCAGCAGCTGATCTCTAAGCAGGAGAGGTGGGGCTATTGCGTCATCAGGAAATGATCGTATAGGCGTAAACACGGAGCCGTTTGCCCCCCCAGAGCGTTTCGTTTGCAGATATACCCACCTTGGGACCCGTTATCGTTTTCTGCGTTTCCATGTCGGCCTCGTGTGGCCGAACTGTCTATCTGATAGTGAACTGTAGCAGATACGACCGTTATCGTCCTCGTGTGGCCGGGGCTTCATACGACCAAATAGGTCGATTGTTCATGCGCTTATTACGAGCTATAATCACGTTTGAAAGTTTTCGACCTCTAGTGCTCCCTTTGACTGAAAACGCTCCGATGGGTCGTATATTCCAACACACTCTCACTCCCTAAGCGTCCAATAGCGACGTTTGGTCAGTGTCCGTGGCGTCCAATTGTGACGCTCCTAGGCTCCTTCAGCGTCATAAAGGGATGCAAATAGCTTTCAACTGATTGCAATGTATTCCCATCTGCGTCGGGATTTGACGCTCATGGAAGCACGGCATTCGTTTATGTCGGCTGCCCTTAAAGGTAATGTGAGCGTCCATTCCCAGGAGTAAAGGATGGCAGAAGACACTACACTACCCAGAATCCCCAGCTATCGTTTGGACTACACCATGTGCTCTTGACAAACCCCGTGATAGTCCTCAAACTCTGTGATTGGAGAGTGTGCTCCGAGGGTTAAGCCGATTCTCGAACAGCACTTGAAATGGGATGGAACCACGGCAGACTGTCCAAAACTGGATTTGAACGGGTCCACCGCGTCCCCCCTCCCCCACCCCGTCCCCAGAACTACACATGCTGGCTATTCTGTTTCGCAACATGTTCTCTATGGCACGTCTCTACTGGGAGTTGTAGTTTTAAAAGACGTTTTCGTATTTCCCATAATAAGAAGTTGCCAGTATTAAACTGTGTACATCCCTGGAGGTTTAGGGGACAGGAAACACTCACATTTAAAACATATAATTAATAAATGGGTGAAAATTGCTTGTGCCCATTATGGGCAGTATTACTATATATACCCACATGCCAGCTAAGGTCAGAAGAGCTTTATTTAACAGCTGGTCTTATGTGTGTGACCCCTGTGATAACATTACATTACATTAATTGATAAGCCTGAAACATGCACTTATCAAGGTTCAGAGGCACATTGTGCAAATATAGCAGCAGCCATCGATCAGCTTAAGATAAGATATACTTTATTGATCCAAAGTTGGAAACATTTGCGTTACATCAGCATGTGTAACAGTTAAATATGCAGTTGTGTTTATTTGAAAATCATTTCGTATAATCACATAAATTCTGTGTTTTATATTCAACAATTCTGTGTTCTTTATTTATTGATTGTTCAATACCTGACAAGGCCGGAGATGAAATATCTACATACATATATAAGAGTATAATACATTATGTATAATATCAGTTAAAATAAGTGCTTCAACATAGTTAACATTGCTGGAGGTATGCACAAATATTGATAGATGTCTTGTAATGCACTATTGAGGAACCTGCAACCCAAGTTTTTCATTCAGTGCAGAACTACACCACAGTTGTGTAGGCCTATATGATATGTCAATACACCTTAGACAATCTTGAAATCTTGAAAGGGATGTGCAAAATAGTCATTACATACAGTCTTTAATTAACTATTAGTAGAGAATAACGAGTAATGAATATACTTTATAGGGATCGTATTAATATCTAATAATAAAAATAATTACATTCAATAACATGCTTTAACCACCAGGTGTCCCTTTATATCAGCTGTGCACCTTTATGGTGTAAATACAGCCTATCTACCAATTGGATCAAATATAAAAGTGAGCCGAATTAGTGTTGATACTGCAAGGAGACGCATTGTGTGAAAAAAAATGTAAGATGTTGTTTAATGGCTGATTTTTTCAGTTCCTCATGTTTGTCTTCTCATCAGGGCTCTATAAATACAGAACTACGGCAGATATGTAATATGTAATGCAGCCGAACCGTGTATTACAATGCCGTTATGTGATGACTTTCAAAGAGAAAAGCAAGCACACTCGGAATAAGGTATTATTATTATTTCGGTCTGTTTCCGGTATTTGTTAATGATGGTGTGCTCTGAGATGTGAGACTGGAATTGCACAGGGGGGAAATAACGTAGGCTATCTTTAGATGCGGATTTTGTTAAAGTAATATGTTTAGGCTGTGGACCAACACATCCGTCACGTCACATTGACGGGGAAGGGGGTAGCAATAAAGATAACACCATTAAACAGTTACACAACATAACAGAAATAATATCGATAGCAGCGTCCCTAGCAACCACCTTGGTAACAATGAAAACGTCGCGGTTTCCTGAAGTAATCTTCATAATAACTAGCAAACTAAAGATCATGTACATCCACTGCACACATAATCTGAAATAACAACTCATATTTCTCGCATCAAATGACATCAAAACGCATTTTAATGGCCAAACTAACTTTAAAATAGGCATTTTACACCTAGAATAAAACGAAGTTCGGCCATGTTTTCTTTTTCTGCAGGGAGACATTTGAAGATCACGTGACATAGACGCCAGCCATCGGAATGAATGGTGAAAAAAACGGGGTTTGTCAAACAGAGCACATGGTGTAGGCCAAACGATAGCTGGGGATTCTGGGTAGTGTAGTGTCTTCTGCCATCCTTTACTCAGAAAACATATTTGTTTCTCGAAGGGGAAAAATACAAAAGCATTGTACACAATTTCAACCAATCAATGTTGTGTAATTAACAAGGATAATCTGGTGTTTTTTAGTCGATGAGTAGTGCAGATATCACTGTAAAATCAATCGACAGTAAGAGGAGTACTTACTTCCGGGTGTAAAATTCTCCGTTATCCAATGGGAATGGATGCTCACATTGCCTTTAAGGGCAGCCGGCATAAACGAATGCCGTGCTTCCATGAGCGTCAAATCCCGACGCAGATGGGAATACATTGCAATCAGTTGAAAGCTATTTGCGTCCCTTTATGACTCTGAAGGAGCCTCGGAGCGTCACAATTGGACGCCACGGACACTGACCAAACGTCGCTATTGGACGCTTAGGGAGTGAGAGTGTGTTGTATATTCACAAATAACCCTCTCTGGAAAATCCTAAATTGTAGGATAGTTTGGCCATTAAAATGCTTTTTGATTCGATTTCTAGCGAGAAGTGTATATTGTACTTTTAGAATTCACATCCAGTGGATGGGTAGGATCTATAGTTTGATAGATATTATCGAAGATAGAAGATGATTTGAGGTCTCGCCAGGAGAATGTGTATATGCGGCAGCGTCCATGTAAAGTTAGCGTCAACCCTCACGGGGTGAGAACAGTATTTCCGGTCTCGAAGTTTTCATAATAAAACCGTATTCCCCTCACTGTCAAATGATTTTGAAGTGATATCTGCAGTACTCATCCACTAAAAAACATCAGTTTATCCTTGTTAATTACACAACAACATTGGTTTAAATTGTGTACGCTGCTTTTGTGTTTTTTCCATAGGTTTTTCCCTTTCGATTCTGAGAGACACATTTCTTTTTTCAGAGGTTTTGATAGGCTAAAACATCAAACTACCCATAATCCTCATTTATCGTTGAAGCTTGGTGATTGGTTGTTTTAGCCGCAATGCACGTTGGGATATGGTGTTGATGCGATGTGAAATCCGAAAACATTTAAAAAAAGAAAATACTTTATTCCGCGTGTGCTTGCTTTTCTCTTTGAAAGTCATCACACAACAGCATTGTAATACACGGTTGGGCTGCATTAAATATTACACATCTGCCGTAGTTCTCTATTTATAGAGCCCTGATTAACAGGCCCAATCCCAAACCGCCCCCTACACACTACCCCTCCGTTCGCACGGACGGTCCGCCACATTAAGTGCTGTTCCAAACCAACGAGTGTGGAGCGGTGTGGAGGGGGAGTGGGTTATCAAGCCCTCAATAGTGATGGGTCGTTCTTTTTGAACGAATCTTTGAAGTGAACGAGATGAACTGATTCCTCCCACAAAACGATTCGTTTGTTTGAGTCGCCGCCTTCCGACAAAAGCTAAAGAGAAGCTGTTCGCGAACGACAAACTTAACTTAGAACTGTTTCCTACAGTTCAGAACTGTTTCCTACAGTTCTTTTATCTTATATCCCTTTCTTTCAAGAGGAGGGTCCCGTTAGGGCCCCTCCGAAATACTGGATGTTCCATCTACAGAGTTGGACTCAGTTAGACAACTACCACAAATACAGTACTTTACTGTTGGACTCAGTACTAGTTGGACTTCTACCACAAGTAGGCTACTATGAAGTTATTTTACTGTGTACTTTCAGCTATTCTCTGTCAAACTCCTGTCGCAGAAAATCATTTTATCTTTCATCAAATATAGCAGAAAACATGCAGTTTGACAGAGGATTACAACTGTAATCAGAGCCCTCTCATCTGAGCTCCGACACACACACACACACACACACACACACACACACACACACACACACACACACACACACACACACACACACACACACACACACACACACACACACACACACACACACACACACACACACACACACATCAACCTGTCTGCCCTAAAAGCTTCAGAGGGCGGATAGCTGGGCTCCGTAGCGTCCAGCTAGATTAGCCGCTAGCTTAGCGATAAATACACACAGCGTTGTATTCTCCTCCCCCTGTCGGCCCTAAAAGCTTCAGAGGGCGGATAGCTGGGCTCCGTAGCGTCCCACTAGCTTAGCCGCTAGCTAAAGGTAAACATTCTTCTTCTTCTTCTTCTTCTTCTTCTTCTTCTTCTTCTTCTTCTTCTTCTTCTTCTTCTTCTTCTTCTTCTTCTTCTTCTTCTTCGAAGATCAGCTTGTTTGCTTCATTTCTTGATTTACTTTCGTATATTGACTTGAAATCCATGTCCTTGACGTTGAGTTGTTCCAGTGCAGTTTTCAGAATGAATCTTTGTCTGTTATAATCCGGGCAGCTAAAAAATACATGATGTATTGTCTCTGGTTGTTGGCAACCATCACAATTCCCATTTGGATGTTTTCCAATCAGATGCAGTGATGAGTTTAATCCAGTGTCCCAATTGTATCCTGCTGTTAATGCTCTGTTCTCTTCTACTACTCCCCCAAGTGTTTCCTGTTCCTACTTCCCTTTGTCTCTGGTAAAAATGTCTTCCTTTGGTGTTACTGTCCCATAGTTTTTGCCATTGTTGCTTGATAACCACTTTTGTAACAGATTTGACTTCTGCTCTACTGATAGGTACCATAATATCAATCTGGTTTGCTTTCAAACCACATTTTGCCAGTTGATCCACTACTTAATTCCCTCTAATACCCACATGCGCTGGAACCCACACAAATTGAACAACAATTCCCAGATGAACTAACCTAAACATGATGTGTAAAATTTCATGTAAAATATCCTAACGACATTCTGAAGAGAAGTTATTTATACTCTCCAGAGCTGCACTGGAGTCAGAGCAAATGACCACCACCATTGGCTGTGTAAGGATGTGCAGTTTTCCCTTCTTCTGCTTCTCTTTTTGTTTCATGTTTGTTTGTATCTGTCTGTCTTCCTGGCTGGGCGTGGCTGACCTACTTTCAGTTCCCGTCAATTCACCTCCGCAGCTGCTACTCATCTTCCTGATTATCTACTCACCCACACCTGCTTAAATACCCGGCTTCCTCATCCAGTATTCACCAGTTCGTCGTGAAAGATACACTGGTAACACGTAGTGATTTCTAGAAAACTAAACCTAGTTTCCAAGTCAAAGTTTTATACTAAAACCTGTATTTCTCTGCCCAGAATCCGTCAACTACTCTGCCTGCCACGTCCAGCCAACACCACCTCGTCAGCGAACCTCGGATTATTATCACTACCAGCTCCAGCCTGCTCACTCTATTGAACTCTGATTCCCCGGCTCATCTCAGCCGTGTTCCGCTGCAAATCTCCGAACCCCGGCTCCAGCCTGCTCTCTCCGACATCCTCCGGATCATCAACTACGGACCTCCACCCCCCCCCCCCCCTAGTAATTCCCAGATCCGGATTAGTAATTCCCCAGCAGTATGGTGTGAGTTTTGAATTGGAAATAAATCATTTTACTTCCATACTCACGTCTCCTCTCTTCCGTGCTTGTATTGAGGGTTCAGCCTGTAAGCGCTCTTTGAGTTTAACAGGCTGTATTTCCTCTACCCACTGAAGTGCTAGAGAGATCGCCATCATCTCTACTGTATATACTGCAATGTGATCACTTGTACGCTTTCCCACTTTGACTTTTAATTCAGGAACATAAAATGCACAACTAGTTAGACCATTTTCTGTATTTTTGGATCCATCAGTACATATTTTTATAAAGTGCCCATATTGTTCATGTAGAACAGTATTCACTTAAGCCTGTACATTGATTTTGTTTTTCATTGAATGTAACCGTTTCAATAGTGATACATCTACTATAGGTTGAGGTAGCAACCATGGTGGAACAGCTGATAATAACACCGTCGGACTAATATTCCATTCTTTAACTTTTAATTCCTTACATATTTCCGAAACACAAAAACTTTCTTTTTTTATTTTGTCACTTTCCCAACTTGTTTGTACAGTTTGTAGTATCTTTATGGCCCTGAGGATTTGCCCAGTAATGAACAATTAACTGTTTTCTCCTCAAATAAATTGGTATTTCTCCGACCTCTACCTGAAATGCCGACACTGGTGTAGATCTGACTGCCCCACAGCATATCCTTAGTGCTTGTGCCTGGACTCTATCTAATTTTTGAAGAGAAGAATATGCAGCTGAACCATACACTATTAGTCCGTATTCTATGGCTGATCTTATTAAGGCTGTGTATACATTCCTCAAAGCAGCTTTATCAGCCCCCCACTTAGTGCCTGCCAAGCACCTCATAACATTTAAAACCCTTTTACATTTATCTACTACTTTATCAATGTGAGTACTCCATGTGACTCTCTCGTCCAACCATATTCCCAGAAATGTAAATGTCTTCACTTTCTTTAGATCTTGTCCATAAAGTTTTAACCTAACCTCCTCACCTATTCTTTTCCTCATAAAAAATAAAGTTTCAGTTTTTTCCACCGACAATCTAAACCCCCATGTCAGAGACCAGCTTTCAATTTCTGTAATGGCTTCCTGAATCTTACCTACAATATAATTTACATTTCTGCCCCTTTTCCAAATAGCTCCATCTGCAAAAAGTGACTTACCAATATCAGATCCTACTTGTGTGTATATATCATTTATCATGATAGAAAACAAAAGAGGACTAATTACACTCCCCTGCGGGGTTCCATTTTCAACTTCATGCCTTCGAGAATATGAAATGCCAACTCGGACTCTGATGGCACAGCCAAACAAAAAATCCATAATCTAATGATATACCCATAATTTCCAGTTTTATTAATAATCCTTCCTTCCACATTATATCGTAAGCTTTTTCCACATCAAAGAATACAGCTACAACACACTCCTTATTCGCTTGGGCTTTCCTGACTTCAGACTCCAGGCACAGCAGTGGATCTAAAGTACTCCGTCCTCTTCTAAACCCACTCTGATAAGGAGTCATTAGTTCATTTTTCTCAATGTAGTAAGTCAACCTTTCTGTTAACATTCTTTCCATAACTTTACACAAGTGCGATGTCAGAGCTATAGGTCTATAACTACCTGGACTGGTTGGATCTTTCCCAGGTTTTCTAATAGGAATAATGACAGACTCTTTCCATATTATTGGCAGCTTCCCTTTCTCCCAAATCTTATTGTACATCTCCAGCAGCTTTCCTAATGCAAAATCACTTAATTTGGTCAACATTATATAACATACATTATCTTTCCCAGGAGCAGTCATTTTACACTTACTTAATGCTCTTCTCAACTCTTGAATAGAAAAAGGTATATTTACAACACTCTACGACGAATGTCTTTCTTCATATACATTAGGATGTTTATCTAACACTTCCTGCCTCCTGATCTTACCTTCTTCTGTCAAATTCTCCGAAGAATGAACTTTGACAAAATTCTTAGCCAGTGGCAATTTCCCCTCCATTCTCTAACACTGGCAGGTTACTCTGCTGTCTTATTCCCCTCATCTTCTTAACCATTCCCCATACTTTATCTAATGGTGTAGTTCTCCCAATACTTGAACAGAAACCTCTCCAACACTCCCTTTTTGCTCTTTTAACAATTTTCCTTACCTGAGCCTGTGCCTTTTTATATTCTAATAAATTGTGTAATGAATGTGTCTTTCTTAGCTTTCCAAACAGCCTGATTTTGTTTCGGATTGCATCATTACATTCTTTGTTCCACCACGGTACCATCTTAACACATTTACTAAGTTTACCAGTTTTATTCCCAATAGTTTGATTAGCGCTTTTAATTATATTTGAAGTAAATTGCTCATTTATTTCATCAATACTTCCTGCCATATCAATCTGATCAAATTAATTATCACACAATTTAGCAAACATCTCCCAATTTGCTTTAGAAAAGGTCCATCTCATGATACCATCTAGCTCAACCACATTACTTATATCAAACTTGATTATAATCGGAAGATGATCACTCCCAATACTGTTATTTGCCAATACTTCCCAACTGCTACCAGAAGCTAATTCACTTGTTACAAGAGTTAGGTCGATCGCAGACACTGTTCCATCTCTAAAATTGAGTCTTGTACCTTGCCCATTATTTAAACAAACTAATTCCTTTGCCTCCATTAAGTCCTCCACCACCTGTCCATTGTAATCTGTTGATCTCCCTCCCCACATTGTATTATGTGCATTAAAATCACCACTCCATATTATTTCATTTCCTTGGCAAAGACTGTCTAATTCCTCTATTTTGAGTTTATTACATGGATTATAAAAATTCAGGACACTAATTTTCCTTTTATTAATCCAAACTTCTACACCCACTATTTCTAAATCATGACTGTTCTTAAATGTTAGTTATATTTGATCCAATTGGTAGATAGGCTTTATTCACCCCATACCGGTGCACAGCTGATAGAAAAGGACTTGTAGTTTTTAAAGATATTACTGATTTTCTTTGAATACAATAATGTAAATACTGAATTGAGAGAATAGTCAGGGGTTTTGGGTGATGGGAGACACATCTATGGAATCAGAATTTCAATAGCTTAAAAGACAGGTGCAGCCCTGTCAGTTAATCTTTGACCATTAAGTCTAATACAGTCAAGCATGCAGTTGAATAGTTACACAGGAACAGAGGATGCATGTTTCTAAACTCATAACTAGATCAAATCGGCCTTAGATACTGTAGCATTGTGTCTCATGACATTGATTTACATTTGAATGACACACTGTGTATGTACAGTTGTGGTTGCCTGTCGTTAGTGCTTGTACTAATAGGGCGGATATCATCACATGTTTTGAATTTTAGTGCTGGGTCCACAGGTCTGTTGACATTAGGATTATGAGTTCTGCTTTTGACCAATACATTTTAAACATGGTGATCATGGTTGGTCTGTGAACAGTCCTGGAATGATTTGTTCCTGTTTTAACCATGTAAAACCCCCTTCTTTTTTTTACACTTTGTTTTTTCAAAATTACTGCCAACAATAATGTGTTCTTTTTTCAAAAATAATCTTAATTTGTGTGTTTAACAAACAAAAAGATACTTTTAAATGATATTACATTTGGTCAGCTTTATTATATTTTAGGGAATTTAATATTTTTTTATATTCGTCCCCCTGATAACGCTTTGAGAGCATATACAGTCCGGTTCCCTTCCACAGGACACATAGCGTTTCTTAGTGTGCATGCTCTTATGTGGATTAAAAGGCTAATAGCCCAGTTTAACAAGTTAAAGGCTTTGAAAATCTTCAACAGGTTTTCACTCTCAACTACAAGAATACATACATGTAACCATATAGCAACAACAAATCAAACTGGTGACATAAGATAAGATGTATTTTATTGATCCCAGATTGGGAAATGTTTGCATTGCAGCAGCATAAAAAAACAAGGCATTGCACTTAAGTAGAAATTATATTATATTATTTCTCCTTAAAATAAAGTCAAGTGAACATTAGTCTCACAATATCATTGAATCCGATTCCACCACTTGGCAGACTTAAACCGAGAGTAGGATGCAAAGACAACAAATGTCGTATATTGAATCAAAGAATGGCCTTCTACAAATACTGAACATAATTAACAGGAAACAATAGTATTTCTCACCTTGGTCATTACTCCTTCTCGCATTTAGCTTTCTCGCCTCCATCCCTGGGCAGCATATGGGTCTCTGTGCCTTTGTAATCCCTCTGCTTCCTTGTGTGTGTGTGTGTGTGTGTGTGTGTGTGTGCGTGCGTGTGTGTGTGTGTGTGTGTGTGTGTGTGAGAAAGCCTGGTCCACCTGAGGATCAAACGCCTATGTGCATGTATAAAAATATTGATCTCTCTGTGGGAGACAGCGGCTGGGTGAATGGTTTCTTTTGAGCAGTTATCGCCGGGTTATCAGTGAACCACAGTAGGTGGGTGTGTCAGAGAAGCTCCCCAGTGTGGATATTTGGACTCACTAGCCAACTTCTGGCTATAGATAAGCCAGTCCTTTATTAGTATATAAGTGCTCTGTTAGCAGTTCTTTGTTAGTAATTCTATCCAGGGGCGGACTGGGACTACAAATCAGCCCGGGACACTCGACCGGCCCACTTCGGTACCGCCGGCCCACCGCGGTGCTAGTGACTTACCGCAGAGGTAGACATTAAGGGTAAAATGCCACTGGCATTATATTATCACTGGCCCCATCATTGTAACCTCTGGCCCGGAGCCTTCGTCCAAAAAGAAATCGACTAATAATGAAGAAAATTAACACATGTTTCAATAGTAATGTATGCACAAACTACATTACTACTTGTACTACAACATTTTAATCATCAGTTCTTCCTCATTTTCCTCAATTGTTCATATTTGGTTTATTAAAATAATGATATTGTGGTCATTGTTAAAAAATGTCTGCTATTATTATGAATATTACTATTTGTATAATGCACTTTCTGCCTTCCTGTCATTAGGAGTTAGAAATGTAGAGTAGATTAGAACCTTCATTATCCTAAACTGCTGGGACATTTCGCCCATACCTTTATATTGTCTACTCTTCACTTACTTGTCGGCATAGGTCGGCATTGATGTACAGAGCCGACAGAAGACCTTGTTTATACTGGCATCATATTGAGAGGTGCAGTGACGCGTCCTGAAACCAGGAAGTAAGCTGCTGGTTCCCTCCACAGAAAGCAATGGGATTTCTCCACAGGGTTTTGGAAAATAGCTGGAAATAAAGTCTGTGGAAAACAAACCTGTTTGATAAATGCACGTTTTGTTCAGCCGGATAATCTCCACATGTTACCCTACTTTTATAATTTTCGAATCATAAATCTAATCGATAGATTATAAAAGGGTTTTAGGACGCGTCACTGCACCACTAGAAGCCAACTCCATCCATCAAGCTGAAACCTCCTCTCGCTCTTCTTCTCCTCTCCCTGTCACTCTCCTTTAACTCCTCCGGTGACTTTCTTTTATTTGAAGATAGTTTTTTGCCCGGCGCTTGGCCGGTTACCGCTGATATTAAAAACATTTTGGCGAATGGTTAGGTGGCGCGATAATCTGTGGTGAAGGAGCGCGCTCCCGCTCACGGGAGCCTGCTCGCGCTGTGCTCCGCAGCAAACAGCTGTTTGCTTTTCACCCAACAATGACAACCGACTCACGGAACGCTATGTTGTCGCGTTAATAAACGAAACAATTTAACTAAATTGCTAGTCAAAATACCAATACCACAGGACAATGATTTTAAAGCAATATTTTTAGTTGCCCGAGCGGGCAAGTGGAAAGTACGTTATGCTGGCGTAAATAGTGCTTCCGGGTCAGCGGGCCATTTATAATGCCAAGCCCTGCCGGTTACCGGCCGGCCCACATCGTCCAACCGGCCCACTTCAGTACCGGCCCATCGGGATTCGTCCCGAACGTCCCGATGGCCAGTCCGCCCCTGATTCTATCGCTCGAAGTGAAGTCGAAAGAGATGAGTTTTCAGTCTGCGCCGGAAGATGTGCAGGCTTTCTGCTGTCCTGATGTCAATGGGGAGCTCATTCCACCATTTTGGAGCCAGGATAGCAAACCCACGTGTTTTTGCTGATGGGAACTTGGGTCCCCCTCGCAGCGAGGGTGCAGCGAGTCGTTTGGCTGATGCAGAGCGTAGTGCACACGCTGGGGTGTACAGTTTAACCATGTCCTGGATGTAGGAAGGGCCAGATCCATTCACAGCATGGTACGCAACTACCAGTGTCTTGAAGTGGATTCTAGCAGTTACTGGAAGCCAGTGAAGGGAGCGGAGGAGCGGCATGGTGTGGGAGAATTTAGGAAGGTTGAAGACCAGACGAGCCGCTGCATTCTGGATGAGCTGCAGAGGTCGGATGGCACATGCAGGTAGACCAGCCAGGAGGGAGTTGCAGTAGTCTAGGCGTGAGGTGACGAGAGCCTGGACCAGAACCTGCGTGGCTTTCTGGGTCAGCTGGGGACGTATCCTCCTGATGTTGTAAAGCGTGTATCTGCAGCAACGGGTTGTAGCAGCGATGTTTGCAGTGAAGGACAGTTTGTTATCTAGGATCACACCCAGATTCCTAGCAGTCTGAGTCGGGGAAACAACAGAGGTGCCGAGGTTGATTGTCAGGTCAAGAGTGGGACAATCTTTTCCTGGAAGGAAAATCAGTTCAGTCTTGTCAAGGTTGAGCTTGAGGTGATGAGCAGACATCCACTGAGAGATGTCAGCTAGACAAGCAGAGATGCGTGCGACGACCTGGGTCTCTGAGCGGGGAAAGGACAGAATTCATTGGGTGTCGTCAGAGTAGCAGTGTTATGAAAAACCATGCGGGCTAATGACTGATCCGAGCGAGTTTGTGTACAGGGAGAAGAGGAGGGGACCAAGAACAGAGCCCTGAGGGACCCCTGTAGTTAATTGACAAGGGTCGGACTCGGACCCTCTCCAAGTTACCCTGTATGTACGGTCTTTGAGGTATGAGGTGAGGAGGGAAAGTGCAGAGCCTGAAACTCCAAGTTCTTGGAGAGTGTGAAGGAGGATCTGATGGTTCACCGTGTCGAATGCAGCAGACAGGTCCAACAGGATGATGACAGAGGAGAGGGATGCTGCTTTGGCAGTGTGCAGTTCCTCAGTGACAGCAATGAGAGCAGTTTCTGTGGAGTGACCTGCCTTGAAACCAGACTGGTGCGGTCTCAGTGGGTCAATCATAAGTTTAATTATACAATTTTTATGAATTTAAAAAGAACACAACATCAAACTCATGAGTGAGAGTTGCAAATTAATTGTAGGTCTTGAGAGCAAATGAGATTTCAAAATAAAATTAAAATAAATACATTCAACATGCAATACAGTTATTGTTTGTATTAATTATATTTTGTATTGATTGTTGCCCCTCATTAAATCGTGTCTGTTTATTTTAGTAGCTGGAACAGGTGATAATGTAGAAAGGAAATGTATGATACCTTACTAGGCTACATAAAGATTTTAATTAGTCATTTATCTCCAAATCTATTATGAGTAACTAGAATGTACTGTTACATCACTATCAGCGTGACTAAAGCTGCCAACACGCAGATAAGCATTCAATATAAATAAGCAGTTTCACACATGCACAGACCATAAAGTGTCCCTGAGAGCAGATGTCAGTCCTGACACGGTGCAACTGCAGGTTCCTGTGTGTTTGTTCTGTGCGTGCTCTAATAAAACAGTTGGTTGAATGGCGGTTCTTTAGATCAGAGTCCAGTGATTCTAGCAAACACACCTTTAGGGCTAGGAAGGGGGATTGCAGCGCAATGGGAGTCAATGACCATAAAGTTATCGAGCTGACAAAGGTCGGACTCTTCACAAAGTGCTGAGATGTGCTGACTGTGTGTTGCCTTGTTACAAACTGAATTACCACTAAACAGTATTTGGTTAGTGAAATTAGCCCTCTCTTTCTCAGAGAGCACAGAGAACCTTCACTTGTTGCTCTTTCCTTATTTATCATTAATATGGGGTGGGACTGGTATAGTTAATTGAACATAAATCAATTGGTCTGAATGATGATTAGATCCTAGATAAGTCCTAAAATCCAGAAATTAAAAGGCACTTCCATTTCCCTTGCCTAGAAGTTAATGTTTTTTTTTCTTAATTTAATCGCTTACATTATCTTATGGATCCAATGGAAATATCCCATTTGCTTTTTGTCAATGAAACCCGAGGGACGCTCTCTTCAAGGTTTACACAGAAAATTCCTATCCTAGCTTCGTTCAGTCTAAAATACATTTTGAAATCCGATTAGATCACCGAGAGAATCTGTGGAAATCTTTTATGACATTCTCAAATCAATCTTGATACAGTCTGAGACTTATTTGGGCATGCTGTCTGAATAAGGCCTCTGAGTCATGGATGGAAGTCCATTGAATATTGGGTAAAGATCAGGTGACGAGATGACAGGACATGGGATGAGAATACAATGTCTGTGCTACCTATTTCTATGTTTATGGAGTTGGAACATGTTTTTTGGCTCAGAGTGAGCGCTTCTTTGCGAGGATCTTTGTAAACGGAGCACGGAGATCAACCAGATCAATACATGGAGCAGAGACGTCATGTAAACTGTGTTCGTGTCTGTGATGCTTGAGCCTTGGAGACTATTTGTCTGTGAGTTATTCATGTGCAATTTGGATGTGTTATGTGCAGAATGTTTGAAGTTTGTAACTTTTGGTCTGAAGCTAGTTTAATGTGTGCTAATTTAGCTAATGGTGATCTGTGCTATTTCTAGCTAATAGTGATGCTAATGATAGCTAATTCCTTTAATAGTAGTATGTGTGTCGTTTGTACAGTGCTACTTATATGTTATGTAAAGCCTGCATACTTATATGTGTTTTATTTCTGTATTGTTACAGTTTTACAAAAGAGGAGCGGACAGTGTGAACTGGCTTACTGGTGTGGTTTCCTGGTTGCTGCGTGGGGTCGGCGAGACACAGCGAAACCCAGCCTGAAACCAGCCCGAGCACACACCCGCGTCCCGCCGCGTCCCGCCGCCTCAGGCTGAGAAATCCGCAGAGCTGCAGCTGCCTGAGAAAAGATTGAGTGTGTGTGTGTAACGTAACGGCTCCACGGACTTAACGTAACGGCTACGCGGACGTAACGTAACCGCTCCGCGGATTGGTCCATTGGGTCGTCGTTACGTCACTTGGTTCCCGGAAGAAACAAATGGAAAAAGAAAAATCTCCAACGAGGCTATTGGGGCAGCATAGACAGGTATTTTCTGTGTTAGAGTTTTACTCGCTACAGGGTGTACTTTGAGGGTTTTTGACTCTGCAGACCGTTTACATGCATAAAAAGTGGGTAATGACCGGAAAAGCATGACATGGGACCTTTAAGTTGGTAAGACACTTACATTTGTGATCAGTTGAGAGGATGCACATGGATGATGAGATAACCTGAGATGAGTTATGATCATAGACTATAAAAAACATTTACATAGTGGCCATTCAACAAACTGCAGTTTAAAGCACATAGCTTCATTTGTTGGTGAGATGGTTGAGTTAGGTGTGGACAGGGGCAGATCTAGAAAAATATTCATGTGGTGGCAAGAGGGTGGCAGGAGAATTTGAGGAGTGGCATCCTCTGGCAGAAGTATATGCTGATTTAATGGCAGTCATATCAATCAATGTTAACTTGGAAAGCCACAATATTGATATTTTAACTCAATAACATTAGGTGACATTATTGTGGCACATCAGTAAAGCCTTACATAGAGATATATAAGGTGGCAGACATAATTGAATACATTTTAACTGAATGAGTTTGTTTCTCTCTTAGACCTGCAGGGGTACCAAATCTATGCAGACTGCTCCAATAAGTAATTAATTAAATGTCTCATCGGTGTTTGTCTGAACTAATATGATAATATTAACAATCATATCATTCCTATCAGCTGTCAATCACTGTCTATTCGTGTAATATTATATTTTATTATAATGTTATGTTCATTGTAAAGCACTTTGGCAAACCCTCTGTTTTTAAACTGTGGATTGGATTGGACTGTTATGATTCAAATATTCAGTGTTATTATTAAATAAATTATATTTTTTGGAGGAGATAATGATGAATGTTCCTCAAGAAGCTTGCTCACCCTCCTTACGATTTGAAAGACAAGTAATTACTATCATATCAAAATGCAAAAGAATCAAAAGAACAGTTCAGCGCCCCACGACTTTACTGCAAACAGTTACAACCTTGACTTTACATCAGAAAGAACAAACATTAAGGAAGTAACTAACTGCATCAGTTCGGGTTAAAAAACGTGTATTCAGCTAAAACATATACATCGCTTCAGTTATTATCCAGTGGAATCATGCCCTTACTGGCCTAGTTACATCAAAGTGTTTTTTTTTTTTTGGCTGGGCAGTGTAGTTTTACGCACCGTCTTATTTGACTTTCTCAGGACTTAAAACTGTTTTTTGGGGGCAGACCCCCACAAAGAAAAAAAAAAATGTACACTAGGGCTGACAAGTTAACGTGTAAATAACGGCATTAACTATGGACAATTAGTGGTGCTGCGTACCTGGACTCACATTCAGGTTCAGGTCCGGACCATAGACTGTATATATAAATGGACGTAGGGTCCGTGACGTCACCCATAGGATTCTGCAGAGTTGCCGTGAAGCCCTTAGTAGGCGGAGTCGGCCACTAACGGCTCAACAGTGACGTCAGAGTCTAACTCCCGCCTTCTCCAGCCTGCTCCAAATAAGGGCAAAGAGGCGGAGCCGAGGCGGGACCTGCTGCCACATAGCTGGAAGTTCCAGAGCTAGCTGAAGCTACCAAGCTAAGCTAACATGCTCCCCATCTGCACGCTGCCGTCACATTTTACGTTTCTAAGGTAAGCGGCCTTGAAACTATTCAGCAAAACTATAAATATTAATCTAAGTTATTGAGTTTTTAGCATAATACTTCAGAATCTTAAAACCCCTTAACGTTTGTATGCAATTGTGCTAAATTCAGATGCACTTTCAAAAAACGTGCTGCGTTGTGGTTTAGTGGTTTCTATGCAACGCGGAGTGTTGCATTCATGGTCTGTACTAGTGTAGGAATTTGGCTACGGGAGGCTGGGCTACTCGGGAGTTGGTTCTGGGCCGCATCTGGCCCGCGGGGCGCCATTTGAATAGGCCTGCAGTATACACTGTAGTGACTGTACAATCAGAGTGTACACACCATGTACACCATGTCTTTTCTACAACACTACATGTGTCCATTATACAGTACATACTACATACATAGTGATGTACATACATACTGTTAGAAATTAAAATCAATGTTGATATGGCGTAATTTGAATTAAATACACTATTTAATTTAAATCAGTTTTATTCTGAAAAAAACGGAAGTTCACACTAACTTAATACTTATATTCTGTAAATTCTTCACTTCCGGTTAGCATTAGCATGTGGCGAAATGCTACGTTTTCAAACCGTGAATCGAAGGTGAAATGACATGTGATGTTATACACTGAGCATACTGGGATTAGCACTCATTTATTGACGCTGAATACCGTTTATCAGGGAATGTTTAAATAACCACAGACACAAGAATGATGTAATTTAGCAACAGAAAAAAGCAGGAATTGCATTGGACCCGCCCCCCGACGACGCCGGCCAATAGGAGAAGACCTCAGATGACAACAGGAAGAGCGAGCCAATAATTGATCTCTTCTACCCCCTGACCTGGGCTGACGGGAGATGAGGAGAGCGCCTCCTTTTGCAATTTCATTTGTACACCACCACATCTTTTGTGTAATTAAATGCTGTTAACTTTTATAAGCTTCCCTTGACTCTTTTTAGTCTCTCCTGCCTTCAGGGAGGTTTTAGATGGTTTATAACAAAAAGGAGAATATACGTGTGCTAGATTTTTTGCGAGTCCAAGTACCGGTTCCCGACGTTCCGGTTTTAACCGGACTTGAACCGAAACTTTTTACGAGTCCAGTACCGGTTCGGCGTACCGGTACGCAGCACTATGGACAATCATGCGATTAATCACGATTAAACATTTTAATCGACTGACAGCCCTAATTTACACACGTAAATTCATCATTTTAACAGTTTTTTTTCTGGAGATAGGCACTGCTCAATCCACTCCTCCATAGTAAGGCCACCCCGGAGGTCGAAGTTAACCTTAAATGTTTCCATCTTAAGCTTTGTTAGTTAGTTAGTTTCGTAACGGACGTAATGTAACAGCTGTAACGGTTGTAGCTTTTTCTCAGACCTGGAGGGACTTGTGAAAAGTAACTACAATTCCACCCACGCTCATTATATCACGGCTAAGAACCAATCAGATTGCTTGATTTGACTTGTCCGTTTTATAATGTGTATTATCATTTTATGACGTTGTTCATCTTTTTTATATTCAGTGTTCCATAGGTACATGTAGTTATTTGAATGTGTTTTATTTCCTCTTTGTATTATATGCACCAAACATCAAGGCAGATCCATTGTAAGTAAATAAAATGAACTTGGAAATAAACTTAATTCTTATTCTTAAATTAAAAAATATTGGTAACACTGTTTCATTCGTCATGTTTTATTTTGAAAATCCTGTATTTCTTCCGGTTTATTCGTGTCTGTCTGTGGGGTCTGTGGCAGGTCTGTGGCCCATGGATGTATAGTCTGTGGCCACGATCATGACAGAATGTACCCACTCCATTTTTTCAAAACCTAACGTAAGCTCAAAATTCAGGGGAAACGCTGTATATTAAAAACGAATTCAATATTATAATATATATTGAAATAGATTTCTAAATGACAATGCTCGTATATGTTATAGAATTGTTTCTGCCCGCTAAACCTGCTGACATGTTTCGTGTAACAAATAAGCAATCATTTTGTAATGTTTAAATCTGGCATGGACCTTTAATACCTTGATCACGTCATCATAAACCTTTGCGTGGAGCCAGTGCAACAGCGCCAAAACAAATAAACAAGAATGAGCGATATTAGAAAAGATATGGTGCTACGATTGGATTAAAAAGGCTACTGTGGTCTGGATGCAGTGAGCTCCAGTGGCGCAATCGGTTAGCGCGCGGTACTTATATGTCAGTACAATGCAGAGCAATGCCGAGGTTGTGAGTTCGAGCCTCACCTGGAGCAGTCTTTTGATACGCTAAGTAAATGTTTTCACATATCACATTGTACTGTTTGCCTGAAATACAGGAAATCTTATTCAGAAGGGAATTGACGTGGTGGCTCATTGGGACATCAATATTTTAGCGTCAAACCTGATAACAAAACCATCATACTATTAACCTGACATGTAAAATATGTCTTACTTTTCTTCACAGAACGAACTTGTGGTATTTCAGCTTTGGTAAAAATAGGGGGCAGTATCTCTCCATCTGCAAAGATACAGTCTTTCAAAATGTAATAATAGGACACATCACTCATGTGCTCACAGTAGTAGTATTCCCCCTTCATATCTTAATTTGATAGTTTAAGAAATATTTACAAATAATGTATTATGGTTACTAAATTTGTGGGAACCAAATACCACATCTTGCATGCTATGGCATTTTGTTTATTTTCACATAATAATTAAACATACAAATCGAAAATAATTTTTCCAGTTATAGATATTAAACTGAATAAATATGTATATTTGTCAATTCTACTGATTTATTTTTCTTAAATCACAATATCATGTGGTAACATTCATTGTATTAAACATTGTTTAGTTTGCAGGGAGGAATGCAAACTAAATATTCTCATGATAGAGATTATATGACAATTATCCTACCACTAGGGTTCAGTGTTGTCCACGGTTTGGTGTTTTTATTAAGACCATGATCCTGACGCAGATGTGACTGCTTGAATATGACTGGCTGCTTATGCTGTTTGAATGAAAACAGTTGGCTTGGCTTTGCTCTTCCCACTGTTGCACTCTATGCATTGTGTGTGTGTGTGTGTGTGTGTGTGTGTGCGCGTGTGCGTGTGTGCGTGCGTGTGCGTGTGTGTGTGTGTGTGTGTGTTTGTGTTCCCATTTCTTACACATGCTGTTACATTTTACACAAGCTGATTTGATTATCTAGTAACTGCTGCAAGACACATATGGATATCTGAATTATTTCTTTTTACGTGTGTTGATTGAAATGTGCCTTTTGGAGTATGTCATCTGGTTGCTCCAGCATATATAAAAAGCTGAAGATGTAAAAGTAATTTTTCATTTTGCCATGCTTGCCCTTCAAATACTTAAAAGCAGTGTGGGAGGAAAGTTTTGGGTATTATGTATGCATGAATGGAAAGATGAATAGATATGATATGATGCAGACCTCAATTGAACACACACACACACACACTCACAGTCTGAACCCAAGGGAGGATGAGTAAGACGCATATCATTGACTGTCACAAGCTCAGGAGCAGGGCTAATGTAGAAAACATGGGCAGCTTGGAGACTTCAACTTGCTCTATAATGATCACTTGAGGCCAGCAGAAATGTGCATGAGATCATCATTTTGCAAAAATAGTGGCCACGTGCGCGTATGTGTGTATATAAGAATGTTGGATTGGGTGCAAAGAGAACTCCATTTCCCTATCAAGCAAGGTGTATAGTTTACTCACGTGTGGGATGGGAAAAAGACTCAAGAAGACACATTCTGATCCAACAAACACAATGTTTTACTGTCCCTATCATGTTCATACCAGACTTGTTGCAGGAATATCTTCATTCTGTCAATGTTGTCTTTCCTCCTCCTACTGTCTCCTCTTTCCTCACAAGATGTAGGCTACTTTATTTATTTACAATGTTAAAATAAATGTGAAAATCATAAGTAAAATATGATCTTTTATCAGGTATCATTACAAGATAATTCATATTTTCTAACATACAGTTAGATAATGAATTAGATGTGATCAGATTAAAGGAATTGTGATGTGCAAAAGCTAGAGAGAAGAGAGTGCAAAAGCTGCATGTGCTTTTAAATTAAACTTGTCACTGCAGCATAATGTAGGCCATGGGTTGCCAACTTTGGGTACCTCCTGGAGTGAGATTTTGATATCATGGGTTTGGTTTAATTACACATATGCGCACAAAATGACTGCTATCGTGTTAGTAGCAGGACCTTAGCATATATATAGGATATACATACAATATATACAAATACACAATATTGGACACAGACTATAAAGGACACACAGTTTCATTCACCAATGAGAGTCAAACACATGTTTGTTTCCACTGTTTTATTGTCGCGATAAGCAATTAATTGATTTATCATACGATAAATAAAAATGACCTCGATAAATTGCCATTTACATGAGGATGTGACTAGCAGTTTGAAAGGATGTACTTGAATTATTATTATATATTATCATTATGTCAGTGCTCTAAAATGATAAAACGGTGCCGACAATATTATTGTTTATTGCAATCATTTCCGGGAAAATGTATCCAACAAAATTAATTATCGTGAGAGGCCTACACATGAAACACACAGACACAAACAAATCTACAGACTTAATCCAAACTGCCAAACATATTAATTAACACACTCTCACTCTCATATACTCTTTGACTCTATTTTGGCCTAGTAGAACAATAAGCAGCAGACTTTTACTTTTTTATCATTTCTACTGGATCTTAGATCTGCGCATGCGCAATACGGGTCGGCAGTGGCGGCTCCAGAGTATTTTTGTTGGGTAATCCATGGTAGGGCTAACCCATACAGCGGTGGGGCTCAAGTCACTATTTGCAATGTAATTACATACACGCCCCCCTTGACAGTGAAACGCCACGCGTGAGGTTTAGATTATTTCCCTGTCTCAACCCAAATTGAACTGTATGAAATAAAAAGGCAAATTTGTCTTGTAGTAAATAAAAAGGGCGACCTGGAGCCAATCCTGCAATTTCCCCACAGGTGAAAGAGTTGACATGCTGACAACCCAACCCCTGCAGGGGGGTCTGGGGGGATTCTCCCCCAGGAGATCTTTTGAAATACTAACAAAATACACATTCTGGTACTCTCTTGAGAAGAAAAATAAATACATCTATTACTACACGACATATTTAAAAAAATGAATGCCATTTTAGTTTTGTGTTACTTTGTTCTGAAAGCTGAACCTGCTGCTCCTCACAGAGAGGAGAGGGAAGAGGCTGTGAATTACTTTACATTGTGGATAAAGGTGGACAGCCCCCATTGTTCTGTGTGTCAAAATGAAAGACAGCCCACACACCTATCAATCATCAAACCGTGGGGTCTTATTTCTAATCAATGTTCTATTGAGAAGACGATCACTACGTGACAAACGTTTTCAAAACCGTTTCTAGTCTTCTGTATTCTTGTTTTTGGCATAAGAATAGTTTGGGCAGCGTGAGAGTGTGAGATTGAGAGTGAAAGCGTGTGTCACACGCCAGATGCGTGAGAGTTGGCAACCCTGATTAGTTTTTTTTTTGTTGCAACAATGTTAGCCGAATCCTACTGTAAGGGTTTCAACCACAGTGTATGCTAAAATGTTAGCATGAATCCTACAGCCATTCAACTTAATAGTGTTGCAACAGGGAGCCTGCTACTATCACATTGTTAGCAAAGAGTGCTCTGTCTGTCTTGCTCCAAACATTACATTGTGGTGACACGTTATTGGACATAATTCACCTCTCGTATTGTGTTGCCACACGGACACTTTAGTGGGAACACCTGTAGCGTTAGCTTCCATTCCTGCTAGCTCGTCAAGCAGAGCAGTTGATGTGATAACCTCTCTGTTATCAATGGCTAATAAAGATTGGAACTCTGTTCTTAACACACCGCCTCCGACTCCCTTTTCCTGGCACTATACTGGTGACCTTGACTTTTCCGAGAAAGTTTCCCGGAAATGAACGAGCATGGCTGAACGCGATGTGTTCGTAAAGCTGCCGGAATTCTGGGAGCACGCCGCGGAGGCATGGTTCGCACATGGGGAGGCGCACTTCGCCTGCCGACAGGTCCGTGACGGGGACCTGAAATACTACCATGTGGTAGCAGCGCTGGGCAGCTCTGCGTCGTCCAGGTTGGTGGGATTCATCGCAGCCCCCCCACATCATGGCAAATATGAGGCGATTAAGGCCCTTCTCCTTAAGACATTTAGCTTATCTGTTAAGGAGAGGGCCCGCCTGATACTTGACATTCAAGGCCTAGGAGACAGCAAGCCTTCCCAGCTTATGGAGAAAATGCTAAATCTGCTAGGGGGGGAAGATCCCCGGATTTTATTCACGGAGATTTTCTTGCGTCACTTGCCTCCCCGGTACAGATGGCGCTGGCCAACACGCCTGTCACGGAGCCACGTGCTTTGGCTGAGGAAGCGGATTGTTTTTTCCTGGCTACACAACAGCCCGGTGCAGAGACGTTAGCCGCGACGCTCAGCGGCCCACCTGCAGTCAAGAAAGCGTGGCGGAGGCCGGACACGGCTGTGGCGAGCCGGCGTGGAGACACCGGAGAGTGCGTTTACCACGCACGTTTCGGGACAAGGGCGAAGAGATGCATCGCTCCGTGCAGCTACAAACCCCCGGGAAACGGAGGGGCCGGCGCTCAGTAGTGGCTCTGAGCGTCGGCGGCACGTGCAGGCTCCTCTTCGTCAGCGACAGCATTTCGGGGAGCCTGTTTCTGTGTGACACGCCCGTGTCCGTGCTCAACGGAGCGTGGTTCCAGCGTCGACTGAAGACGTCGCCCGTGGGGGGGAACGGACCGCGATTGACGACGGTCCCATTCGCACATACGGCGTGAGGCCTATGTGTCTGTGCATCGGAGGACAGCGTTTCAGCTGGGATTTCGTGACAGCAGACATTTCTTTTCCCCTCCTCGGAGCGGATTTTTTTGTGCTCATGGACTCTTAGTGGACGTTAAGAATAGGCGTTTGGTTGATGCCTTAACGTTTTCTTCCCTCGTGTGCACACTTGGCAGTGCAGCGTACGACGGGCTGTCAGGCTCGCTGTCAGGGGCAGACACATTTCTCAGACTGTTGGCCGAGTTTCCAGACCTGTCGCTACCCACCTTCTCTGCGCTTACCACTAAGCATGGCGTGGAGCACCACGTCACTACCGAGGGGCCTCCTGTCTACGCCAGGGCCCGGCGGTTGAACCCTTCTAAGCTGGCTGTAGCGAGGGCGGAGTTCGCAACCATGGAGCACCTGGGCATTGTCCGCCGCTCCGACAGTCCTTGGGCTTCCCCCCTGCACGTCGTTCCCAAACCAAACGCCGGGTTCCGCCCGTGCGGGGATTACCGCCGACTCAACGACGCCACTACGCCTGACCGCTATCCGGTGCCGCACATTCAGGACTTTTCGGCACATCTGGCCGGTACGGGGGTGTTTTCCAAGGTGGACCTGGTGCGTGGATACCACCAGGTGCCCATGCACCCCCTGGACATTCCCAAGACAGCAGTGATAACGCCTTTTGGACTTTTTGAGTTCCTGCGGATCCCTTTTGGACTCAAGAATGCCGCTCAGACGTTCCAGCGCCTGATGGATTCGGTGCTGCGGGACCTGCCGTTTGTGTTTGTCTACCTCGACGACATACTCGTCGCCAGCGCTTCAGTGCAGGAGCACCTGTTCCACCTCCGAGCCCTTTTCACACGGCTCAACGAACACGGATTAATCATCAATCCTGCAAAGTGCCAGTTCGGGGTGTCTGACATTGATTTCCTGGGGCACCGCGTCACCAAGGGCGGTGCGACACCTCTGCCAGCGAAGGTGGAGGCTGTTGCGGCTTTTCCTCGCCCGCTCACAGCCCGGTCGCTCCGTGAGTTTCTGGGGATGGTGACTTTCTACCACCGTTTCATCGCCCGGGCCGCACACATCATGCGGCCGCTGTATGAAGCGTTGAAAGGCAAGACCCCCGTCCAGGAGATCGACTGGACAGCAGAGGCGGACGGCGCTTTTGCTGAGGTCAAGACCGCGTTGGCTCAGGCGGCTTTGCTGGCACACCCATCATCTACGGCTCCCATCTCTATCACCACGGACGCGTCAGACTACGCGGTCGGCGCAGTGCACGAGCAGTGGGTGGAGGGCGCTTGGCAGCCGCTCGCCTTTTTCAGCCGCCAGCTGAGAACGCAAATACAGCGCCTTTGACCGGGAGCTCCTCGGACTTTATTTGGCTGTGCGGCACTTCCGTTTCATGCTGGAAGGCCGTACATTTACGGCGTTTGTCGACCACAAGCCGCTCACCTTCGCCATGTCAAAAGTGACGGAGCCTTGGTCGGCACGTCAGCAGCGGCAGCTGTCCTATATATCGGAGTTCACTACGGACATTAAGCACGTGGCTGGCAAGTCGAACCTGGTTGCCGATTGCCTCTCCAGGGTCGTCATCGGTGCCGTCCAGTTGGGCCTGGACTATACTCGAATGGCGGCGGACCAGGTCACAGATCCTGGCGTCCAGGCTCTGAAGGTGGAGAGCGTTGGGCTTCGCTTGGAGGACGTGGTGTTCGGCGACGCGGGCATTACTCTCCTGTGTGACGTCTCTACGAGCCTGGCCCGGCCTGTCGTCCCTGCCAGCTGGAGGCGTCCTGTGTTCGAGGCTGTGCACGGCCTGTCACACCCCGGCGTTAAACCTTCGCTACGTTTGGTAGCGGCAAAATACGTTTGGCAAGGACTGAAAAGGGACGTGAGGACTTGGGCCAGGGAGTGCGTGGCTTGTCAACGCACTAAGGTGCACCACCACACGAAGGCCCCGTTGGAGCGTTTCCTGGTGCCTGAGAGGAGGTTTGATCACTTCAACATTGACCTGGTTGGTCCGTTGCCTTCCTCTCAGGGGTTTTCCTACCTCCTCACCATGGTCGACAGAACGACCCGTTGGCCGGAGGCGGTTCCGCTCGTTTCGACATCAGCCGCAGATGTTGCCCGGGCCTTCATTGCAACGTGGGTGTGTCGTTTTGGCACCCCGTCAGACATTTCCTCAGACAGGGGCTCTTTGGAACACGGTGAAAAACACCTGGTGGTCGACATGGCTGAGCACGTCTCGGTTGACTGGGTGAAGGCTGCTCACTTGGACGTGGACCGGCCGGTGGTGCTGGCTCGGCCGCCGAGACGGGGCCGACCCCCGGCTTTGATTCCTGTCAGGGAGTGTGGACCTGTTGTTCCGGTCCCTCCTCTGTCAGGGGCTGCACGGGCGGAGGTCGCTGTACCGACTCCGGTGCGCAGGTCTCGTGGGGGCAGGCGGATTGTTCCTCCCCGCCATACGGATGTTGTTTACACGTGAATTCTGGGGGGGCTTGTGTGGTGACACGTTATTGGACATAATTCACCTCTCTTATTGTGTTGCCACACGGACCCTTTAGTGGGAACACCTGTAGCGTTAGCTTCCATTCCTGCTAGCTCGTCAAGCAGAGCAGTTGATGTGATAACCTCTCTGTTATTAATGGCTAATAAAGATTGGAACTCTGTTCTTAATACACCGCCTCCGACTCCCTTTTCCTGGCACTACAACATATTATTTACATGAAGCCTGATGCATGTCAACCATCTCAACCCGGTGAATGCTAAAGTGCTAGCATGATCTCTTTGCCGAACATAGCTGTTCACTTCCTGTGAATGTTGTGTGTGAAAAAGTGTTAGCGCAGAGTTTACTGCCTAGCTAAAGTGTTAGCATTGAGTCTGTTCTCTCTAAACATAGCACTTTATTGTCTGTGAAGGCTGTGTGTGCGAAAGTGTAAGCACAAAGGTCACTGTATCCTTTTTTGGCATATGCTAATGTTTTAGCATGGAGTCTCTTGTCTGTCAATATAGTTCGACCAGCGCCATATAGATAGAATATGACTCTATCATATTAGATATATCATAGATTCTATCTATATGGCGCTGAGTTCGACTAAATATAAAGACATCATTGGGGTTAACTGCATTGTAACATATGTGTGCATAGCATATTGTAACATATCATCTTGCAGTCCACTTTCTGTCAATGTATTGTGAGCTAAAATGCGAGCGCAAAGCATAGTGTCTCTCAATATGAACCCAGTCTCTCACGGCATTTCGTGTTATAGGCACGAAATTAATCTATTGATTCGTGTTCACCAACACGATTTCCCCATTCTTTTTGTGTCACACAGAACGATTTTAAAACAATGTAAATAATAACAAATTAGATGGAAAAAAAGGTTTAAAAAAATACTGATTTCAGTATTCTGACACAGTTTATCTGTGTTTTGTGTTGCACTGTTGGAGAAGCCTGTGAAACAAGATTTTCATCGACATAACTACACTGTAGCTATGTTCGTTTGACAAATAAAGAACCTTGAACCTTGAGAACGATTTTAGAAGCAATGTATTTCTATTGGTAGTATGTTTCGTGCCTGGCCTGCACCAAATATTAACAAATTAGAAGGAAAAAAAGATTTTAAAATACAGATTTCAGTATTCTGAGGCTCTGTCTCAGGTTTGGGAAGGCTAAATAACTTTTTTTTACCTTACGCTGCCCGCCTCCGGCGTCTATAAAGAGATCAACTCAGTGAAAGCACCGCCTGCTGACCAATCAGAGCTCAGTGTACGGAGTTTAAATCTATCAAGTCATATTACAGGATAAAGGAAATACAGTTTAAACTGCCGTATGTAGAGAAGACGCCGACGTGTCACACTTATCATTCATATCACATCATCAATCAGATCATCGATCATATAATATCATATAGGCCTATCATATATTTCCTTATGAGTCAGCTTCTCTAGCCGTATCTGGCCGTGCAACACTTACATTGTCACATATACTGTATGCAGACGTATTATTTTAAGCAACACATTAAGTTGACGAAACACTCAACTCAAATGTAATTAAAGTCAGATCCACTCGTGTCTTACAGTATATGGGGCAGTATCATAAAACTGTTGTACGCTTTCAAACAATCGGTAGTTTATTTATTTTTTAACCAGTTGTTCTGTATTCTCCTTGCAGGTGCAACTCTGTGGCTTGTATCCTGGATTATATGTTTAAGTCATGGATGTTTAAAGTTCATATTTGTCTAATATTAGTTTACTTTTCATTAATGAAGTATGACACTGCGCTGTCAGTACACTTGTCCCTGTTTGTGATTGGTCAAATGTAGCTAACCCCGCCCCTTTCACGTGAACGCGCTCTCAGCTGGAGAGAGAAACCCTGGCCCTTTCTCATTTCATAAAAATCCCCTTCCTCAACTCCTCGACTCCTCGGTCATCCGGTAGTGACCCGGAAATGAATTTTAACGCACCATGTTGAAGGACATCTCATTTCTCTAAATGCACGTTGAGGACCGAGCATCGAGCATCGAGGAGCCTCTCTGGAGGAGCTATAACCGAGGATACACTGATGGGTCCTTCACGGTCCTCCACGGCTCCTTCGCGGATGCATTTTCGGGAACAGAGATGTTTCAAAAGAGGTTTCTCAATACTCAAATTTCGTTGTATATATTTATATAAATATATACATATATATATGTGTGTGTGTGTGTGTCCGCATCTTTAGCCTGTTATTGTCTCATTATACCGCACTGTGAATAAATCAAAGTAAATAAGTCGTCATGAACACATCTGTCCATCAGACAGAGGGCTGCTGTGCCTCCTGTCATCATTAATGGACGTCTCTTTAAAATGACCGCTCAGAGGAGAGGATTTCTAATTTCTCTAACTGCCTGCTGCTTCCCCTCCTCTCTCCTCGGCTCCCCTCCTCGGCTCCTCCGCTCGCATCTCCTGTGGGCGGGACTAAGTCTCGAGGATGGGAGTCGCGGAGGGGAGTCGAGGAGGGGAAATAGAGAAATGAGAAAGGGCCCCTGGCTTGATTCACCGAGTTGATAACCAGCGTCGTAGGACCGCTTAGCGAGATCTCGTTTGTTAGGGTTAGTTAAAGGTGGGGTAGGTAAGTTTCAGAAACCGGCTCGAGATACACTTTTTGTTATATTCCATGGAATGCTCTTAACATCCCGATAGCAATGAATATCTTAAGTGCTTTGACAAAAAATCCATAAAAAAATGTCATATGTGGAAGCCGTAATACTGTAAAAAGTACAACCAATCCGTTTTCTAAACGGATTGGTTGGATTGCCGCCCTGTCTGTCAGCCTTCCATCTCGTGCACGCACAATTGTATCTCGTGCCCTCATTGGGCATGCCGTCATTGGTAGGGTGACCAGGTCCCAACAAACCAAATGTGGGACAAGGAGTATGTTTGTGTGGGACAATGTGGGACACCCTCTCAACAGCACACACCCCCCCCCCCCCAGTTCACCAGCAGATGAAAAACACCCACCTCTCCGCCTCTTCCAAGGGACGAGGGAACCGTGCGGCAGAGTTTCCGTTAACATTTTTTTTCTTATGACAGCCCAGCAGCAGGAGAGTTGGGGAGAGGGAGACGTTGGGAGAGGGAGGCGGGGCTATTTAATCGTTATCAGAAAATTAAAATATATATATATATATATTTTTTAAATGACACCGAAGCTTTCTCAGGGTGGGCCAATGAGTAAACTGGGTGGGCCTGGGCCCACCATGGCCCTATGGTGGCTACGCCACTGGTTGAAATGACCACACAACTATATGTGTGTGACAAAGCAGACCCCCAAGGCAAAGTAACTGCAAGTCTGTAGGTGTGCTCATATCTCGACTCTGATCTGGCCCACAGCAATTAATTACCTTTTCTCATTAACACACTTTCATGCACATACACACTTGAACGCTTCCACACCTCCAAAAGACTGTATATCACTATAGTCTTTTATGATATAAATGTCACAATAACAGGCAAATGCTTTTATTTGATACATGATGAATGCACTTGTTATAAAAGCAAACAGACATTGGGTATAATGAAGCCTTTATTTACCTAATCAGACAGCCAATTTTAGGTTTATTGCTTTCGACAATAACATGTTGTTTCTAAAGGTTTTTGTGAGTTCATTCATGTATTAAAATGATCCCAAAATTGAGCAAAAACACAGACATGACGTTTGAGAGATTGATCCAGAACATCAAGCTCTATTGCAGTATTTTGGTCTTTTGAAAGGCGTCCTGAAACAGTATATCAAGAACTTTTGATCCAAGCCCCCCCCACCCGGCCCGTTACTTACCACACAGCTATGTGTCACATGCTATACTTCACATCTGCCTTTGGTTAGCACTGAGTGTTCACTCACTATCTTGACAGCTCCCAGGCCCAGCTGTTATGTATTGTGGCCCCGTAGGCACTGCTCATTACATGTGAAGGTATAATTATTATCATTATTGTTTTTTTTTTCCCTTCCACTATTCACTCAAGCCTGGAGCAACTCAACTGATGAAGCACCTGTCAAGTTGCCAAAAGGAAGTGATGTAATTTTGCCTGGATGCACACCAGCCAACTTTGAGGTCAAAGGTGTGTCTTGTCATAAGGCTAGATGTTTATGTGTGGGTGTGTGTTGGATACAACCAACAGCTAGGAAGGAGTTTTGAGAAAGACTATAGTGATAATGTTTTGTTCCTAGGAAGCTAATTATGTAACTATTCTTCCTTGGAAGTGATTTAATTTTGGGGGTCATCTGGTGAAGAATTCCCAGATGTGCCATTTACAGTTCTTTAACCTCCACTTTCGAACCTGTGGACGTCTCCCACACTTCATCATCATTATGATCTTGAAAGTAAGTGGTCAGAATAGGATTGAGTGTGTGTGTCTGTATGTGTGTGTGTTGGAGGGTTCACACAAACAGATGTGGGATTGTTTTGTGGTGACTCCACGTCTTTATTGTCTCAGAAGCAGAGGTGGGAAGTAACTAATACATTTACTGAAGTACTGTACTTAATTACACATGTTAAGATACTTGAGTATTTCTATTTTACGCTACTTTGTACTTCTACTCCACTACAATTCAGAAGCAAATTGTGTACTTTTACTCCACTACATTTATTTAGTCCCTTTAATTACTTTACAGATTTGGATTAATGATTTGAAATACAATCAACGCTTAAATCAGACTTTAGTTACACCTGGAGTAAATTCACAAGCTACACTGCAGTATACAAAGTCATTAAAATATATATATTATTCAGAAATAGGCCAATCTGCATAATAAGTACTTTTGATTTGTACTGATACTTGAGTAACATTTTGAATGCAGGACTTTTCATTGTAACAGAGTATTCGTAAACTCAGGTACTTCTACTTTTACTTAAGGACATGATCTGAGTACTTCTCCCACCTCTGCTCAGAAGGCTGTTGTCATCTTTGTAAGCAGGGTCATCGCAGTAAGGTTCAAACCTTTTTTTTGCGACAACCTCTATTGGCCTTAGTTGTTACGATAAGAGCAAAACAAGAAGTAAAGTGACAGTATCAAGAGCAATGCAATTCTAGTTGATGGTAGCAGTAGATGGTAACCTTGGGTTTGAAACTTGTACAAGATGGTTTGGGTTTTACCTTAAATGGTAAACGTACGGATAGGTCTTCTGGCAGTGAGTATTCCAAGTCAAGTTGTGTGAATCGAGGTTTACTATCAAGACACGACTCATATTTTGCATAAGGATGATGAAGGGCTGGATGGATGGGTCCAACAAACACACAACTTTAAACCAGAAGACATAGTTTCTGGTTTGAAACCAAATTAGATTTGATATATTGTATTTAAGTTAACTTTTGTAACATACTTAAGATACTAAAGTTACATTACATATTTCACTTATGTATGTAACTGTTACTTAAATTGTGTAACTAACATTCTTATTTTGATAGGGTGATTAAATCACTATTGGTGTGAGAAGAGAAATATGATCTAACAGTAGCATTATGAACAATATATCCTTGATTTTCAAAGCTTAACAATCAGCAAATGTCTACGTAGAGGTTTATGATGATATGAGTCATTATTTTTTACTCTAGAAAGTTATCAAAGTGACATAACAATTGTTGTGCGATTTATAGCAGAACATTATTACATTGGCCAATGCAGTATGCTTCCGGATGATGTCTCTTTACACTTTGGTAATATTTCAGTCAGGCTCAACTGTTTTGTTAGAGCCTTCTCTGTTCAGATTCATCTGCCAAAATAACAGTCCCATTGAAAAGCATGAGAAGATTTTGTCTTGTGGCCAAAAACAACCTTATCAACCCAATTACTGCCCATGTTTCATGTAGAAAGTAGGCTTGTTTGAGACACATTGCGGCTCGCCTCGAAAGTAGACGAGAGTAGCCGATCGCAGCCGGGGGAGGTGTCAAAAAGCTCGCCTGAAGTCGGACAGTTCCGAGTCGGCTTCTTCTTCTTCTTCTTCTTCTTCTTCTTCTTCTTCTTCTTCTTCGGCGGATTGCAAACAACTTTAAGGTGCATACCGCCATCTCCGGAGTCGGCTTGACTTGGTTTGCATTTATAAAGAATGCACACATGTGTTGTGTCGTTAATGTCAGATATGTACTAAGTAAATACATGTGTTCCTGCTCAAGATTAGATTAAACTTTATTGTTATTGCACATATTACAGGTACTGAGACAACAAAATGCAGTTTAGCTTCTAACCAGGTGCAACAAGCAGCGAAGTGGAAAGTAATGTACACAATCTACAGAATAACATATAGAATGATGAATAAACAGTGGGGTATGAATACACTAGATATCAGCCTGTGAGCAGTATGAACAGTGTGTATGAATATGCTAAGATATATAAAGTATGAAAACGGTAAGCAGTATAGTATAAAATATATAGATATTAATTTCATGATGATAAACATTGTGGAACAATGATGAAAAATGGGAATGGATGTGGCGACGTAAAACTGACACAAATCAACAACAAACTTTTGCCAGCCAATTGGAGAGTTTCATCAGCAGCACGTGGTAAAAACCACCAATGAGCGCTCAGCTCGAGATACCAGCGAGCCGTTTCCCATCAAGCATTTCGCTTCCGCAGCTCGTGGAGAGCAACTGCGCCAACTCGCCTCGCTCTGAAGGCTGCGGGCGTATTTGTCCCGCGAGATTTCAAAGTCTCATGTGGACGAGCCTCCAGAGCAAGTCGGACAAAATGACTAACCATCATGCAACGCACTAGCAAGACGTTGATCGCAACTGCGCAGGTCTGCGCAGGTCTTGCTTGTCTCAAACAAGCCTAGTGTCAAGGAGTGAACTCTGAGGCATGAACTCAATTGCACGACTCAAACTCAGACTCGGATAGTGTTTCAAAATAAAGACTTTACTGGGATTTGCACAGTAATGAAAACAAGGAAAACAAAAACACTCTTTCGAGGAAAACTAGAACAGTGATCGATAACATAGATCCGTGAGAGGTCCGTGCGGTAAGCAGTAACGTAAGACAATGAACTGACAATGAACAGGAGGGAGCTAACACAATATGTACACAGGTAAAGGGGACACAGGTGGAAACAATCAGGGCGGGGAAAACAATCAAGGATGCAGGAGACAGAAGGGGGCGGGGAGCGTGGAGGCCTGAAATGAGAGGGAGAATTAATGAAGGGAATAAACATAAAGCACAGGACAAAGGGACCTGAGAAAACTAACATAAAGAATAAACTTTCACTATAAGTTTATTGGACATGACAGAAAGGCCTTTACCTAATGGATTGAACAGTCTCCAGGTTTGTATGGGAATACATGTTTTAATTCAACGAAGGATCTCATAAGATCTATCTGCCAATACACCCTGAATTACATTCTACGTTTAAAGTGTAATGTCCAGGGGTATTGTTTTGCTTTGCCAAGTTCCACGGACACTTAAAAGGAACGAAAGGTTACTGTTATTTGTTCTGTGCATTCTCAAGAGTAATGAAAAGTGAGTGTAGCAGCAGGTGGCAGCTAGGAACTTGTACCATTTTCAAAGTTTTGCGTATACTGAGCACTGTGCTGAAGCCAAGGAGCCAGATGCACTTAAGCAGTGAAGTGTCTATAAGTGTGTGTGTGTGTGTGTGTGTGTGTGTGTGTGTGTGTATTTGTGTGTGTATGCGTGTATGTGTATGAGTGTGTGTCAAGGACAAGGGTGTGTAAAAGCTCTTGGCTGTCTTCCCTGCTGCACCTCTTTAACCTAATTAAACATCCCGCCAACAGCCTTGCTCCTTTGCCAACTTCAAACACACACACACACACACACACACACACACACACACACACACACACACACACACACACACACACACACAATCTTGCTGGAAACATCGGTGGATTTAAAGGATTTGCAGCACTTCACTCTTCATTTACGGACTCCTGGATATCCTACATGTTGTATGAATTAGTGGTTGTGTGGTATGAGGGGCCGTACAGGCCGCAATTCATACTGGTCCTCTCACACACTTACATTCTCCTTTTACATACATACATTTTCACTCTCTCACACATACATTCTCCTTTTACACATACGTTTTCACTCTGACACACATATATATTTACACTCACACATTCATACATTTTGCTGTCATATTATCATATTTAAAATGCACACATTCATATATTGTCACTCACATATTTATACATTTTTCACTCACATGTGTACATTTTGCTCTCATATTCATATATTTTAACGCTCATATGTATACATTTTGCTCTCATGCACATTCATTCATTCATATTATAAATAATATATGCATGTCTGAAGACAATATATGTGTATGCAAGAGAAGAATGCATGTATGTGTGAGAGAAAGTATAGTGGAAACGGAAGGAGTATAGTTGAAACGGAAGGCAGGTCATTATCGCGCTGTGATTGGCTCAGAAGGTCGAGCGGGGCTGGCTCATGTTCAGAACTTCGGATTCAAATCAACATGATGGAGGGAGATGAATCCGTGTATCTTCAGACCATTTGTTTTTCTTTATTTAAAAAGTAAACGGAAGAGCGTCTGCGAGGCGTTTTTGCTTTTTGTTTTTTACCTTAGTAAATGATCTAATGGTCATTGGAGAGAGGGGCGGGGCGGGGCGAAACTCACGGAAGTGATTTCAAAACAAAAGCACTCGTTTGCTTGGAACGGTGATAATATTATAAACAAGGTGAATTTAGCGATCACAACGAAAACGGCCAAGACACACATTGAGCCCAGAACATCAATGTTATTAAGGGCTGTAAATGTAATAAGCCTCTGTCTAAAATGGACTACATTGTTAGGAGATTTAAACTATACGGCGATTCTGCACTGCGGTAAACTACTGCAGTCAACTCAGCCGTCTCTGGAGTTTGTTTTTTCAAATCAGCTGCTCTTAATTTCTTTTTTACAAATATTTTTTACCACAAGATCTTAATAAAACTGATACTGTTGGACTCGGTACTAGTTTGACTGCTACCAAAAATAAAATGAATTACTTTTGCTGTGTACTTTGTGAGTAATCTTCTGTCAAAGTCCCCTCCATTGTACATAATGCATGTTTTCTGCTATCTTTGATGAGTGATAAAAAGACAATTTTACCATTAGTTCTTAATGATATTGATACTGCTGGACTCAGTAGTCTTACACCTACTACCACAATACAATGAAGTAGCCTACTTCTAGTGTGTTTTTCATTGTTGTTGAAATCCTCTGTCAATGTCCCCTCCTGAGAACAAAATCAAGCCACTTATGTTAAGTTTGATGAGGGAAAAAAAAAACATTTGTTTGCCGTTAGTTTTTCGTGGGATTGACAATGTTGGACTCAGTACAAGTGAAACTACTCCCACAAATACTATGAAGTACTTTTACTGTGTACTTTTTGAGTAATCCTCTGTCAATGTCCCCTCCTGAGAACAAGAATGCATGTTTCTCTATTATTTTGAATAAGCGTTAAAACACCTTTCTTCATGACTTATATTGTTGGACAGAGTATTTGAAGAGGATGGTAGACATGATATCAGCACTAGTACTCCAGCAGCAGCATTTGACACCATGAAAAGTCTTTAGAGACTGGCCTGGATAGGTCACAACTAAGAAAAAGTTTGATAAACGCTGTGAGAATGGATCTGCGGGTAGCATTCGCTCGCGATCTCAAGTCGTCTACAACATACTATGGACATCCCGGACAGTTGAACATATACGCTAAGGCCCCCCCCCCTTTGCGTTGGAAAAAGCCGACACAGGGGACTTGACATAACGTCAACATAGGCCGACCTGGGAGTGAGGATGTGTTGCGCCGGGCAACGTGAGGTGCCCGCCGGGCAACGTGAGGTGCCCGCCGGGCACGTTCTAAAGCTCGCCAAGAAAATCCAAAATGTATAAAATAAACAAAACAAAAAAGGAAATGTAATTAAAATAATCTACCCCATGCATAAACGAAACCTAAATCATAGCGAACTCTATCTACTTACTACAACTCTATATCTATCTAACACCCCTCCTCCCCCACCCCCACAATGAATATCGACCAATCACGTTCTTGCTTGATTTGCGGGACTAGCGTTGTAGTCGGGAAGAAAAGCAATGTGGCACCTCCCCGCTGATTTTCCTCTGGCAGAATCTACACATCAGCCCCATTGAACAGCCTATCATGCCAGCCTATACAACACATGAGGGGCAGAGTTTTACTCTGTGTGTTGTAAATTGCATATATATTTATTCCACTTGACGCACACACACGCATGGCGTAATCTCCAGTGGGGACATGTCCCCAGCACTTTTCGAAATCCCGTTTGTGTCCCCCCACTTTACAAATATGTTTATTATTATTTTTTAACGCAAGCCGTCATCACCACGGAGGGGCAAACAGCCTGTGTGTGTGTGTGTGTGCGTGTGTGTGTGAGAGCACCCCTTTATCTATTTAATATAGATAAAGTAAGAAATCATTCCAATGTGTATAATAGGACAGTACAAAAAACAGTTTAAAAGGGGAGTGATTAGTAAAATATGCATAAATAAAAAGAAAGAATGCTAACTAGGTAACACAAGATAAGAATAAACAAGTTGAAATTATTTGTTATTGGTTGTGATCATATTCTAAAGATGTTTGGATTATTGAAAAGTATACAGCACCCTTTCATCTGAGTGTTGAGAGCTGTATCCATAAATTCATTGTGTGCTCAAAGTGCACCAGATTGACACATTTCACTTCAACATTTAAAAAAAAAAAAAAATCTTCCCGGGGGTGCATGCCCCCGGACCCCCCTAGAGGAGGTGAGGTCCACCCTAGAGGAGGTGAGGTCCCTCCTGGAGGATGTGAGGTCCACCCCCAAATAAAGCAGGTTAAAATAATTAAATTGCATACATTTTCTTTTACTGCAAACGGGTCCCACAGACCCAAACAGCACACAAAGGTTAAAGGTATAGCATATAATAATGTTAAAATTAGCTAAATATATACACTGCAAAAAACAAAAAAAAAGAGGAGTAAAAGTAGCCCCCGACTTGTTTTATTTTTTGAAAGTAGCCCTCATCCTAAAAAAGGTTGGTGACCCCTGCTCTAAAGAGCTTAAGTGTTCCTTTGCATCGAGGGGAGAATCTGACTGAAGGCCTTCCATCTCTCCTGCACTCCATTCAAATCCAGTCTGTGAAACGACACTTACGATACTCTGACGCTACATGTTTCAGCGATTCACCTTAATCAACATTTCCAGCCTGTTTCAATTATTCAGTGGTCTGACGAGTTGACATGTTCTCGTTCCAGCTGGGCTCGTAACCATCTACCCATAGAGGAATGAGGTTAAACCGTCTAGCCATAAAGGCAGAGGGAGGAGGGCTAGGGAGTTGCTTTGTCGTTCAGCCAGATTATCCTATCTGCAGGGACTCTGATGCTTTTACAGTGACTGTTAAGTAGCCTACCTCCAGGGGCGACGGCGGGTACTGTAGGCTAGGGAAGGCTTAAATATTTTTTTCACTGCATCCTAAAATTAAAATATAATGTTTGTGTCTTTGACATTTGCGCTGCAGCCACCAGTAAACTGTACTACGAAGCCAGTTCAACAGACCCTGGATATGTTTGAGTTATCTTAACTAATCCTAACAAACGAGATCTTGCTATGCGGTCCTTCGATGCTGGTTATCAACTCAGTAAATCAACCCAGGGTTTCTCTGTCCGGCTGAGAGCGCGTTCAAGGGGCGGGGCGAGGAACATTTGACCAATCACAAACATGGACAAGCGTACTGACAGCGCAGCGTCATACTTCATTAATGAAAATGAAACTATAATAATAGACAAATATGAAGAAGTTAAACTTTAAACGTCCATGCCTTAAACACTTTATCCAGGATAAAAGCAACACATAAAACACATAAACTTAATGTGTTGCTTAAAATAATACTTCTGCATACAGTAGGCTATGTGACACTGCAAGTGTTGCACGGCCAGATACGGCTCGAGAAGCTGACTCAGATAAGGAAATATATGATATTATGATATTATATGATCGATGATGTGATTGATGATGTGATATGAATGATAAGTGCGACACGTCGGCGTCTTCCCTGCATACGGCAGTTGTTCTGTATTTCCTCTATCCTGTAATATGACTTGATAGATTTAAACTCCACACACTGTGCTTTGATTGGTCAGCAGACGTTGCTTTCACTAAGAGTTGATCTCGGTTGATCTCTTATCTATAGATGCCGGAGGCGGACAGCGTCAGGTAAAAAAAGTTATTTAGCCTTCCCAAACCTGAGACTCACGTGCCGCCTATGCCTACCTCACTGATGGTGGAGTAGAAAAGTGCTGTCCACCTGAAGTGGAGGGTTCTGTGTCATGTCCTTGCATGTTCTGCACTGTATATTTTCCTGGTTTTTGGTCTTTGGCCAATCATGAATGTTACTCGGATCTGGAATTGACATTTCTAGCTCAAGTATTCTTTTGTTTTGATTGATTCTAGGAATGTACCTATCCACAATAACGCATGGCGGGGTACCTGTTCATTTCAGGTGACACAATGAAGCCTTCTGGATGGATGCTATCCATCGCGGGACAAGTTGTAATGGGCCCACACCCATTTCTTTTGCATGGGGTAGCTGGGGGTAGCTTTATTCAGCAGCTACTATGTCTTCAACCTCGAGTATCCCGTTGGATCATGCACACTGGAGTTCATCCAAAGGTATTGTAACACTCAACACATGATCAATGTCATCAGTAAGACTTATCATGCAAAGTTATGTTTCACTATCTGGTTATTAAGTCCATGCCTTTCTACAGAGGCCATAAAGTAGATTAAATGCTTTGAGTATGAAGCCTGGAACCAACTATGCGAATTGGGAACACACCATCACTTGATGTTGCTGGGCTATCTTGTTAAAAAATGTACATAATGGTTTAATTCACATTATAGCATGGCTTCAACATTTGGATAAGTAAGTACACCTTATTTTAGAGGTACCCGAGGCACTCTGCTGGGCTAAAAATAATGTTATTGTGAGAGGATGATCCAACAGGTTTGGACTAGTAACAGTCTTCATCAGGGTGTGGTGTGGGAAAAGACACAGGTGAACACCTTGATAAATGCTGCCTGCAATACATGAGTCTATTTAAAACTGAAACTTATCTTTGCTTATTAACAGGTGCTTCATGGGCATCAACCCAGAGAAAGAATCCAAGGCAAAGAAGCGAAGCTCCATTAACCCTCATGTGAGCACCCTTCACCGAAAGCTGATAGACTTTGAATGGTCTGCATAGACAACTGTCATGATCCTGTCATGATCCTGTCGTCCCTGCGCCTCTTTTTTTATTTTGAGTGCGTGCATGAAAACTTTTTTCACCACGCTGTTGTAGAACACACAAGCATGTAGTTTCATGTATTTCAGAATATGGTTATTTTCTCTTCATAGATTATAAGCGTATGAATGCACCAAGGATTTGAGCAGGCAGAGATACATCCTTTTCATTGTGGTAAAATGTAATCAGGTCCCTGAAGATACTATGAAATACAAAATGTCAGAATTAGCCGATTTCACCCATTAGCGGGGAGGCTGTTTATTTGTTTATTTAAAGGATCCGTTAAGGGATTATCCGTTTTTTTTATGGATAGTTGAGGTGAACTAGTTCATGATGTTTTCGACGTGTTTGTTTAATCTGCAGGTTTAATTTAGTCAATAAATATGCCAGTGGGCTTCCATTGATTTGACCTCATTTGTGCGTTTGGGGTGTTGTTTTTAATTGAACAATATACGTGTATTTTTGTAGTCCAGCTCCAGTACTTCTTGGAGAAAGCTCACCCTTTGGTTTCCTGTCAAACACTATTGGATGACGTGATTCACGTCATCCAATAGTATTTGACAGGAAACTATTGTATAACATAATTATATATAATATATTGCAAATATAGCACAAAAACATGCATTCTTTTATTCTTGTACTAGCGTCAGTGCCGATTACCGTGAAGACGCCATTAATCGCGCACTCAAAAATGAAGAGCTGGTCATTTGACCAAGCAAATGCGAGAGATGGCTGAGTTGACTGCAGTAGTTTACCGCAGTGCAGAATCGCTGTATAATTACAATGTAGTCCATTTTAGACAGAGGCTTATTATATTTACAGCCCTTAATAACATTCATTTTCTTGGCTCAATGTGTGTCTTGGCTGTTTTCGTTGTGATCGCTAAATTCACCTTGTTTTCTCTTGTTTATAATATTATCACCGTAACAAGCAAACGAGTGCTTTTGTTTTGAAATCACTTCCGCGAGTTTCGCACCCCTCGCTCCAATGACCATTAGACCATTTAGTAAGGTACAAAAGAAAAAACGCCTCGCAGACGCTCTTCCGTTTACTTTTTTAATAAAGAAAAACAAATGGTCCGAAGATACACGGATTCATCTCCCTCCATCATGTTGATTTGAATCCGAAGTTCTGAACATGAGCCCGCCCCGCTCGACCTTCTGAACCAATCACAGCGCGATAATGACCTGCCTTCCGTTTCAACTATACTCCTTCCGTTTCCACTATACTTTCTCTCACACATACATGCATTCTTCTCTTGCATACACATATATTGTCTTCAGACATGCATACATTATTTATAATATTAAATGTAAACATTGAATGAATGTGCATGAGAGCAACATGTATACATATGAGCGTTAACATATATGAATATGAGAGCAACATTTATATATGTGTGAGTGAAACATTTATAAATATGTGAGTGACAATGTATGAATGTGTGCATTTTAAATATGATAATATGAGAGCAAAATGTATGAATGTGTGAGTGTAAATATATGTGTGTGGGAGTGAAAATGTATGTATGTAAAAGGAGAATGAGAGGACCAGTATGAATTACGGCCTCATATGTGGGTGTATATGTGCACATACTAATACCCTTGTTTTATATCCAGGAAACTTGTACTTCAAACTTTGCAACAAACTATTGCAAACTTCCAGGAAAGTTGGACTTGAAACTACTTAACTTGCAACTTCCTATAACGTCACAGGTTAAAGCCTGGTTGACACTTGTGCAAAGCATCATGGGTTGAGCTAGGAGTTAACAAAAATATGTTTATAGCGCCTTTTAATGTCAGTGATTTTATCGATTAGCTATATTTGTGGCTGTCATTTTCTAAAAAGTCGGGCGCCTTATTACCAATATTTGGAAGTGTGTAAACAGTGCTGCCACAGTTGCCATAGCTTCGTTCGTTTGCGTGATAATAAAGCCACTTTTGGCTAGCACAATCTCATGCAGGGACACTATGGCTAGCATAAACCTGGCTTTCATTTGTCAAAGGAAAAAATAGCATGGGGAGTAACATCATCCCAGCCAGAGGTTTAGTTTGTATCCCAGCCTCCAACCCCTCCCCATGGCCCGGGATTATTGTCCCTGGCGGGGGTTGGTGAACGACCACATCCGCTACATGCGCCTGCCCATCCAGATAGATAATGGGGGGAGCGTTGGGAGTTTTTGATTTATGTGTGCATTGAGACCTCTGGAAGAGGAAGAGTGAGTGACCTGATGGAGGGCCAGGATCCCTAAAAGGGTCCTTCCTGAGAGTCAGAGCCAAGCAGCATTCTTGGCTGGACTGACCTGGACTCCTCACAGAAAGAGAGAGAAGAGTTTTTAAATGTTGTAAGAACCAATATGTTCTTACCTAGTTCTCACAGTTGTCTCTCTGACTATATTTTCCCATGAACAGTTTGCATGTGCAGAAAGTCTCTAAATTTGAATTATTTAAGACATCTGCTTCTGCTACAAAATACACCAATATAAACACAATGCAATACGGACACTAAATGGACTCTAAATAACCCCAATGAACAATAATAATCCACCACACCTTGAATTTTAAATTATGATATGTCTTTGCCCTGTGCTGTGTGTTGTACTTTTTATTGTCTGTTTATTGTATGTTGAACTGTATGGAACAAGCTGTAATACTCTGCACTGAACACGAATTCCACCAGCCTGGCTGTGTGGTCATTAAAGATTCTAATCTAATCTAATCTAACATGCATGTGCTTTCCTCCGGTCAACATGATTTGTTGTTTTTTGCTTCTTTGTTGCTACGACAAACATCAAAATCCTCATTTTGGCTTAAGCCAGGTGCGTTTCATCAGTCCTCCAAATACTTAAAATGGACTCAATGATTTATAATGCGTCCATTGTGTCCGTTTGCTCATTCCGTAACGATCACAGTGAGAGTCAGATATGGATGGTATAACAGAAAGATGACCTTTGATAGAGGAAGTCCGTCAGATCTTGTGCCAGTGTGATTTTGTACTCGACCTCCTTGGCCGGCTTAGCGTCACCGCGCCTCGAAAAGTAGTGAAGGACGTCTGATTAGTGTGTTTGTGTGTTTAGTCCGTATGTGAGGGAAGTGGAGCATATGTGTTTACTTGTGTTGTACTTGAGGCAAAGAGGCTTGGGGTGGCTGAACATATTTAATTCTTTGATTGAATGTACTGTACTGTTTATTTATTTTTACTGGTAGCAAAGCAGGGTGGACCTAAATCCAGGAGATGGGAAGACTTAACAGAAAATACCTTTAATTTAAGGTAATCCAGTCAAGGCAAGGCATGGGCAGGAGAAGGCAAACAGAACATACATTACAATATATATGGATCCAACCAAAACTAACTAACTAAAAATAATAAGGGGAGAAAGTGCAGGTGTACAGGAGGTCAGGTGATTGCAGGGCTGTCACCTAATAAACTAGTAAGGGCAGGACAGACAAACAGGTGGGAAACAAAACAGTGTTTTTTTGTTAGAAATCACAGCATACCTTTCTGTATAATGATGTTTGTCAATTTGCAAGTCTGATTATTAGCCAGGATTATCGAACAATGAGGTTCATGAGACAGGAAAATGGAAGTTTAATGGGGTAATTATTTCAAATAACTCATACTCTGATAGATCTCAGGGGTCCGCTGCATGCCACTCTTCAAGCCCCTCTGCAGTGTATCCTGTAGCTTTGACAAAAATAATTAATAAATAATTCCATATTTTGTATTCTTTGTTGCACAGGGGACAATTTTTCAAAGGGAACACCTTTTATCTTGGATTTAAAGGTGCTACTGTAACACTAAAATAGAAATAAAATCTTTTAAAAATACATAAACTAAAATATGCAACACATCCTACTACGTCTACGGCCCAGCGCCTTTCCCTGTGTGGTTGATATGTGGCATCAACCATGTGGTATTAGCAAACAACATAAAATATAATGTAGAAAGACATTTTTCAGTACAAGCAAATGTACATAACTGGAAAAGAGTGAAACATTTCAGATCCTGACCTCTGACCTCTGTTATACTATAACTGAATGCATGCTGAATACAAAAATACAGTCAAGGACCCATATCCCCCCCCCCCCCCCCTCGGGATAATGTGTTTGTACACTCCTGTATAAGCGTCTCATGTAGGCAGACAGGGTAGACCAAAGTGTGTGTGTGTGCGTGCATTAGTCCTCGGTGTTGTGTGGATCTGTCGGCGCCCAGCCTATCGCTCCCCGTGGGCACATGAAGGGCGGTATGGTGGCTGGGAGCTGCTGACATGACCGCCCAGTTCAAAGAGATGGAGCAGGAGATGCAGGCCGAGGGCAAACAGAGCTGCCTTTATACTCACCTTGGCTGAGCCTGGGAAAACTCTGCAGCCACCCCGTGTCTGCCTGTGGTTACAGCCAGAGAGGCAAGTGGACTTACAGGTGCCGTGTAGTGCTGCTCAGGCTGCGTGATACACCGGAGTCTGTGGTCTGCGGAGAAAAGCTCTACCATATCCCCTGTATTTGAATGAGAGAAGAGGTCTGATGGATGGCACAGAGTGTAGTATGTGAAAATATCATAAGCAGGTAGAAAGAAAAAAAAACACCCTTTTTCAACCCAAATAAGTGTGGTAATACTAGATTTTTTCAACATGAGAAATCCTGTAGAAAAACTGTTTTTTGTCTGACGAAGGGGACCTTTCCATCTATCGGACTCAGTACTGATGGTGAGGCCAACAAAAAAAATCAAGTAAGCTGACTCCAACTTGAACATGACCTCTGACCTCCAACCCATGTCATATTTTGTGAAGCTAGTTCATATATTTTACTTTTGAACTTGCTATCATTGCTAATTCAAAATTACCATAATTTACTGTCTGACACTGGTGAAATGGTTTTAAAACTACCACAATATTCACAATGTTATGTAATGTAGTTGTATTTTTCTGTGAAGAATGACTATGACCATGCAATTTAAAGAAAAATTACCTTATTAACTGCTTAAATTACAAATAAATTAAAATGTATAGACATCAGTTTTCTTTAAAGTAAAATAGATTTCCATTATAATGTATTTATTTATTATTAATGAATTATTTTAAATACTTTCGGTCACACAAGAAAATATCTCTATCTGATAATATTGTAAATATAAATCCTTTGTAATCCTCAATAGGCGCATTCACACCGCAGTACTTTTCCCACAAAGGTTCATGAGAACTTAGTTCATGAGAACTCTTTTGTCGCGTTCACACCAAAAAGAGCGGGTACTAAAATTAGTTCATGAGAACCTTTTTACCCCCTTTTCAGTCCCTGCTAGAGAGCAGGGACTTTCGTGGGAGAAAAAGGTTCCTATGTCTGATTGGCTGGGCGGAATGCAAACCACGGCCCGTAAAACTCCCAAAAAGTTTTGTGAAGCCGCCATTTTATTATCCTCGCATTAGCATTATTAGCATTATCAATCAATCAATGTTTATTTATATAGCCCAATATCACAAATGTTACATTTGTCTCAGTGGTCTTCATAGTGTGTACAGAATATCAGTATGACAATACGACACCCTCTGTCCTTAGACCCTCACATCGTACAAGGAAAAACTTCCAGAGAAAACCCACAGTTTAAAGGGAAAAATGGGAGAAACCTCAGGGAGAGCAACAGAGGAGGGATCCCTCTCCCAGGACAGACAGACGTGCAATAGATGCTGTGTGTACATTGAAAAGATAATACATTTGCAACATAGGTAGTCCAAATGTTTGGAAATGCATGTGTGTATAATAGGAAGATGAATCCACGAGGATATCCATCCAGGACCTATGATCCAGGACCACAGCCACGACTCAAGATCCAGGGCTCGCGATCCAGGACACAGGACCGCAGGATCATCCATGACTCCGGATCCCGGCGTATATAGACACCAAAAAGAAAGAGATTTGGGGAAGCTGGGTTAATCGGAACATGAGAGTACACAGGTATAGACAGAGAGAAGGAAGAAGTAAGATGTCCCCCGACAAACTAAGCCTATATCAGCAAAACTAGGGGCTGAATCTAATCAGCCCTAACTATAAGCTTTATCAAAAAGGAAGGTCTGAACAGTCAGAAACCGGCTCGAGATACAGTTTTTGTTATATTCCATGGAATGCTCTTAACATCCCGATAGCAATGACTATCTTAAGTGCTTTGACAAAACATCCATAAAAAAATGTCATCTGTAGAAGCCGTAATACTGTAAAAAGTACAACCAATCCGTTTAGCCGGCCCGGCTAAACGGATTGGTTTATTGGATGGCCTACCTGCCTGTCAGCCTTCCATCGGGGCACAAACTTATCTCGTGCCCTCATTGATCATGTGTGCGTTCGTGTATGTTGGAGGAGGGGCTCTATAAGGAAGTGGCAGATTTTCTCCGGTTGTGTATTTTCAAATTTTAGTGATCTTGAGCCGGTTTCTCAAACTTACCTACCCCACCTTTAAGCGCACTCTTAAAGACGGATAGGGTGTCTACCGCCCGAACACAAACTGGAAGCTGATTCCACAAATGTGGAGCTTGATAAGAAAAGGCTCTGGCTCCCATTGTACTTTTAAAGACTCTAGGAACAACCAACAACCCTGCATTCTTGGAAAGCAATGCCCTAGTAGGACAGTAGGGTATAATGAGTTCTTTAAGGTAAGATGGCGCCTGCCCATTAAGGGCTTTGTAGGCGAGAAGAAGAATTTTAAATTCTATCCTGTGTTCTATAGGGAGCCAGTGTAAGGCAGCCAGAACAGGAGTAATGTGGTCCCTTTTCCTAACTCTGGTTAGTACACGAGCTGCAGCATTTTGAATCAGCTGAAGCGACTTGACAGACTTCTTGGTACACCCTGATAATAAGGAGTTACAATAATCTAGCCTAGAAGTAACAAATGCATGGACTAGTTTCTCTGCATCGTTTTGAGGCAAGATATGCCTGATTTTTGCAATGTTGCGTAGATGGAAGTAGGCGGTCCTTGAAATTGATTTTATGTGGGCGTTAAAGGATAAATCCTGATCAAATATAACACAGAGATTCCTTACAGTCTCACTGGAGGCCAAATTAATGCCATCCATAGTTAGTATATCTTTAGATAATTTGTTTCGTAGATTCTTCGGGCCAAGTACAATAACTTCAGTTTTGGTCGTGTTTAACATCAAAAAGTTTCAAGTCATCCACGTTTTTAAGTCCTTAACCTGTTAAACCCCGAGCCTGTTTTTCAGGTTTCATGCTCGAAAATGACATTCCCAGAACAAATTACTATAACTTCACTTCTAAAAGATTTATATGAATAATTGTTGTTGTCAAAGCAAGGTTACATCTGTGAGTTGGATGTAGAAGTGTCAGAATCAATATAGATTTTCTGTGTCAGAGTAAATTCAGATGGAACATAGCAAAAAAATGTAAATTCCTGTCTCTGCCTAAAGAAACCCCATTACTTATAGTGAAGACCAACCTTGAATGATGGGTTAGTAGCCTAAAAGCTTTAGGAATCCAAAGTATAACATATAATAAGTACCCTGTATCAAGATTGAGGCAATTCAAGTGACATTTGACCTTTTTAGAGAGGTTTATGAAAATAAAGTCCAGACGGAATAAGCTTTGGGCACATTTGGGCACATTTGGTTCCATCAGTGCCATTTGACCTTTTTCAGGTACCAGACTATAAAAATCATTGTATTACATTGAATCATCACTATAGGTATTCATTCCACCCCAAAAAATAATAATGTAAAACAAAAAAAAATGTCTTAAAAAAATGTTAAAAATATTTTAACGTGTAAGTGTAGGTGTGTGTGTGTGTGTGTGTGTGTAAGTGTGTGTAAGTGTAGCTGTGTGGGTATGTTAGTGTAGCTGTGTGGGTATGTGTAGGTGTGTATGTGTAAGTGTACACTAGCTGTGTGTGTATGTAACTGTACCAACGCACTATACAATAAAACTACACTGTAGGTCATTGTGTGTAGGTGTACTTGCACAATAAAAAAAACGGAAACATAGGTAACATTTGACTCCAACTGGGGCAGATTTATTTCAAACATTTTACCAACACACGATAGGCATGTAAAAACAAACATTTTACCAATGTACTATACAATAAAATCACACTAGGTATATAAAAACAACAAGTATTTTTTTTTTTAAATAAACACTCGCAAAATGTTATACCTACCTGAACTTTATACCTACCTGAATGTTCCAGTATTTAGGTCGTGCCACTCCCTGAAACAGTTCTTTTTGACAGTGAAGCACAGAGGGACCTGGCACTTCCTGCAGTACACAGGTGTCTTCACCCTTTTGAGTCCAGCATCTAGGCACGTAACACTATTTAGCATTTTGGCTAATCATTCCTGTTGGCTAAGCTAACACTGTGATGCAGTTCCACCAAACACAAAAGTAATATATAAAAAGGATAATATTGGACAATAAATGAATAATATTACACCAAATAAATAAGTAAACACATATATATATTCATTCACTGGCCATTCATTTAGAAAATGTAACTCCAAAAAGACAAGTAACACTATTTAGCATTTTGCCTAATCATTCCTGTAGCTTCTTGGCTAAGCTAGCACTGTGACGCAGATTCACCAAACACATACGTAATATATAAAAACAGAGAGATTACATACCTGTTGTGGAAGTTCAACATCCGAGTCACTACTGTCCAGATCCAGGTCTGGCTGGAGGAGATCTTCATCATCCGACGAAGAGTCATCTGGTATGATCATAGCAATCGTCAGCTAGCATCTCTAGCACCTGCTCTGTGGTGAAGCTCTCCCTTCTGGCTGCGTAATGCATAATGGAGCGGGCGTAGTTTATACTACGCAGGATCATATCTTTGGAACCCATTGGTCGATTTGGGTGATTGACACCTTTTCTGAACCGTTAGAGCCAATAGAATCGAGTGACAGTTAGTAAGTCCCGCTAAACACTTACGTCAAGTAGAGAGAGGTTTGCGTAAACAGCATGTGAGACAGCATTAGCTGGGACTGCGAAACTTTGTACCTACTCTGCTGCCATGAATGTAATGATAGATTATCAGGAACAATTCTAAAGTGACTAAGAGACATTGGATTAACCTTAAACAGCGTTCTCATTCATAACACTCCGTTCGATGTCTCACTATGGGATGCGCCTCATCGCGGAGCAAACAGAAGCATTAATCTCATTACGCCAATCCTGATTGGCTGGTGATCTTGACGTCAGCGTCAGGGGAAATCACCCCCTATAAGTAGCTTGCGCCACAACGCATGCGTCATTCAAACACCTCTTCTCGCTTCAGAGCACATCTCTACAGTAGCCGGGCAAGCTTCACTGTCCACAGACTGAACCCAAATACCCATTTCAGTCGACGGGCGCTCGCCGGCTACTCCTTCTGCTTCGCAGGAAGACGGTAGTACTAACGCCAGTTAGTATTAAAATCGACCTCGCCCTTCTCTTCCCCGGAAAGTAAGGTAGGTCAGTTTTTTTTTTTAAGCTAGTAGCGCACCTGTTGCTAGCTCGCTCCCTCTTTACCGACACCACGGTAGTGAGGACGTTTTTTCTTTTCTCTCCTCCACGGAGGGGAAAAGGATTAAAAAGGAGCATACTGCCACACCAGTCAGTATTCTCCGGGAATAAAAGACCCACCCTGTCCTTTTCTCCGGATTAAGGACAAGGTGGTTTTATCTTTTCTCCCGTCCCACCTGTCGAGAGCGGGCCCTCTCCACGCCACGAGGCGGCCAAGATGGACGCCCCTCTCCCTCACACCAGAGGAGTCAGGGACTCGGTGGCTCGACTCTGCGGCTGCGGGTTGAAGATATCGGGCACAGACACGCACCAGGTCTGTTCGTCCTGCCTCGGGCTGGAACACGCCCGAGGCGCTATCGACAACCCCGGCTCATGCGGACATTGCGTCCGCTTCACTGTTAAGAGCCTCCGCCGACGGTTAGCTCGACAAGCTAGCCTGTCGGAACAGGATCCCCCCATGTCCACGGACCCGCCGACCGGCAGTCAGGACACGGGGGCGTCCGCCACAGAGAGTGAGCCCCTCTCCGTGTCGGTCCGGGGCTCACTATCTGCTATGGCTATAGAACCAGAATCCCGCGCCCTGGCAGGCCGGGACCCGGTGACGGAAAGACACGCAGGAACGGTTTCCCGCGCTCCACCAAGCTGGGGCTCCCGGTTAGACCTCACCATGGTCTCACCCGCGGCGGATGTCCTCGGGCCTGACTACGAGGAGGACGAAGAGGAGGATGCCCTGGCGTTCCTCCTGTCCGAATCGGATGAACAGGAAGAGGACACCTTCATGTCACCGGCAAGTGCTGTTCTCCCGGGCGATAGCACACCAGCTTCGCCCGGTCTGAGCATGGACCTGCAGGCCGTGTGTAAACGCGCTGCGGCCAGACTCAACGTCCCGTGGCCCGAAATGGCCAAGGAGACCTCCAGGTCCCGCTACGAGGGAAAACATCTTCCCCAAGCAGCGGGGAAAAAGAGACAACTCCTTCCAGTCTTCCCGGAGATGTTGGATGAGGTGTCGGTCTCGTGGAGAGACCGGCCCTTCAGCAACAAGGTCCCAATCCAGGGTGCCTCCTCCCTAGACTGTGACGGAATGGAGAAGCTCGGCCTGCTCTGCATGCCGCCCATGGAACCGCTGGTAGCGGCTCACCTTCTACCAAAGGTGGGCCCGTCACTAAGCAGGAACCCCACGCTGCCAGCAAAGTCGGACCGTTTTCAGTCAGCAATGACTGAAAAGGCCTACAAAGCGGCAGCGTTGTCCGCCAGGGCCCTGAATGTGTCCTCGCTGTTAACTGCCTACCAAGCGGAGCTCTGCGAGGACCTGTCGGGTAACCCGGGGGCAGCCAATCTGGACGAGATGGCAGCGGTCACGGACATTTGTCTCCGTCTTCCAACGCTGCGCCGTCCAGGCCACGGGCGACAGACAACACGATATCGTGTATGAACAGCCAAGGGAGATTGCGTGGTCCCCAGTCACACACACTGGTACACAAACTGATCCCTTGGAGCGGCAAACGTCTCCTCTCTCTGAGAGCGACACAGGTACCGGGAGTGATGCACCTCGGGACAGAACTACTGTCCAGAGGTGCACCACTTTATACAGACTGGACTCCACATCCAAGGATCGTGAGTCCGCTGTGGGTGCGTTACGGCGGAGCCGCGTTAAATCTGTTCGCATAAAGAAAAAATGCTCAATGACAGCTGTTCTCTTTAATGCACGATTTAAACGCACTGTTAGGCGGGGACACACTCGTACACGATTGACCTCCGGGTCCTCTGTACGAGTTCCCACCCCTGGCTCTGTTACCCCAAACTCTGGCCAGAGTTAAGGAGCAACGCCACACACTTACTCTGATGTTTCCGCCCTAGCCCGCAACGTATGGGCTGGCGGAGATATATCAGCTGTTGTGCGGGCAGCCATGGCAGCCCCCACCACGCAGGGACAGATTGTCTCAGGCGGGGGGGGCGATCCTTCACCCCAAGGACACATCTCTTTTCAATGTCCTGTCGGGGTAATTTTATCATTCCTACAGGACTTGATCGATAAACACAGAGCTTTCTCCACGATCAAGGTGTACCTGGCTGCTATTGCTGCATGCCATGTGGGCTTTGAGGGTAAGACGGCTAGCCAACATCCTTTGGTTTGCCGTTTTATGAAGGGAGCTCGCAGGCTCCTCCCTGTCTCCAGGTTGCTGGTGCCCTTATGGGACCTGGCAGTGGTTTTAAATGGGCTCAAAATGACCCCATTTGAACCCCTGGAAGGAGCTGACATGAAACATCTGTCACTCAAGACAGTGCTGTTACTGGCCCTGGCATCCGCCAAGCGGGTCAGCGATATTCATGCACTGTCTGTACATCCCTCATGCACTCAGTTCGCCCCAGGGCAAACGAGAGTGTTGTTGAAACCCAACCCTGCCTTTACACCAAAGGTGGTTGGTTCGTGTACCCCAATTGACATTGAGGCATTTCCTCCGCCGCTGGTTTCCTCCGGGGAGCAGCAGCAGGATCTGTTGTGTCCAGTCCGGGCTTTACACACATATATGGACAGATCAAAAGAGCTTCGTCTTAATGACCAACTCTTCGATACAACAATAATTATTGTTATGGTTTTGAAAACTGTTGTTTTTTTTCTTCTCTGTTCTGGCTGCTAGCTCAGTGAGTTTGTGTCCTACAGTGATGATACTTATAACACAAATAATCTGTGGAGTATCAGCTTTCAGATGATATGTAGTATGTGCAGAAAATATTAAGTTTTAAAGATCGTTTTTGCTAGTTAGCACCGGAAGTAGCATCTGCCCGTTTTAGCTAAGGGCTAAAGCTAACGCTTCTTGTGAGACTTGTGTTTTGTTTCTGTAAAAATGGTTCGTATTGTCAGTTAGCTGAGATTCTTCTCGTTAATCTGGTATAACACATTAATAGGTTTTTAAATATTAAGATGCCCTGAGACACAGTGTTGTGAAAACAAAAAACAGGGTCCCCGTCGGCGGGGACCTTCGGGCTTAACAGGTTTTAAGGCAGTCTTGAATTTTATTTAGATGATTAATTTCATCAGACTTGATTGATAAATATAGTTGAGTATCATCCGCATAACAATGAAAGTTTACAGAATGATTCCTTATAATATTGGCTAACGGAAGCATATATAATGTGAACAAAATAGGTCCGAGCACTGAGCCCTGTGGCACTCCATGGCTAACTTTGGTTTGCGTGGAAGATTCATCGTTAACACGTACAAACTGAGAGCGTTCAGATAGATAGGACCTAAACCAGCCTAAAGCAGTTCCCTGTATGCCAACTAAGTGGCTCTAGTCTTTGCAATAGGATATCATGGTCGATAGTATCAAATGCAGCACTGAGATCGAGCAAAACAAGAATAGAGACAAGTCCCTTGTCTGAGGCTATTAGAATGTCATTTGTGACTTTAACCAGAGCTGTCTCTGTGCTATGATGTGTTCTAAAGCCAGACTGAAAATCTTCAGATAAATCATTGTTTTATAAGTAATCACACAACTGTTTTGCGACTGCTTTCTCAAGAATTTTTGAGAGGAACGGAAGATTAGAAATAGGTCTATAGTTGGCTTAAACCTCTGGATCGAGGTTGTGCTTTTTAAGAAGGGGTTTTATCACTGCTACTTTGAATGATTGTGGAACATAGCCTGATAATAAAGACATATTCATAATATTTAAGTGCTAATTAATGGAAAAACTTCCTTCAACAGCTTAGTTGGAATTGGGTCTAACATGCACGTTGATGGTTTAGAAGAGAGAATCATTGAATGTAATTGTTCAAGGTTTATGGCTGAAAAGCATTCTAGTTTACTATCTAGTGTAATATTAGAACTTACGTTTCCGGGAGCTGTTGATAACACTATACTGGTCAAAGGCAAGAGGTCATTAATTTTGTTTCTAAGAGTAACAATTTTATCGTTAAAAAAGCACATAAAATCATTACTACTGAGTGCTATGGGAATAGAAGGCTCAATCGAGCTGTGGCTCTCTGTCAGCCTGGCTACAGTACTGAAAAGAAATCTTGCATTATTCTTATTCTCATCTATTAATGAAGAGTAGTAGGCTGCTCTCGCTTTACGCAGTGCGTCCTCAATGCATTAGCATTAGCCCAGCGCAGAAACGCAGAGAGACTAACTTATGGCAACACAAAATAAAACATGGGAGCGGTGGAGATGAGGAGGTGTCGGTGTTCTGGCGATTTACTCGGAAGGCTTCAGTAGAAGCTGCTGGGACTCCCAGCAGCTTCTACTGAAGCCAGTCCCCAACTCCGGGGACTTCCGGCCCGGGGACTTTGGGCGGCAGTATACGCCGTGAAGTGGTTTGCGGCCTGCCAGTAAACCCAAAGCAGAAGAAGAAGAAGTAACATCAGCGGCTTCAATTGCCTAATCCACCCCCAGGGACTTATTCCGGTGTGAATGCGATCTGTACTTAGTTCATGAGAACTAAAGAGTTCTCATGAACCTTTGTGGGAAAAGTACTGCGGTGTGAATGCGCCTAAGGTTTCCTATCAGCACTATACTTTCTAAGGTAAAATGTGACACCTGTATTATTCAAGGTTAGACTCCAGGAAAAATGTTTCAATTATTTCTGTTGTTGTCATTATAACATATATTTTATTTTCATCATCATTACACTCTATGAACAATACTATGTCTTAGAATTACTTAAATAAAAATGAATGAATATGAAATAACGTATGCATGAGATCTCTGGTGGCCTGACTTTGAACTTGAATGGTCTTCACATCTTACACTGAACTCTAACTTTTATTCATGTATTTACCTGTATTATTCAATATGAGCTTGTTTTATGAATATCTTATTCACTTTTAACGATTGTTTTGAAATGCCATTTAAAAATGTGTTTTCCGCTACACTATTTCTTGATGCTCTTAATGTTTTCCGTTAGTTGAAACGTGCTGTATAAATCACCTTGCCTTGCCTTTAAAAGACTAGAAATATACTTGTCAGTTGCAAGTCAATGACTTGCTCTCTGTTTATAATCTGTAGCCCACTCACACCTGTAGAAACTACTGTTGCTCTGCCATCCAGCCATGCTCTAAAGCTGCTGTGCAACCACCCCCCTCCCAGCCACACACATTACCTTCCAGGATCTTTATTTTTCCTATATGTTTGAACTCTAACAGATTTTATGACACCTTCCTCAGGGCTGACTATGATAACACTTGTTGCTGGAGCGAACTTACAGTACGTGTACGTTGGCAGGGCCAGGCAGGTGTCACTCAGCAGGCCCTTGCTGTTTTATTAATAGTGTTTTATGTTTCGCCGCAGACGGCTATGAATGTGGCTATTCAGCGGCGGGTGCAAGGAAGGGTTGGAGAGTAGAGCGAAGGAAGCTGCGTGTGTGTTTTGTAAGGACTGGCTAGGCTGGTGTGCTGCACCCGTGTCTGATCTGAGCCATCGAGGGGGTCTCAGTTGTTTGTGTGTGTGTATGTGTGTGTGTGTGTGAAGGGAGAGGAGAGGCTGACATCACACCTTCCAGTCGTGAGGGGGTTGTTATTCTTGCAATTTTAGGCTCAGAGGAGCTGGAGCTACAGCAAAAAATGTCTATGAACACACACACGCACGCACGCACGCACGCACGCACGCACGCACGTGCACGCACGCACGCACACACACACACACACACACACACACACACACACACACACACACACACACACACACACACACACACACACACACACACACACACACACACACACACACACACACACACACACACACACACATCACTTCAGGGGACATTACATTGACTTACATTTCCTGGAGACTTATCCTAACCTTAACCATAACCAACACATGCCTAACCCTAACCCTTACCCTTACCCTAACCCTAATACTAAACCTAACCAAGTCTTCACCCTAAAATTAATGATTCCCCATGAAGGGGACCTCCATTTTGTCGCACGCACGCACGCACGCACGCACGCACGCACGCACGCACGCACGCACGCACGCACGCACGCACACACACACACACACACACACACACACACACACACACACACACACACACACACACACACACATACACACACAGGTCATTCAGTTTGATTACAGAGCATAGGGCTGACGCGCTTCATTATCACTCCTGGTAAAACCTCCAATTATTTCCTACAAATCAACTGTAATCCTGCCTATATTAATAAGGTAAAATGGGATGGGGGGTTACAGCTAAGTGTGTGTGTGTGTGAGAGTGTGTGAGTGTGTGTGTGTGCACAAGTAGGCACTCGCCTGCACATGTTGTCCAGACTCAGAGCTTAAACACATTAAGGTGCATGCAAAGAACATGCTTGCAGGGGAAATTTATGAAGTCTGACAGCACAGTGCGGGCGAAGCAATCATTTTCACTAAATGGAGTTTAAAGGTGCAATCTGGAATTTATTTGACTATGCACACAAGTTTGACTGTGAAATAGCTGATGGGAAATAAGCCTTCGTTAAAACTTTGTTAAGCCACAGTAACTCGATACAAATGTTAGACATATGAACCAACCTTTGATGCACTTTATAACTCTTATTCTGTCCTTGTGGCAAAGGGGTGCATTTAATAGTGGATGGGACGCTTCAGTAAAATGTCTCCTAAATTCACCAAAAGTTTGTTTTAGATTATGCCTTTATTGCATATTTGAATATACGAAACATTTTAACTCTATTTACCTGTTGCGTGTTACAAAATGCATGACATTTTAAAATACAGATCTTTAAAGGCCATTCTCAAAATGAGTTTATTCTCTAAATTCAAGCCAGAAATATCGACTTCAGCAGCACTTAGCTAAGACTTTATTTAGAGTTACAAGACACAAACAAATTTCAGTTGTATTTATTGATATTCTGAAGGATTTTACTTTTCACTTTTACGATTAATTTCCTTTTATTCCTAAAGACATAGTGGACACCAGACCAACATTTCAGAAAAGTTGAAAAAAATGCATGTGTAGTGTCTTTAAATCGGCAAAGCATGCATGTGGATGTGGAGCTATTTGCACATTTACAACATTTCACCATGTATTACTGTTAGTGGTTACTGTTAGAATGTCTAAGCTATTGCATTTGATCGACCTGTCCCGCTAAGCAGCGAAACAAATTGCTCGCTACTGGAAATGAAACTTGATTTAAAAAGTAGCTACTGTTGTTAAACTAGGAGCCTTGCCATTGCTACTGCCCAACACTAAGCAACTGTAACTTTAGATGAACCACAACTTAAATCTCAGGGATGAACTGTAACAGTCTTAAAACTGAACCATCTGCTTCTTAGGGTTAACTTTGATTTAAACAATTGTACAAATACTAAGGGCTTGACTAGGGGTAATTGTATTAGGGTTAACTTTATATTCTAAAAAGTGCATGACAAAAGGCCTGGAGGCTCAACTGATTGTGTGAAGTGACTCAGTTTCTACTGGTGCCCATCAGCTGCAGAGAGTTAACTAATTAAAGGGTTGTGGCCCCACAGCTGTGACAACTCAGCAATCAGGACTCGGTGTCCATTTTAGGAAGCATTGTCCTGGAGCGTCAGACTGACAAAGACAATAGAGTCCTGCAGGAGTCACGAGGGAGGCAAAGAGGAGGCAAATCCTACTTGGACTGAGCTAAGTATCGCTGGTGTTACATTACATTGCATTTAGCTGGCGCTTTTATCCAAAGCGACTTACAATAAGTGCATTCGACCAAGAAGATACAAACTAGAAGAAAACAGAATCATATAAGTACATCAGGGTCAGTGGCGTTTTTATATGTACAAAAGTGGTGGGGCACAAAAAACGTAGATGTCTATATGCTTCTGCAGAGAGGTTCATGGCTGGTGAGGCACTGGCACTGACTCTTCAGGTTTACAAATATTATATTTGGACCTAAATCAAAATATAATATTTTCAAAAGCTTTTTTTGTCTGATGCTTCAATTAATTTTAAACAGACATTTCAACAAAAGGATACCCAAAAAATGTAATTTTATCATTTAAATATTGAATTGTTCTCTCTTGGTAAGATCCCATTTTCAATAAAATTGCAGTCTTACCTTGACTTGAAGATTAAGTCCATTTGCCTATCCCTCTGGACAAAAATCTCTATTACTTTTTTATAAAAGTCCTCCTTATGTTCTTGTAGTTTCAAAAGTCTATCATAAATCTAATCTAATCAATAGATTTATCATTCGAAAATTATAAAAGTAGGGTAGACATGTGGATATTATCCGGCTGAACAAAACGTGCATTTATCTATAACGGGTTTGTTTCCCAAAGATCTTATTTGGAGCTATTTTCTAAAATCCTATGGAGAAATATCATTGCTTTTTTGTCGAGGGAAGCCATGCGCAGCTTACTCCCGGGTTTTAGGATGCGTCACTGCAGCTCTCTCGTCTCCTCTTCACACACCACACTTTTCGCGGCACACATACTTACAGCCAATCGGCTCTGAATTATGTGAGATGACGTATGGTGGGGATGGCAGCACTATGCCCCTATGGTCATTATTTTTTTGCCACACACATTAAATAGGAAAATATTCTGAGCATGCGCAGTGTAGTTTTTACAGTCACCATTGACTTAGACAGGGAGAGGGAGGGGCAGGATCGGGTTTTGTCCCACATGGCTCTAAACAGCTCAATAGGCACACACTGTAGACACTAATTAGAATAACACAGACTAAAACAGCAATGTACAGACGAATCAGATGATTAAACATGATCTTAAAATATATTTTATATTTTATATATATATTTTTTTTATTTATTTTGTGCATTTTTTTGTAATCATTATTTGTAATACTTTCTGCTGACACTAGGTGGGGCTAATGACCACTCGCCACTGATCAGGGTTCATAGAGCCAACACATTTCAAGTGCTACTCAATGAGCTTTAGATAAGCCAGTCCTTTGTTAGTGATTTGTTAATAGTTCTATCGATCGAAGTGGAGTCGAAAGAGATGAGTTTTTAGTCTGCGCCGGAAGGTGTGTAAGCTATCTGCTGTCCTGATGTCAATGGGGAGCTCATTCCACCATTTTGGAGCCAGGATAGCAAACAGACGTTTTTTTGCTGATGGGAACTTGGGTCTCCCTCGCAGTGCGGGTGCAGCGAGCCGTTTGGCTGATGCAGAGCGGAGTGCACGTGCTGGGGTGTATAGTTTAACCATGTCCTGGATGTAGGAAGGGCCAGATCCATTCACAGCATGGTACGCTAGTACCAGTATCTTGAAGTGGATTCTAGCGGTTACTGGAAGGCAGTAAAAGGAGCGGTGTGGCGTGGGAGAATGTTGGAAGGTTGAAGACCAGACAAGCCGCTGCATTTTGGATGAGCTGCAGAGGTCGGATGGCACATGCAGGTAGACCACACAGACCACATATGCATTTCCAAACATTTGGACTATCTATGTTGCAAATGTATTATCTTTTCAATTTACACACGGCATCTATTGCACGTCTGTCCGTCCTGGGAGAGGGATCCCTCCTCTGTTGCTCTCCCTGCGGTTTCTCCCATTTTTCCCTTTAAACTGTGGGTTTTCTCTGGAAGTTATTCCTTGTACGATGTGAGGGTCTAAGGACAGAGGGTGTCATACTGTCATACTGATATTCTGTACAAACTGTGAAGTCCACTGAGACAAATGTAACATTTGTGATATTGGGCTATATAAATAAACATTGATTGATAGATTGACAGACCAGCCAGGAGGGAGTTGCAGTAGTCTAGGCGTGAGATGACGAGAGCCTGGACCAGAAGTTGTGTTGCTTTCTGGGTCAGGAGGGGACGTATCCTCCTGATGTTGTAAAGCGTGTATCTGCAGCAGCGGGTTGTAGTAGCGATGTTTGCAGTGAAGGACGGGTTGTTATCTAGGGTCACACCCAAATGCCTTGCAGTCTGAGTCGGGGAAACAATAGAGGTGCCGATGTTGATTGTCAGGTCAAGAGTGGGACAATCTTTTCCCGGAATGAAAAGCAGTTCAGTCTTGTCAAGGTTGAGCTTGAGGTGATGAGCAGACATCCACTGAGAGATGTCTGCTAAACAAGCAGAGATGCGTGCGACGACCTGGGTCTCTGAGCGGGGAAAGGACCAAATTAATTGGGTGTCGTCAGCGTAGCAGTGGTATGAAAAACCATGCGGCCTAATGACTGATCCGAGCGAGTTTGTGTACAGAGAGAAGAGGAGGGGACCAAGAACAGAGCCCTGAGTGTCCCCTGTAGTTAATTCACAAGGGTCGGACTCTGCCCCTCTCCAAGTTGCCCTGTAGGTGCGGTCTTTGAGGTATGAGGTGAGGAGGGAAAGTGCAGAGCCTGAAACTCCAAGTTCTTGAAGAGTGTGAAGGAGGATCTGATGGTTCACCGTGTCGAATGCAGCATACAGGTCCAAAAGGATGATGACAGAGGAGAGGGAGGCTGCTTTAGCAGTGTGCAGTTCCTCAGACAGCAAGGAGGGCAGATTATGTTGAGTGACCTGCCTTGAAACCAGACTTGTGCGGATCAAGAAGGTTGTTCTGATGGAGATAACAGGAGAGTTGTTTAAAGACAGCGCGTTCAAGTGTTTTAGACAGGAATAGAGGAGAGAGACAGGCCTGTAGTTTATAACATCAGACGGGTTGAGATTGGGTAGAGGGGTTACTCTTACCTCCTTGAGACTGTTTGGAAAGTGACCAGACCTTAGAGAAGTATTGATGAAACGGTAGAATATCAGGAGCGATAGTCTGAAGGAGGTTTGAGGGGATAGGGTCCAGAGGACAGGTGGTAGGGCGGGCAGAGGTAATGAGGGTAAGAACCTCACTTGGAGAGAGAGGGGAAAAGGAGGTTAGTGTGCGGGTGAAAGGAGGGTCTGGTGACCCAGCGGTGAGTAAAGGTGAGTCGGAAAAAGAAGAGCGAATATCATCAACCTTTTTTCAAAGTAATTAACAAAGTCGCTGGGGAGGAGGGGGAAGGGGCTCTGGGGGGGTCCAGGAGGGTGGAGAAGATAGAAAATAGTTTTTAGGGATTGGAATAGGAGGAATGGATCTTATCTTAAAAGAAAGTACTTTTTGCCTGAGAGATCGAAGCAGAGAAAGAGGAGAGGAGAGCCTGATATGTTAGGAGGTCATCATGGTGTTTGGATTTCCACCATTTCCGCTCAGCTGCCCGAAGGATGGTTCTATTAGCACGCAGTGCGTCATTTAGCCAGGGAGCAGGAGGGGACTGACGAGCCTGCCGAGATGTGAGAGGACAGAGAGAGTCCAGAGCGGATGAAATATTAGAGAGGAGATCTTCTGCAGCAGAGTTTGGAGGCAGGAGTTGGAACGAGTCAGACGAAGGGAGGGCTGAGAGCACCGATGAGGTAAGAGTAGAGGGCGAGAGGGAACGTAGGTTACGGCGGACAGGTGCAGAATTAAAAGACATTAGTTTGTTATGTTTGGAAAGGGTTAGAGTGAATGATATAAAAAAACTGATCCGAGGTGTGGAGCGGGTTTACAGAGAGGTTAGAAGTAGAGCAGTTCCTTGAGAATATGAGATCAAGGACATTGCCAGCTTTCTGAGTTGGTGGGGATGGAGACAGTGAGAAAACAAAGGTGGTTAAAAGAGATCTTAGTTCAGATATCTTCCCCCCCTGAGCCCCTTCCCCCTACTCCCTTCTTCCAAGAGACTTTGTTAACCACTTTGAAAAAAAGGTTGATATTTGCTCTTTTTCTGACTCACCTTTACTCACCGCTGGGTCACCAGTCCCACCTTTCACCCACACACTAACCTCCTTTTCCCCTCTCTCTCCAAGTGAGGTTCTTACCCTCATTACCTCTGCCCGCCCTACCACCTGTCCTCTGGACTCTATCCCCTCAAACCTCCTTCAGACTATCACTCCTGATATTCTACCGTTTCTCATCCATTTCATCAACACTTCTCTAACTTGTGGTCACTTTCCAAACAGTCTCAAGGAGGCAAGAGTAAACCCTCTCCTAAAGAAACCCACTGTCAACCCGTCCGATGTTCTACAGGCCTGTCTCTCTCCTCCAGTTCCCGTCTAAAACACTTGAACGTGCTGTCTTTAAACAACTCTCCTGTTATCTCCATCAGAACAACCTTCTTGATCCGCACCAGTCTGGTTTCAAGGCAGGTCACTCCACAGAAACTGCTCCCCTTGCTGTCTCTGAGGAACTGCACACTGCCAAATCAGCCTCCCTCTCCTCGCTCATCATCCTTTTGGACCTGTCTGCTGCATTCGACACGGTGAACCATCAGATCCTCCTTCACACTCTTCAAGAACTTGCAGTCTCAGGCTCTGCACTTTCCCTCCTCACCTCATACCTCAAAGACCGTACCTACAGGGTAACTTGGAGAGGGTCCGAGTCCGACCCTTGTCAATTAACTACAGGGGTCCCTCAGGGCTCTGTTCTTGGTCCCCTCCTCTTCTCTCTGTACACAAACTTGCTCGGATCTGTCATTAGCCCGCATGGTTTTTTATACCACTGCTACGCTGACGACACCCAATTAATTCTGTCTTTTCCCCATTCTGAAACCCAGGTCGTTGCACGCATCTCTGCTAGTCTAGCGGACATCTCTCAGTGGATGTCTGCTCACCACCTCAAGCTCAACCTTGATAAGACTGAACTGCTTTTTCTTCCGGGAAAAGAGTGTCCCACTCTTGACCTAACAATCAACATCGGCACCTCTGTTGTTTCCCCGACTCAGACTGCAAGGAATCTGAGTGTGACCCTAGATAACAACCTGTCCTTCACTGCAAACATCGCTGCTACAACCCGCTGCTGCAGATACACTCTTTACAACATCAGGAGGATACGTCCCCTCCTGACCCAGAAAGCGACGCAAATTCTGGTCCAGGCTCTCGTCATCTCACGCCTAGACTACTGAAACTCTCTCCAGGCTGGTCTACCTGCATGTGCCATCCGACCTCTGCAGCTCATCCAGAATGCAGCAGCTCGTCTGGTCTTCAACCTTCCTACATTCTCGCACACCACTCCGCTCCTCCGCTCACTTCACTGGCTTCCAGTAACTGCTAGAATCCACTTCAAGACACTGGTAGTTGCGTACCATGCTGTGAATGGATCTGGCCCTTCCTACATCCAGGACATGGTTAAACTGTACACCCCAGCACGTGCACTCCGCTCTGCATCAGCCAAACAGCTCGCTGCACCAGCACTGTGAGGGGGACCCAAGTTCCCATCAGCAAAAACACGTGGGTTTGCTATCCTGGCTCCAAAATGGTGGAATGAGCTGCCCATTGACATCAGGACAGCAGAAAGCTTACTTCCGGGGCCCATTGTGTAAACTTTAAAATAAGTGGTTAGACTCACATTAAGTGCAAATTAATGCTGATGCCTGTGCCATGCTTTTGTGTCATTTCTGGCTGTGTGGTATTGGTATCATCAAATGGAATGAAAACATTTCCTCTTCCTTTCCATTTCAGTTTGGAATGAAAACATGGACCTCACCCCCCCGTGCGTGTGCGTGCGTGTTGTACTCACAAATTCCCCTTTGGCAATGCCTCCCTCTCTTGCTATCCCGGACCTTTGGACATCAGAGCAGGCCTTTAGCAAGCATCCAGACCTGTTAAACCAACAGACGGGCCGGTCTATTGTCCCTGAGCTTGATCTGGAGTGTGTATGTTGGTTTGGCACTGACGGTAGGTTAGGATAAGGTTTGGACAGCATTGGATCCCCTCTAATCCCAGAAAGGCAGAAGTAAAGCCGAGTCCAAGACCTCCGGTGCTTTCAGTGATACACCCTCCTACACCTGGAAACACACACACACAAATGTGCATAGACACAATGTTATGATTGCCATAGTAGAACCCAATGATGTCTCATTACCTTAAATCTGTAGTCACAGCAGAAAATGGTAAAAAAAATCCAATCCCATCCAAAAAAGCTTTGTGAGTAGGGATGTCTGATTTTGGATCTACCCGATATTTGTATGCCGATATCTTACAACTAATTCCACAAAAACATAAAGTCTGTCATATAGTGGAATTAACTAATTATAATGCCTACTATTATCGTCCACAGGTAGATGCAGATAAAGTAAAGTGAGTTTAAAATATTTCGCTATGACCGGGCAAACTAAGAAAACGTTGGTTACATGTAAAAGCACATATTTATTTTCTGTAAGTTATCAACCGGTCATTCCGAAGGAAATATTTATTCTTGGCAATTTTCTTTTTTGCAGTTTTAACAGATATCCTACAGATGAAGTGCCAATATCATCATTGCTATCTTTTGCTGCTAACTAGTGAACTACAGTAACTTGCAATTAACCTCTCACACATTAGCCATCCATTAAAATGCAAGTGCTGTTTGTCACTATAGGTTTCAAGCTTCATGCAGTTATTACAGAATTGTGTCATTTACCTCCTTTGGCCTTTTCTTCCTAAGAATTGTACATCATTTCATCAAATAAAGTAGAGGGTGACGAAAAGTCATAGTTAGTGAGCTATCTAAGTGTCAGTAAGCTAGCTTGTGAGTCAGTAAGCTTGTTAGCTCAGTTACAAGGACACACAGTTAACTCAAAGATGTAATTGTATAAATTATTCTTATTTTCTAGAGTCGACAAATCAATCTGCTTTGTTGAGCCGTTTCTAATAAAAGTGGGTGCATCACGGCTAATCAGTAAGTTCTTCAATTTCGACCATCTCGATCTGCGTTCCCTAAAAAGTTACCACTGTCCACTCTGACTGGAAATTGGTCGTTAATCAATGTTCACAAAAGTTAACCTTGAGAAATGATCCCGTATTAGTTGCCACTGCTGACAAATCCAGCTTTTGCTGCAATTCAATGGTAGTGCATTGATGTTACCACAGCATGTTTTCATTCTTTAAATGGGACTAGGACTCAATAGGAATTATTTAAATTGGATAGTAAAAACACACATGAACATACATACAACCCTGCCTTTTCCCCTACCCTCACCTAAGCCTAATTCTATTTTTTAACCCAATGACCGGTCCAATTATAAGATATATTTCTCAGTATACAATAAGACAGTATTACCCCTAACTTTGGCCAAACATTCTTAGAGGAACAAAGACAACTCTTATTCATTCTGGGCACACATAGTCATTTCCACTGTATGTCATTTCTCATCATACCTTTCAATTCAAACACATGTCACTACTGAACCCATTTTAGCCTTGCTTTTGCCATACATAATACATGATGTGCATTTAAATGCCTGTACATTCACAACAAGCTTTTATATCTCCCCAGCCTCTTCCTCCTGCTCCTGAACACACCTCTGTGATTGTCAGAGGAAAGAGTTAAGCTGTGGGGTGTAATGTAATGCACACTACCCCTGCGAATTGACTTTAAACGGGGGAAAGAAAGTCAGAACACGGCAAACGGTTTTGATTTATGGGAGCAGAACCACATTTGATATTCATTTCCGCAGCTGTGGCCAGCTAAAAAAACAGCCCGCAAATAGACCCACACTGACAATGGCGCAGTGTAGCCCTACTATGTGTGTGCGTGTGTGTGTCTCAGGCCCTGCGTGCGTCAGTCCTATTTTAGAATTGTTTTGGGGCTCTTTCAGTCAAATTCACCGCAGATGTTTCTGATTCGCCAAACACATATAATAAGTAATTATTGAAAACACCTTTCGGTTGCCCAGGGTTGCGTGGTGCTTCATTTTGTGTAATCGAAGCTGTGGTTTTTCAGGGAGGCGCGGGATCCAGAGAGTTTATTGACAGTCAGAGTTTCCTGAGAGAAGAAGAGAGAAAGGGGAGTTTAAAGAAATGTCCCCCATCCCACCTCAGTGAAAAGAAAGAGAGTGGAGAAGGAGGGTAAGGAGACAGAGAGATAAAGAGAGAAGGATCAGCAGTAATCATAGCCAGTCAGGTAGAAAGAGATGAGGAGATTTGGTGGTTGGAGTTAGAGGGAGGAAGAGATTACTCATTGTAAGTATGATTAACTAGCCAAGACTCCAAACAAGACTTTAACTTGGCATGTAAACTGAAATATTTACCTATGATAAAGAAATAATGAGCAAGAATTATTATTATTTTTTTTACAAGGTCTTCAAATCAAACATTTTTTTGGTCGAGCCAAAGTGCTGTACATATAATAATTACCTTACAGTAAGGACACTATACAGTAAATACAACAGCACAGCTTGTGCAGAATATCAGTATGAGAAAACGACACCCTCTGTCCTTAGACCCTCACATCGTACAAGGAAAAACTTCCAGAGAAAAAAACCACAGTTTAAAGGGGAAAATGGGAGAAACCTCAGGGAGAGCAACAGAGGAGGGATCCCTCTCCCAGGACGGTCAGATGTGCAATAGATGCCGTGTGTAAATCGAAAAGATAGTACATTTTACAGCGTAGGTAGACCGAATGTTTGGAAATGCAGGTGTCTGTAATAAGAAGATGAATCTACGAGGATGTCAACAATCCTGTAGGCGCCATCAGGGAAGCAGCATAACGAGACCCAGGCAGAACCGCAGAGACAGGTTCAGCCACGACCCAAAGTCCACGACTTAATCCAGAACTCAGGATAGAGGATCCAGGGCACAGGACCACGGCAAGAGGATCAGCCTCGACTCCAGATCCTGGCGTAGATATATAGACACAAAAGAAAAAGAAAATGTGTGGGAGACTCGGTTAATCGGAACATGCAAATACACAGACACAGACAGGCACGCTGTGACTACGGCATAACACTCCCCGGCCTTGGATAAGGACCCCTCTGCAAACCTGTTTCCCTCCAATAAAACCTTGTGAGGTCATGGAGGGAAAAGGTTTTGGATAAAGAAAAACTAGAAAGAGTAGTAATAACCTTAGTTTTAAATATATGATCCAAGTTTTTAGGATTTAAGTGAAAGAGCAAGAACCAAAATGTAGGTGAAGAGGCACAGCGTATCTGCGTCAAAGCACTCTCATTAGGTTATTTTATCAACTATACGCTTTATCAAAAGGAAGGTCTTTTGAATCAAGAGGATTAACTACAACAGGGAACAAAAACAACTTACCAAAACTCTCCATACAAGGGACAACCAATAGAAACATTCAAGAAATGTCAGAACCAGACTGAGATGTGAGTTGATTTGAAATTGAAATCATGCGAGAGGGTAATAACCCCATGCGTGTTGATCTCATATGAGCTCTACTTTGTTTGACTGACTCTTAAAGCCACCAATTAGAGTGGTGCAATTTTGCTCGAAATGGTAAAATACTTCTATCTTTTTGCATCGAGTACAACTCACTAAAATGTGCTCAATTGACCATTAGCAAAGGGTCTTGACAGAGTTGACCTTGACAGACTGGAGAAAAATGGGGGGAAACTTAGCCATGTCAATTATTCCACCAAATAGGAATGGTTTGCAGAGTCATAACACTAAGACTAACATTGAGGGTACAAATAAGTATTTTTAATAAACTGTAAGCATATTGTTCTGTTAGCAACCAAGCTAACAAACTTGTTAAATAACGTATCTTGGCTAGCTTGTCTTAATTCCAATACTCAAATTTGCGCGATGGACCAAGAGCAAACTGTCTTGACAGAGCTATCCTTAGCGGAGAGGAGAAACAATCGGGATGTTTTGCTATGTAAAATATTCCACCAAATAGGACTGGTAGCCAAAATAGCCAAATGTTGATGGTTCAGTTCAAATATGTTTTAAAAAATTAACTAAAAATATTGTTCAGTTAGCAACCAAGCTATCTCACTTGTTGAACGAAAAGCTACAAAACTGGCTGTTAGTCAGTTGGCTTGCTTGTCTATACTTCAATACCTCTTAATGAAATGATGAACTTGAGACACAAAGGGAGAAGCAACGTACCAGAACAAACCATTAGATCCCAATCATTTCAAGGCAAAAATGGGCCGACCCAATCATATTTGCTTGACTTGTTCAAGCTTGGTCTATTCTTGAATCACAAATCCAGCTATGGAAAGTCTCTTCAATCAGGCTCATACATGTGAATTTATATAAATGTGGTTTTGCTCTTAGGCAGGTACCCGACCTGGTGTGGGATTCTGCTGTAGAGCTGCATTTACGGAAAGTCTCCAACTTTAGAACAGCGTTTGCACAAGCTTAGATGTCTACAAATTGGTGTCTGCGATTCTGTGTGAGTGCTTGTTCTGTATGTGGGTGTTTGTGTTCTGTGTGTGTGCATGTCATGTACAGAGAGAGGGATTGAAGAGAGAAAGAAAGAAACGGAGATTGGAGACAGGATGGGGGATGACAGGCTGGATCTGATTACGGGTTGGAATGGCTGGGAGGTTTTTGTGGTGCAGCGCTTTCTCAATAGTACATTCCTGTGTGCAAGCCGGGGCAGGATCCACAGCTAACAGGCCGGCCTCCGCCAGAGGGATTGAGCAAAAAGGACGTTGTCAGAACATGCAGCATGTCAGGCCTCGCAGTTAGTGGGCCCTAGCAAGATAGCAGGATAGAAGATGAGTTATTCCCACATCCTGGGCCAGCCCCCATGAAACTGGCACACGGTTTAATGGGCCTCCTGTGTTATGTAAGCGCAGCAGATATTTTCTGCAGCTCAGAGGTCTAAGGTTGGAACGGAGGTTTATTGTTTCTGGACTCTAGGTGAATGTTAAATTCACATGCCCGCTGAAACTGTCGGCACTGAGTGAAGTGACCTTTAAAGAAGGAAGCCAACTTTTTTTTTAGAGGCTCTGAGGTTTTCTGCAGGCCAAAGTTCTGTGTGTGTGTGTGCCAGCAGGAAGCGTCTGACAACTATACAAATCAGCGCTTTTAAAAGTCAACAGCTGTATGCCAGCATGACCCCTCAGTATACTGGAACATTCAAAAGCTCACCTGCGCTGTTGAGTTAAATGCTAAATGTCTTTAGAGGTCCTTCCCCTTTTTTCTACACAAACACATGCATAAACACATGTTAAAGGGGACCTATCATGCAAAATGCACTTTTTTATGTCTTTTATACATAAATATGTGTCGGGAACTCACGCAGCGTCAGAAAATAAAACCCTCTCTTTTTTCCTCTATGATATGAGGCATGGCTATATGGGTGATCTGTGTGGTATATTGAGCAAAACACTTCATAGACATGTTTTTATATATTTGTGTATATCTGAGACCTATGCTATTGCCTAAAAATAGCATGATAGGTCCACTTTAACAGATCCAATTTTAAACTGTCTATCACTCCCACTGGGACAAAGCCAAATGTCTTTATTTCCATTTAGCTGTCTGTCTCTCGGGTTAACTGTCTGGCTAGCTGTTTGCGCTTGTCAGTTAACGATTTCTCTTCCTGCCTCTACAGATTCTGTCCTCTTTCTCTCATTCTTTCACACACACACACACACACACACACACACACACACACACACACACACACACACACACACACACACACACACATAGTGCTGCGTACCTGGACTCACATTCAGGTTCAGGTCCGGACTCAAGTCCAGAGGTTCAGGTTCAGGTCCGGACTTATAAGTCCGGACCTGAACCCATGGCTTGTGTCAAGTTGTGCGAGTAACTAAAGTGAACTTATTGTGAGCTAATTATCAATTGAAATTAACTCATAAACAACTGAAATTCAAACTCGTCAGGTTTATTGTGCTCCCTTCCAACTTGTGTCTACATTTCTCTAAAAAGTACAAATGTAAAAAAAACACTTTTTTCCACTTAGTCTACAAATGACTTATGACAGCAACTACAGTGAACTACTACAAAGTTCAATATAATAATAATGTTTACATTATACAGTACATACTACATACATAGTGATGTACATACATACTGTTAGAAATTAAAATCAATGTTGATATGGCGTAATTTTGAATTAAATACACTATTTAATTTAAATCAGTTTTATTCTGAAAATCCGGAAGTTCACACTATTTACTTAATACTTTTATTCTGAAAATTCTTCACTTCCGGTTAGCATTAGCATGTGGGGAAATGCTACGTCTTCAAACCGTGAATCGAAGGTGAAATGACATGTGATGTTGTACACTGAGCACACTGGGATTAGCACTCATTTATTGACACTGAATCACGTTTATCAGGGAATGTTTAAATAACGCCTTAGCCTGGGAAGGTAAGTGGGAGGATGAGGAGGGTGGTACGGGCCTTTGTTCCCTCTCCAACTCCTGCCATCATCGCTGCTGACGGTAAACACCTCCACCAACTCACAAAATAAATCCCCCTCCTCCCTCCTCCCCTCGCCCTTTAGTTTGATTTACTACACGAAGGAAATAACATTAACTTGTCCGAGTGCCCCTCCCTCCCCCCCGCACGCTCTTTGTTCACAGGTTTGTTTACTATTCTCTGTATGGAAAATCCTTCAGGAATGTTGAGGAAGTGGGTGTTTCCTCCAGTAGCTTGAGTTTTAATGGAGGTAGGTGGAGGGGAGGATGGGGTGGGGGGGGCGACTGTTCCAACATCCCACAATGCTTCAGGTGGTCAGGCGAGCAGGGTGTGTGTGCTGAGTTGGATTCAGGTTACCCGAGGCACAGGGGCCTATTTTTCATCAGTCCTTAGGCTGCATTAATTAAAGGGGATAGTCCAATAAGCTAAGCTTCAGTCCTCATCCTACAGACACATGAAGAGGAGGGGTCTTCCTCGGAAGTTCCTTCGCCAATTTAAAGAAAGAGAAATCCACTCATCCGCCAATTATCCATGGCCAGTTATCTTTGGATATAATAACTATTCTGTAACTCTCGAATTTCCTTGTTCAAATATACTTCCATTTTCATTCCAGTTCTTGCATTTTTCATGTACTATGAAGCAAGGATCCCTTGAAAAACGCTCCATTAATTCCTAATTTGCTCTTGAAAACATACAAAGATCCAGTTTAAAGGGTTGAAATACATATTTGGCAAAACAATGCCACCACAAGGTTCATTAAGTTATTGTTTCTGAGGTCAACAATAAACTTTGAAATCTCAACTTTCAAGCCACAGTAAAGAAAAGCTCAATGTGAGCAATGGAAAACTGAATGGATAAATTCATGATGTCATTCATGTAATGCAATTGAAAGCCCTAAAACGTCTTACAGATGTCAATCAATCAATGTTTATTTATATAGCCCAATATCACAAATGTTACATTTGTCTCAGTGGTCTTCCCAGTTTATACAGAATATCAGTATGACAATACGACACCCGATGTTTATTTGAATATTTTGGCTCACATAGCCAGAGATCCCTTATGTGACCATTAAGCAAAGGCATCAATTACTAAATTAAAGGAGAAGTTGTAGCTGAATTTCCTCTTGTTTACACATTCAAAAATGATTTGATTAGAGCAGCTTTAAGGTTGAATCCAAACCTTGGCTAAATGACTCCCCCCTTTATTGTCAATGTAATGTTATTAAGAGATTTAAAGGTAACTCCAATAAAGCCTCAATTTCCAACAAATGTTGCATGGCACCTTTAAAGGTGGGGTAGGTAAATTTGAGAAACCGGCTCGAGGTACACTTTTTGTTATATTCCATGGAATGCTCTTAACATTCTGATAGCAATGAATATCTGAAGTGCTTTGACAACAAATACATAAAAAAATGTCACCTGTGGAAGCCGTGGCGCTGTAAAAAGCACGACCAATCATCTGAGCCGGCCCGGCTGAAGTAACTGGATGGCCTACCTGCCTGTCAGCCTTCCATCTGTGCACAAACTTAGCTCGTGTCCTCATTGGTCATGTGCACGTTCGTGTGTGTTGGAGGAGGGGCTCTGTCAGGAAGTGGCAGATTTTTCCCGGCTGTGTATTTTCAAATTCTAGCGCACTCGAGCTGGTTTCTCCATAATTACCTACCCCACCTTTAAGGAATAGATTAAGATTGATTTAGTTATTTCGTACACTTTAATGGCTTTTTACCCTTTAAGCTGTAACCCTTCAAACACATTAAAGAGGATATATTATGATTATTTCCAGGTTCCAAATTGTATTTAGTGTCTCTTCTGAGACATGTCTCCATGCTCTAATGTTCAAAAAGCTCTTTATTGTTCTCATACTGCTGCAGCACCTCTTTTCACCCTCTGTCTGAAACCAGAGCCCAGTCTGCTCTGATTGGTTAGCTGGCCGGCTCTGTTGTGATTAGTCACCTGCGGGACAAAAACAGGGGTCCAATCGAGTGTTTAAGGCAAGGGGGGGGGGGGGGGGAACTTGGGGTTTTAGTCTTTGCAGACTATTTACATGCACAACAAGCTGTATAACACATTCTGTAACAGGTAAGGGAAAACCCCAAAACGCACAATAGGCCCCTTTTAAAATCCTTTACTTTATCAATCCATTATTAATCCTGCTGAAATTCAAACAAACACATTTCAAAGTGACAGTTTAGAAAGCAGCCAATTTCCTCTTGAGTTGTTATTTTCACATCACCATTAGTCTGTCATTGCCAGCAGTTTACTGTTGGTGTTGTGTGGCAGTTGCTTTGCTGACCTTTGACCCCTTGCTACCAGTAAAAACACACCTCTGTGATTACACAAACACCTGCAGCCCTCTTTCACTGACCTCTCACCTTTAAGAGCCACATAAACCCCCCCCCCCCTCTGTTTCAAGCTGTTTATGTTCAAGTGATTACAATCCATATGAGAAAAAACCATGGCAGCTGTAACAGTGAAGGTAGTAGTACTATTGGTTCCTGGTTACAACACAGGGAAGAAATTAACTGTATGAACTGTTTGCATATACTGTACAGGGGGTCACAACGTTTACATCATAAGCAATACTTTTTAGATCAAGCCCACTCTGAACCCCCTCCCCTCCCCCCCCCCCAACACACACACATCCAAAAGAGGCTGATTCATCTGTGTTAATGAGAGCCTCAGCTTTCCATGCTGTTCTGATTCTGATTGTCTGCCTTGACCACTAAAGAGCCCCAGCTGCCCACAGAAATGCCTGCCTCCTGACTCCATTTGCTCTCTTGTGCCTGTGTGTGTGTGTGTGTGTTGTCTTGAAAGTACGTTTGGATAAACAGGTATACAAAGGTTGTGTGATGTCACTGCTTTCCTGACATGACTTATTTATCCCAGTATAATGAAACCAACCCCAAGAATGAGTGGCCAACACCACAGGCTTGAGGTTATGTCACTGCAATTTGCACTAATTTCAGTGCCTTGCACACGCATGGACTTTGTCTGCTGTGTAGTGTGTGTTACTGTGAGTACACTCGTGGGAGTGGGTCTAATCTGCGTGTGCATGTCTGTCTATCTTCACAGGTGATGATCTGATCTTAGGTGTGTGATTGTGTTTGAGGAATCCGGCCCCCCCATCTTCCAATCTGTCCGTCTCTCAGCGCTCTTGTAGCAGCGGATGAGAGTCCCACCCTCTGCAGCAGGTGATCACAGGACTCCTTTTTCAGTTGTATGGAAAAGGCCTGTCACACTGGTATGTGCCCGTCTGTTAACAGTCAGCACACAAGCTACGCTACTAACAGTTTTTTTTTCTGTTATTAGAGCTCCTTCAACAGGACCTCCTTTTAATATTAAACCTGAGATCTAATGGTTATCCCAATATTATAGTCCTATAATAAATTCCCAGAAGAAACGGACCCACAAATATATTTCATATACTATATTTATCCATAATATGTCTATATATTCCATATTCAACCTTAAATGTAAAGGGCCCTGAAAAATGTCTATAGATTGGTATGGAAAGATTTGTACTAATTAGTGTTAAACCAGCCTCTCATTACCTTCAGTGACCCCTAGCTTACCTCAAACTTTTTTATTCATCCTACTTTTGATAATCTGCACTAATGCTCTGGGGATGTCAATGTCAGCCATTGATCCATCCCTTTCTACCAAATGAATTGGCACATTTTGTCCTAACATTCATGTTTTCTATGACTTTTTTTGTGCCATCTTTTGTAAGCATTTTTAACATAATGCCATCAAAAGTAATGATTTTTCTCCAGTGCTTATAGTTAAGAGCATTTGGACTGCTAAAAAACAGATTGTTAGCATTGTGTGCATTTTAGCATGCTGGCATTGGTACGAATGTAGTTAGCGAGGCTGTATGTCTTTAACAATTCCGTTTGTATAAACCAACTCAATATAATGCATTAATAAGTTAGGTTTACTGGTTAAGGGTGAGGTTATCCCTGCTGGAGAGAGCTAGACTAGTTGTTAGGGGGTTAGGGATGGGGGGGTAATATTCGGATTTTAGTGTTAGCATAATGAGGTCACTTCATGGACAGGAAATTGGTAGGCCTAAAAATACTGAATATTCCAGTTAAATTGAAAACCTTTAGTAGAGTACAGTATCAGTGGTAGTCTTTCAGATTAGTTGGTTAACCCCAGAGCTATTTAATAGAAGAGTTACGACATCTCCGTTCACTCCAATGGACCACTTTTTTACAGCAATGGCGGATTGTGGAGCCTCTCAATCGTTCCCCGGAAGTTAGCGCCAAGGCTGGCAGAGCTGTGGAGTTGCAGCATAATACACCGTTCGTGACGGACTTTTAAAGGTAAGAAGAAGTTTAAAGATTTATATTGCGGATATTATCACATCTGATTCTAATGAACATGTGTATTAAAGGATGTCAGTGGATTATCCCTAAATTAGTAGATTTAGGGAACGTTTACAGATAACAGATTAAGCTAGCATACCGAAGCAAGTTAGCAACACACGTTGAACAGCCTTTTAATTGTACATTCCGTTCTCTTAATGTCTATTTGGTCCAACATGTTGAATTAGAGAAGAGGGGCTTCTAAACGGGATTGTATGCGGGGTGGAGGGAGTTAAATATTAGATAAATATAACTTTGGTGCGTGTAAGAGTGAGTGTTTTTAGCAGAGCCATATTGTGTCCTTGTGATTCTGTTGATTATTACCTGTCTGTATAATGTTGCAGCTCAGCTGATTCTGGATTGATGGCAAAGGGAGAGGGACTTAAGTGAGAGTGAAAACACAACGTACGTTTAATACTACTGTTTTATATAAGTAAACACCTTATCTCCCCAAGGCAATAGGTGTGCTATATAGGTGTGTATAACCCTTTCTCCTGTCTGTTGCTCCCTCTTTCAGCACAAGAACCAGAGGGGGATTCAATGGAGCCTGAATACCTGCACTGAGACCCTCACCCTGCACCCTGAGTCTCAACTCTCAGTGTTTTTCAAGCCTTTCCCTGTTTTTTTGTATTAAACAAAACATTAAGCTTTCCCAATGGTGTGGTTTTCGTTTTATGAAAAAGTGCAAATGCAGTGTTTGTATATAATTACATCACATATTGTGTTGCTGTTGGTCGTGAAATTGCTCCTGCTGACTTGAGCCATCCATTTTTTCCTCCGCTCTGTGTCAGTGGGGAAGCCGTACTCCTTTCTCTGAGCGATTGGAGCATCCCCAGGCAGCCCAGCAAACCATGGTGGCGACTAGGAGGCAGCACAGCAAACCAGGACAACACGGAGGAAAAGGCACCGACAAACTGCATGATATGCTATTCAATGTTTATTGAATTCCATGTATTTGCAATGGATGTTCCTAAAACAACACATTTAACATCATCATCATCATCATCATCATGCTGCTGCTGCTAGTCCTTTGATAGCCACCTGTCGGTCTCCTGTCCTTTCTGAAAGCCATAAAGATGACATTAGTCATTTAGATAACTTGTGTCCTCAATTACCAGGGGATTACTGAAACTACCATGAATTTAAGAAAATGGTAGAAATGAATCTAATCTGAATTTTAAAGCATTACTTTAGATCCCCTCCCTCTAAATGTATCAATAAACATTAGAAAGTGATCCTCCTGACTACCATACAAGTTTAAGAAGATAATATTGGTTTGAAAGAATTCAAAGCTATAAATAAACAGCAACAGGCTATTTAACCAAGGCACTGTTAGTAACATGTAAACTAGTTGTTCACACTAATCCTAATATTAGCAAATTCTATTTTATTTTTGAAAACATATTGATGTAAATACATACACATATCGATTTGTTGTATAAATATTGCAAATCAAAACCTTTATTCACTAATAATTAACAAAAATCGTAGTTCTATCTCCTGTTATCAATGCATTCACATTGCCCGCCATGAACTTCCGGGGAACGATCCTCGTCTACATGAACCATGTGACGATAACCGTTTTTGGACTTCCGTTGTCGTAACTCTTCTATCTATATGGCTCTGGTTAACCCTATTTCATACACAGTAAAATCATACAGCATTTGGCAAATAAACTAGACCATCAAGTCATCAAGATGAGCTAGAGGCTTTGATTGACATTCTCCTCTCTGTGTTTTTGATTAACATCTACCAAAATTCCAGCTCGTTTACGCAGCACTCAGACTGCTCAGATAAACCAGGCTAGCGTGTAAACATAAATCCAGCGTGTCTGTGCAATAGACAGCTGTACATAACCACAGCAACGTTTCTGCAGCCGTTTGGCTTTTTTTTCTCGCTCCAACTCTCCGAAGTTTGAAGGGCGGGGGCTTCAAGTAAGCGCTTGATTTGGATGGGAGATGTCATTTTTAATAAAAATCAAGCGCTGCTCGGAGAGACGATTCACCGCATGGATGTATACAGTCAGAGGCTGCCTTTCTGTTTGTGGTCGATCCAGCAGATAACATGTTATGGACAGGGTAAGGTGTGTTTTGGATCAATAGGATTACTGTAATTGGCTGGCTCGATTGCAGGCCCAGAACGTTCTGGATGTCACGGCTGAACAGACCATGACCTAACATATGATGGAGTTAAACACATATTGCAGACCGCGGTTGCAAATTGAATTTTGGAGAAGAGGGAAACAAAACAGCCTATAATCTATTTTGAAATGCAAAACACAAGTGTGAGTGTGTGTCCTAGTGCTTAAAGCAGGATGGCTCCAAGAAAAGGATAACCAGGAATGGCAATAGCATTAGTAATACATTGACAACCACTGCAGTCTCATCCCCCCGACAGACCCAACCCAACATTTAACCTCAGTGTTTACCATTATCAGATGGCCCTGTAATCCGATCTCTCTGAGAGGAGGCTGAGGAGATACAAGAGATGAATTGTGGGGTCATGGCCAGGAGAAAAAGAGATAAGGATTTAGGTGGGTGGAGACTCTAATTAATACCTAGAGCCCCCCAGGGTGAGCTCATGGTCTGTGCTGTAAATGGTGTAGCTGGTGGGCTTGGGAGTGTTTGTTTAATCAAAGCTTTAAATCGACAACTTAACTTTTTGGCTCCAAGGCTTCGGGTTTAAAATGATTAGTTCATTGTAAAGGGACATGTTCATATTTGGGAGATGCAAAAAGGTGATTTTCTTTGTCTACATGGGATGCGGAGACGCATGTATACTTAACAGTTGAACATTTCTATGGAACTATGGGCTGCAATTTTTGACTTACATTTTTTTGTTAATTTTTCTACATTTCACGTCCACCCTTAAATACGATTAAAAGTCGAAGAAGGGGAATATCATATTGAAAGTTAAATACATTTTGATACAATGTTGTTGTAAAATGCTGTTTCTAAGGTTGGTACTGTGCCTTTAGTGTTGTATAAGCAGCTGTTAGCTGAATCTGGTGGCATAGCATGGGTGTTTGTATGGCTAGCTAAATTAGACAAATGTCAGACACATCTTGTTTTTTTAAAAGAGTAACTGACTGGTTAGCAGTGTTGGAATGTAACAAAGTACATTTACTCAGTACTGTATGTATACATATGAGGCGCTTTAATTTGATCAATAAATGTTTCCACAACAGGTTCAATGTAATAAAATACATGTTATGTAAGCATTTTAATTCTTAAATGGCTTGAATTTTACCTTTAGCAACTAACAAACAACCTTTTGAAATGTAGCTCGTTATGTCACATGTGTTAGTCTGGCACATGGACATCTTGGACATGTTGTTATGGGAACACAAAATCAAATGTCCTGGACCATGACCCAGCAGGCTGTTCAGTGTGTGTCACTTAGGGACTTCATGAGATAAAATAAAGGCTAAAGCTGTATGAGGAACTTTCCAGAACATGTAAAGTTCATGTGACACCCGTGTCACGGTGGGTCCTTATCCTCCCTTTCATGAGTAATGATAATCTATAATATATACAATCACTGTGGTGGTACAACCATTAGAAGGGACATTTTAAGCTACTTTGCCTAAGTTCTCCCATGTCACCTCCACATACTTGGATTCCAACAGACTGTAAAATGGCAAGAATTAACTTGAAAAGGTAAAAGACATGGAAAGAGGTTGGTAATAACAAGGAAATAGCCAGAGGTCCAACCTATCTCTATATGGCTGACATTTGTCTTTGCTCTCTCAACTGTAAATGTGGGTGTGAAGGACCCAGTTCAGTTTCCCCTGACCCAGCATCTCCTTTCATCGGCTCCCACAATGCACCCTGGTGCCAGGGGAAGTGTAGTTTGGGTTCATGCTTGTTTCATTGTGTTTCTAGCATGCCTCTTCTACAATGGCATGAAAGACGTCTTGCTGGGGGAGGTGGGTGAGGGAGGAAACCGAAACAGCTGGAGCGCACTAAGTCAATCAGCTTTCCATTGCAAAGCAATTTTTTTTACTTTTGTCTTTCTTTATCATAACAATAACAACAAGCTTTGGTCACAATGCTTCTCCTCGATTCCGAGAATTCAGCTGCCTTCTCACATTCATCGAGCTATTGAGTGTGTCCTTGCTTTCTGCCTTAGTCAAAATGTTTTAGGCACTTTGGAAAAAATAATGATATGATAGTATCTTTGTGAAGCAAACAGGGTACTGGAATACAGAAGTGCAGACTGAGCTGACACTTCCTTTGGTAACGTTGTTGTCACACAAATAAACAATACAATATGGCTGACGGATGTTACTTCCTTCTGTGGACTTTGTGAGGTCTTGTGATTGCAGGTTCTAACTTCGAGCACAGGAAGACTGGGTGAACTAAATGAAGACAGCAAAGCTTTTGCAAACCTAAATCCAGACTATTTAGTCTTCACAAAGAATGTCCACTTAGGCCTTAAACAACAAAATGGCATTTCAATGAGAAATCTCACTGTCCTCTGTGTAACAACTAAAATACATTGTTTCTTTCTGTCCACCTCAACTATTGTTTTTCTCATCCATACGCTGTCTCTTTCTCTTTGAGCTCTCTAACTCGATAAAATGTTTTGTATAGAGGCACAACTGAACTTTATAGATCACAACGAAGGATCCAACTGAACAGAAAACCAGGACTTTAATACAATCTAATCCAATGAGGGGATGTAGAGCAGATGAAGAAGCTCAGGTGAGTGTAATGAGGTGATATTACAGGGAAGGAACAGGTAGCTGAATGGCAGGGGTATTCCCTGGGAACAGCAAAACAGCTGATTGGCTGAAACAAGGGGGAAAAGGGAGGGAAGGCAAAGGGACCATACTAATATTAAGGCCAAGTACATTTTGATGCCCCCCCCCGATCCCCAAAAATGTTCAGGCAGTAAAACGTCTAACTCTATTTTTTTTTACATTTCAACCATGTTCTTATCGATTTGACTTACATTATCAAAATGCCTGTTGTATGTAACTTCAAAGTTATTCTTGACACTTTGACTTCGTCTTCATTATTTAGTTTTTATTCTGAAAAAATTGTAGTTTATTCCTCGAAATGTTTTTTGGTGTAAACTAATGTAGAAATGTTTTACACACCCAGTCCACTTTAAATTCAGTTTTATAAGGTCAAAGAAGACTGACTGTTGTTGTTGAGGTTTGATTGATTTAGGCAAATCACAGCAGTGTTATTATGGGTGAGTGACTCATCCGCATTGCGTTCACCGCAGGCCTGATCATGTCTCAAAACATCAGTTGGTAACCCGTAAAGTCAGTTCTGAGGAACGCATGTGACAGTTATACACAATAATAGTGTGTGTGTGTGTGTGTGTGTGTGTGTGTGTGTGTGTGTGTGTGTGTGTGTGTGTGTGTGTGTGTGAGAACCAGAGGTGACTGAGTGTTTACAGTGCTGCTTTAGCTTTGCTGGAGTTTGACTTTAGGAGAAGTAAAGGTCTTGAATTTGTTTTAAACGTTTAGCTAGATGGCTGACAGCCGGCCATAGCAAGCTAGCTAGTGGGTTAGGAAACAGGTGCATGAATGTTTTTAAAGCAGCCTTGGACCCATTTCAGTATTATTGATTGATTGCAAAAGGGACAAAAATAAACTTGTAAACTCCCCCTGCAAAACTGATCATAGATCACGTTTTACTGTCGCATAAAACAATAATGTCTTGTTTGTCTACAATCACTTTAGTATTTTTCTGATAATTTGCTCACATTTGACAATAAAATATAAAAGTGAATCATACAAATACATTGTTCATACAAATACATTGTTCCTCAGAACTGACTTTACGGGTTACCAACTGATGTTTTGAGACATGATCAGGCCTGCGGTGAACGCAATGCGGATGAGTCACTCACCCATAATAACACTGCTGTGATTTGCCTAAATCAATCTAACCTCAACAACAACAGTCAGTCTTCTTTGACCTTATAAAACTGAATTTAAAGTGGACTGGGTGTGTAAAACATTTCTACATTAGTTTATACCAAAAAACATTTCGAGGAATAAACTACAATTTTTCAGAATAAAAACTAAATAATGAAGACGAAGTCAAAGTGTGATTGTATTAAGTGTGAAACTCTAAAGTTATAAAGTGAAAGACTTGATTGATAGGCAAGCAGGGGCAAGCTCAAGTGTCCCTTTAAGTCAACACACTGAGCATGAGACATACAAACATATCGTATCCAGACACACTCGCTTACACACACAGATTTATGGCGCTGGTCCTGGGGCCATGAGTTACTCGCTGTCTCCTGTAAGATGGAGCCACTCACCCAGAAAATAATGACCCCTGGAGTGGCAGTCAATCATTGCTGACTAAAAAACATTCCATCACAAGGAAAGCTGGCAAATTTATGACAGGACTCATATTATCTGGGTTCCTCATAGGACATACCCACACAATCAGGCCCCGGAGAATAGTTACATTTCTGTCAGAGCACTTAGGTTGCCGTATAAACAAACTATAAAGAGTGGTTCAGATAAGGTTGCTTTATCACAGGCATTCATCAAACCACTTTCAATTAAACATATAGTTATAAATCTGGTTTGATTATTTATTGTATATCTAATTGTCTTTCATTACATATTTTTGAATTTTACTCGTATTCTTTCAACTATGTTTGTTTAAATAAATAGCCACATTGGTTGGGTTAAAATAAGTTGTGTGGTACTTTAGGGGTTCCAAAGTAGCCAGCGGTTATCAGGGCCAAGACTTCCTTTTCCATGCATTGCTCATTGTTTACAGTCCGATTAGCAACTTGAGACGCGAGAATGGAGTTGTAGTTGAGAGACAAGATCTACGACAAGATTTTATAAGATCATTTTAAGCCAAAAAAACATGTTCCGCCCCTTACGTGGCCCCAAAGTGCCCTGCCTATAGACATCCTAATGGTGATAGACTTCCTCCGGGGTGGCGAGAGGATTGCAAGTCCATTTACAGGTCAGCTTTCATTAACACGAAGCCAACCTGCCAATATATCTCCTGCTAGTTCCCCAGATATGTTATTGTGGAGGACAGCCTTCAGGTGTGAGTGTTTGATCCTCCCCATTCAATTGCAGCCTTCAGGCTACTGCTGTTCAGAAAAGTAGACTCTTAGTGAACTGCCTCCAGTAGTTCATCAAATGTACAATTATCTAGTACTTGGGTGCTTTCACACCCAAGTACTTTTCAGTCCCTGCTAGAGAGCAGGGACTGAAAAGGGGAGAAAAAGGTTCCAATTTCTGATTGGCTGGGCGAATTGTAAACCACGCCCCGTAAAACTCAGAAAGGTTTTGTGAAGCCGCCATTTTGTTTGCTCGCATTAGCATCATTAGCCCAGCGCACAATCAATCAATCAATCAATCAATCAATCAATCAATCAATCAATCAATCAATCAATCAATGTTTATTTATATAGCCCAATATCACAAATGTTACATTTGTCTCAGTGGTCTTCATAGTGTGTACAGAATATCAGTATGACAATACGACACCCTCTGTCCTTAGACCCTCACATCGTACAAGGAAAAATTTCCGAAGAAAACCCAGTTTAAAGGGGAAAATGGGAGAAACCTCAGGGAGAGCAACAGAGGAGGGATCCCTCTCCCAGGACAGACAGACGTGCAATAGATGCCGTGTGTAAATTGAAAAGATAATACATTTCCAACATAGGTAGTCCAAATGTTTGGAAATGCATGTGTGTATAATAGGAAGATGAATCCACGAGGATATCCATCCAGGACCGATGATCCAGTACCACAGCCACGACTCGCGATCCAGGGCTAGCGATCCAGGACACAGGACCGCAGGATCATCCATGACTCCGGATCCCGGCGTATATAGACACCAAAAAGAAAGACATTTGGGGAAGCTGGGTTAATCGGAACACAGGTATAGACAGAGAGAAGGAAGAAGTAAGATGTCCCCCGACAAACTAAGCCTATATCAGCAAAACTAGGGGCTGAATCTAATCAGCCCTAACTATAAGCTTTATCAAAAAGGAAGGTCTTAAGCGCACTCTTAAAAATGGATAGGGTGTCTGCCGCCCGAACACAAACTGGAAGCTGATTCCACAAATGTGGAGCTTGATAAGAAAAGGCTCTGGCTCCCATTGTACTTTTAGAGATTCTAGGAACAACCAACAACCCTGCATTCTTGGAACGCAATGCCCTAGTAGGACAGTAGGGTATAATGAGTTCTTTAAGGTAAGATGGCGCCTGCCCATTAAGGGCTTTGTAGACGAGAAGAAGAATTTTAAATTCTATCCTGTGTTCTATAGGGAGCCAGTGTATGGCATCCAGAACAGGAGTAATGTGGTCCCTTTTCCTAACTCTGGTTAGTACACGAGCCGCAGCATTTTGAATCAGCTGAAGCGACTTGACTGACTTCTTGGTACTCCCTGATAATAAAGAGTAACAATAATCCAGCCTAGAAGTAACAAATGCATGGACTAGTTTCTCTGCATCGTTTTGAGGCAAGATATGCCTGATTTTTGCAATGTTACGTAGATGGAAGTAGGCGGTCATTGAAATTGATTTTATGTGGGCGATTAAAAGGATAAATCATGATCAAATATAACACCAAGATTCCTTACAGTCTCACTGGAGGCCAAATTAATGCCATCCATAGTTAGTATATCTTTAGATAATTTGTTTCGTAGATTCTTCGGGCCAAGTACAATAACTTCAGTTTTGGTCGTGTTTAACATCAAAAAGTTTAAGGTCATCCACGTTTTTAAGTCCTTAAGGCAGTCTTGAATTTTATTTAGATGATTAATTTCATCAGGCTTGATTGATAAATATAGTTGAGTATCATCCGCATAACAATGAATGTTTCCAGAATGATTCCTTATAATATTGCCTAACGGAAGCATATATAATGTGAACAAAATAGGTCGGAGTACTGAGCCCTGTGGCACTCCATGGCTAACTTTGGTTTGCGTGGAAGATTAATCGTAAACACGTACAAACTGAGAGCGTTCAGATAGATGGGACCTAAACCAGCCTAAAGCAGTTCCCTGTATGCCAACTAAGTGCTCTAGTCTTTGCAATAGGATATCATGGTCGATAGTATCAAATGCAGCACTGAGATCGAGCAAAACAAGAATAGAGACAAGTCCCTTGTCTGAGGCTATTAGAATGTAATTTGTGACTTTAACCAGAGCTGTCTCTGTGCTATGATGTGTTCTAAAGCCAGACTGAAAATCTTCAAATAAATCATTGTTTTTTAAGTAATCACACAACTGTTTTGCGACCGCTTTCTCAAGAATTTTTGAGAGGAACGGAAGATTAGAAATAGGTCTATAGTTGGCTAAAACCTCTGGATCGAGGTTGTGCTTTTTAAGAAGCGGTTTTATCACTGCTACTTTGAATGATTGTGGAACATAGCCTGATAATAAAGACATATTCATAATATTTAATAAAGAAGTGCTAATTAATGGAAAAACTTCCTTCAACAGCTTAGTTGGAATTGGGTCTAACATGCACGTTGATGGTTTAGAAGAGAGAATCATTGAATGTAATTGTTCAAGGTTAATGGCTGAAAAGCATTCTAGTTTACTATCTAGTGTAATATTAGAACTTACGTTTCCGGGAGCTGTTGATAACACTATACTGGTCAAAGGCAAGAGGTCATTAATTTTGTTTCTAAGAGTAACAATTTTATCGTTAAAAAAGCACATCAAATCATTACTACTGAGTGCTTGAATAGAAGGCTCAATGGAGCTGTGGCTCTCTGTCTGGCTACAGTGCTGAAAAGAAATGTTGCATTATTCTTATTCTCATCTATTAATGAAGAGTAGTAGGCTGCTCTCGCTTTACGCAGTGCTTTCTTATATTCATTGAGAGTAATATGCCAAATTAAACGAGATTCTTCAAGTTTAGTGGAACGCCATATCCTTTCAAGTTGTCTAGACTTTTGCTTTATTTTTGCGGGTTTCGGCATTATGCCATGGAGCTAATCTATGTTTTATTTTCTTCTTTTTCAAAGGAGCAACAGAGTCTAATTGTATTCGCAGCGCATCTATAGCACTATCAACAACATGATCAATTTGGGGTGGTGTACATTTTGTATAAGTTTCCTCCCCTACATGCAGACATGCTATCGAGTTAAGTATTGGTGGAATCTCTTCCTTAAATGTGGCTATAGCACTAACAGATAGGTTTCTGCTGCAAGAGCTTTTGACTAATGCTTTGTAGTCTCGTAATAGTACTTCAAAAGTTACTAAGAAATGGTCGGATAAAGCAGGATTATGCGGTTCGACTAATAGTTGCTCAATTTCAATACCATAAGTCAGAACAAGGTCGAGAGTGTGATTATAGCAGTGGGTTGGTTTACACTCTGACAGAAACCAACAGAATCTAATATAGAGTTAAATGCAACAGTAAGGCTATTTTTATCATCGTCAACATGAATATTAAAGTCACCTACGATAATTACTTTGTCTGTTTTAAGAACCAAAGTTGATAAAAACTCAGAGAATTCTGATAAGAATTCTGAATAAGGACCTGGTGCACGATACACTGTAACAAATAAGATTGGCTGCAAAGTTTTCCAGGTCGGATGCGTAAGACTAAAAACGAGGCTTTCAAAGGAGGTATAATTTAATTTTGGTTTAGTATTGATAAGTAAACTTGAGTCAAAGATTGCTGCAACTCCACCTCCTCGGCCCGTGCCTCGAGCAATATGAGTGTTGATATGGCTGGGTGGAGTGGCCTCATTTATGCTGACATATTCTTTATGTCTCAACCAAGTTTCAGTAAGACAGCATATATCAATATTATAATCTGATATAAATCATTTACCAATATTGCTTTAGATGCTAGAGATCTTATGTTTAAGAGACCACATTTAATCTTCCTGTTTTGTTGCACTGTAGTAGTTGTTACATTTACTTTTATTAGGTTATTATGTATGACACCTCTATTAGGTTTTACCTTAAATTGTCCTTGGGCAGACACACACACCGCTAATATTGGGTATTTTATTGGGTTCGGGATTCCTATGGATGACTGCCTAGGAGAGAGCGCAGAGAAGCGTGTAAGACTGCGACTCCGCCTCCTGGTCTCAACTCCAGTTTGTCATGGATTAAGTCCACAAAGCCCTGAAATGTTTTCCGAAATGAGATCTGCACCTTCCAAAGTAGGATGAATGCCGTCTCTCTTAATCAGACCAGGTTTTCCCTAGAAGGCTGTCCAATTAATTACGAAGCCCACATTGTTTGCTGGGCACCACCAAGACAACCAGCGCTGAAATAATGACATGCGGCTATACATGTCATCATTGATCAGATTGGGGAGGGGACCAGAGAAGATTACGGTGTCCGACATTGTTTTAGCATAACTACACACCGACTCCACATTAAGTTTGGTGCATTCTGATTGGCGTAAACGAACATCATTACCACCGACGTGAATAACAATCCTACTGTATTTACGTTTCTTTTTAGCCAGCAGTTTAAGATGCGCCTCAACGTCGCCCACTCTGGCCCCCGGAACGCATGTGACTGTGGAGGCTTCGGTCTCTAAATTCACGTGTCTCATAATAGAGCTACCAATAACCAGAGTTGGCTTCTCAGCGGGTGTCTCGCTGAGTGGGGAATATCTGTTAGATACGTGAACGGGTTGGTGGGGACCTGCGGGTTTCGTGTTATGCCCCTTCTGAACAGTCACCCAGTCTCCCTGCTGCTCGGGAGTTGCCGGGGGACGGCTAAGAGGAGCTACCTTTTGCCGGTCCGCACTGGCTAACATGGGCTTTACTGTAGCTGAGTTACTTTCTAAGATGCGGAGCCGGGCTTCTATGGCTATGATTCCCGCCTCCAACCTAACAACTATACTACATTTAACACATGTATCGGTACCAGTAAAGGAGGCCGGGAAGTAACCAAACATGAGACAGGAAGAGCAGGAAATAACACCCGAGGGTGGGGAAAGAGCCATGGCTAGCTATCAAGCTAAAGTAGCTACCGTTAGCAAACCCAAAAAGAGTGTAGGCAACTGTGGAGTTACAGTCGCTAAGAGAAGGAGAGTTGTGAGTGCTTAAGCTGTAGTAACGTGTGATTACAACGTCAGGCAGTTGCCGTGATCAAGAGTTTTAAAACGATCGATTAAGTTAAGTTAATAAGCTATTAGCAACAGAACAGGCACACGGGATACCCGGAGATGACAACAACCGGAAGTTACAACATGCTCACCGCAATAGGTTCCTCCTCCTCCAGCAGGCACCAACGGAGAGAGACTAACTTATGGCAACACAAAAGAAAACATGGGAGCATCTTTCGGCGCAGACTGAAAACTCATCTCTTTCGACTCCACTTTGAGAAATATAATTACTAAATAAGCACTTATATACTAATAAAGGACTGGCTTATCTAAAGCCAGTTGAGTAGCACTTGAAATGTTTTGGCTCTATGGAACCTGATGTACTTATATGATTCTGTCTTCTTCAAGTTTGTATCTTCTTGGTCGAATGCACTTATTGTAAGTTGCTTTGGATAAAAGCGTCAGCTAAATGCAATGTAATGGAGTGATGAGGAGGTGTCGGCGCTTCTGGCGATTTACTCGGAAGGCTTCAGTAGAAGCTGCTGGGAAGACTCCCATCAGCTTCTACTGAGGCCAGTCCCCAACTCCGGGGACTTCCGGCCGGGGACTTCGGGTGGCAGTATACGCCGTGAAGTTGTTTGCGGCCTGCCAGTAAACCCAAAGCAGAAGAAGAAGTGACGTCAGAGGCTTCATTTGCGTAATCCTCCCTCAGGGACTTATTCCGGTATAAACGCGATCTACTAGATAGTTCTGGAACTAAAGATTTCCGGGGAACTATGTTCTGGGAACTATTCCTGGGAAAAGTACTTGGTGTGAAAGTGCCTCTTGTTTTTCTGGTCAGGATGTATGTGACAACATTAAGGTGTTAACCAAACAAAGGAAACTTAAAATCTATATAATTATCTTAAGATCGCAGTTTACATCTTCTGTCAAGACCATGATTCAACCAGCGGTGACACATTATAAACCTTCTCAGATCGTTTTCAGATCAACCAGCCTGATTAAACAAGGACCAATCCAGTCATGTGTAAATAATCCATGTGTGGAGCAGGTCGAGTCTTGTTGGGCCTCACCTACAGCAGAGTTCACTAGCTGTATGCTCTTCAGCAACTGGGATTTCGTTTCTGCTAGAGTACACACCTTTTGCTAAATTGGCTTGTTGGACATGTTCAGTTGTGGTGACAACATGATTCTGGGACAATGTGTTGGTATGGCCAGTCTCGTAATTTTGGCAGCAAAACATTTCAAGCAATATTAATATACTGTTTTCAATTACCTTCTAACTGAAGCTGATATTAGTTACCCAGGAGGCTAAAAAGGGCCCAGCAGAGGCCTAAATCCAGTATGACTGTTTCTGGGATTGATGCCAGACTTGTGATAAATGACATGTCAGAAACTGTCCATTGGTCCAATTTTGGGTGCCATGCAGCACTGTCCCAAACCTAGCCAAAATGCTGCTGGTTTGAGCTGATTCCCAGCACATCAGCATCAGTCTACACCTCTCAAACTTCTCCAATTAGCTATCAAAGAGTAAGTACACCCTTGAATTCTGCTAGGACCAGGGCTGGGTATTGGTTCTTTTAAGGTATCAACCAAAAATAATCCAGTCCCTGTAGTATTGAAATTTCTTCACTACCTGCATTTGATTTTTGTTGTAGCCAGATCTATAAAAAAACGCTGTTTTGTAAAGATATCTGCCATGCCTTCATCCATCTGCTTTTATGAGCACATTGGTTTCTCTGATTCTAATCTGTGTCTTGGTACAAATGTTCCTATAGTAATTCCAAACATCTGAGAATAAATTAACATGGCGTGAATAAAACAAGCCAACGTTCTAAATTTGATCTGATTATACAAAACTACAACCTTAATATAGTTGTTTGCATGGACATTTTCCAAAACGCTGTCTTCCATCCATCCATCTTCTCCCGCTTATCCGTGGTCGGGTCGCGGGGGTAGCAGTTCCAGCAGAGAGCCCCAAACTTTCCCAAAAACGCTGTCTTTGTATAGTAAATATTGCATGTGATCACTTTAGTATGCCAAATTATTTGCATGATGAATTTTTGTTTGAATGATTTACAGGTTTTTTTTCTCATATTCAATGGAAAGGTTGACTCTATGCATTGCTATGTTCCTGTTATATACTAGAACAATTTATTTCATTATATAGAAAGGTCTCATTAGCCGCTTTCACACCAAGTACTTTGCCGTACTTAGTTCCCAGTACTTAGTCCCGCCGAACTCTTTAGTCCCAGAACTGTCCTAGTAAATCGCTTTCATACCGGTCCCTGAGGGAGGATTACGCAAATGAAGCCGCTGACGTCACTTCTTCTTCTTCTGCTTTGGGTTTACTGGCAGGCCGCAAACAACTTCACCGCGTATACTGCCACCCGAAGTACTTCGGGTGGCAGTATACCTGAAGTCCCGGGTAAATCGCCAGAAGCGCCGACTCCTCCTCATCACTCCACCGCCCCCACGTTTTATTTTGTGTTGCCATAAGTTAGTCTCTCTCCGTTGGTACGCTGGGCTAATGCTAATGATAATGCGAGCAAATAAAATGGCGGCTTTGCAAAACTTTTCGGAGTTTTACGGGTGTGGTTTGCAATTCGCCCAGCCAATCAGAAATTGGAACCTTTTCCTCCCCAGGAAAGTACCACCTCTCTAGCAGGGACTGAAAAGGGGTGGAAAGGTTCGCATGAACTAGGTTCTAGTTCCAGATCTTTTTGGTGTGAAAGCAAAATCCCAAGAACTATCGGAACTATTCCTGGGAAAAGTACTCCGGTGTGAAAGCACCTCATGCTACTCAAAAGCCAGCAGAATGCTTCCTGTGTGAGTGAGTGTGAGGAGCCTGCAGGGTGCAGACTAGCGACTGTGCATGTGGAGACCCACTTTGCCAATGGTGACAGAATCCATCTCCGTTAGCCAAACCCAGAAAGATAGAGATAGAATCAGTCAACGCAAGCCGAGCCTGGAGTGAGACATGGGCCCTGACCCAGAAGGAGGGGGAAAGTTCTCAACACTTTTCATCAGCTAACCCGCTTCATCTCCAAAAAAAAAGCCTCCTGGATCATCCCCACCATTATCGTCATCACATCATTGATTCCTGGCAAAATAGTGGCCCAAGTAGTGAGTGACACTAAAGCAATGTATTAAAAAGGTCTGTTAAAGTTTTGTGAATTGTGGGTTTTAACATTTGCATTTCTTATGTTGTTATTTACACTTTAATGCCACTATTTGTAAGTGTGTGTGTCTGTATGTGTGTGTCATTGTGTGTTTGTGTTTGTGCATTACGAGCAGATTGGCGGTATGGCAGAAGGCCCGGCCATGAGAAGCAACAGGATGACATCAGAGGACAAACTGTACTCATAACAATGCTCGTTTCCACGTAAACGGACAGCCGCTCTGGTCCAGTGACAAATCAGCTTCGGCATCATCGTCTTCTCTTTCAGGGGACTGTCCAATTACATTGTCCCCCCAACCTTGACCTCCTGGCTGACTGCAACCGTCCGACTATCCATTTCACACTGGCCTCCCTGTTCTTTCCCTCTGTAGCTCTTTCTTCTGTTCCTCTCCTCATCTTCCTTTTCCCCTAAGTTTCTTTCTTACTCTTTCTCTTTCTGTGTCGTTGGTGATTGTTGTTTTTCTTGGCAGGTGACAAAGCTCGATGGTGGTTTGGTCCCAGTGACAGTGCACATTTTCCCCTCTTTCCTTCTCTTCCCTTCTTTTCTCTGTTGGTCTATTCTTGGCTGTGCATCCTCAGCAGTTTAGTGGCGTTGCTCTCCCAAGGCATTACACTTTAATTGTTCCATTTCCCCATCACTGCATCTGAATGTGTGACCGATTGAGTTTATGTGTTTGTCTTTCTATTCTTGTGATCATTCAATCAGTTTAGTAAAGTATTTCTTCACTAAAGCAGTTCCTTCTGTAGAATTTACAGTGCATTTCTGTACATTTAAATAATCATTTTGTACATTAATGTGTGTGGGTGTCACTTATCATGCCAGCATCTCTTGATTTAGGAAAGCCTGGTATGGTTGCTAGTGTTCCACAGGGAGCGAGTCAAGTGTTATGTAATTAGAATAGGTGTGTGTGTGTGTGTGTGTGTGTGTGTGTGTGTGTGTGTGTGTGTGTGTGTTCTCCAGGGCATCTGCTCTCCATTATGTTTAAAGGATGACGGATAAGTCACATGACGAACAGATACAGAATGCCTGAGACGCTCAGCCGCCTCACTGGGGGAGCTAGAGATTCATGGCAGAAAGGATAACTCTTTTACTTTTCCATCTCTCCTTCCCTCTCTTCCCACCAGGGACCCAAGAAACTAAGCCAAATTATTTCTGACGATAATTTTTATGATTTGTGTTGGCTCTGCCTCTGTGCCAGATGGGTGGGATTTGCCACATCGAACACTACAATGAGTGCCAGAACTATTAGACAATCATTTGAAAGACAGTTTGTTGAACTTTTCTGTGGCTGACAACTTGACTTGACACTATTTTAGTTGTTTTATTGGTGTAAACCCCACCTAACCTTTTAGTACTCCAAGCAGGTCAATGTCAATATTTAACACTATTCTGTTACGATTTCTGTCCTTTTTAATTTATATCATCATTGCTTTCTTATGCAATTGACCGTTTTTCTCTTCCCCAACTTTTTATTCACATCGTAAAGAGAACTAATCGTAGAGGAACTGCTTAGATAAACACATCCATGGCAGACTGACAACCTTAAACAAAAAAAAAATGTACACACTAAAAATCAATCCCCCAATGGGTTGTTTTGACTTGGTGGAACAATAGAAAATAATTGTCTTGGATGGGTTTCTACCCACACTGGGTCGAGTTGATCTTTCTATTCGTCATTACAAATCATCATCATTGAGATCATGACATTTTGAGTGATTATAAGTTTATAAAACAAACATAGATTGTATTAAAGAAGTGGATGTAGCCTCCGGGTCTAAACAGGCAATGCAATGCAATGCAATGTGGTTCCAAAGTAGGGTCAGATTGTATTGAAGTCTATGAGAAAATTACCCTACTTTTCAATCTCCCTTCAATACGGCATGATGTTCATTTAGTTTATTATGGACCTATTTAGAGGAAAATATAGGATAAAGCAGGTTATGTTTAAAGGCGTGTCAACCCAGTGATTGACAAGTAGACACCAAAGTGACCAGTCAATCAGATTGCAACTTATTTTCTTAGATTGTTTATGTGTGCACCACCAGACACCAAAATAAATTCCTTGTATTTGTATAAGTACCTGGTAGTACACCTGATTCCGATTCTGAATAGTGGGGAGGCAAAATCCTAAACTGAGACTTCAGATCCTTGTGACAACACAGTTGCTAGATCAACTTCATTCAAAGAGTCCATACTTTTTTTTGGGATTGTGACTCTAAAGAGAGCTCTCTTTTCCATTTGTCTGACGGAAAAGATAAATATCCCAGCATTCTCCCATTGACATTTATTATAATAAATGCCCCTTCTTTTCGTCTCCTGGATCACCTCTCATTTTTCCAGATGGTCTTTTCACACTCTATTCATTCTGCTTAGACAGCAGGAAGTCAAGCCTGTTAGGGACACTGGGACATAAATGCATCCCTCTTGGATGCAGATCCACCCATTGGAAATGAAAAGGAAATCTAGGTTTCTCTGGAATCTTCCAGACAAGTACTGCCAAACAGGCCACCAAGACAACAAATGAGTTATATTGTAGTTGACCTTGAATTAACGGCCTTTTACTTTAATACTCTGCTCAATGTTTTCACTTTTCCTATTTTCTTTCCATTCCGGAATATCATTTCCAAATGTGAGGTAGCATAATCGTTATATGGCTTCACTGGTGCTCGGTTAAGGTATTTCTAATCAGTTGTATTGCAACCATACAAACTTGTCAAAAATCTAATTCTCACACACTTTCTCTAAATTCCCTTCCCGCCTTCCCAGCTAGCAGGGAACGTTCTCACAACTTTGGCTAACGTTACCTACAGGTTCTAAAAATGTTTTAAAGAAAACGTTTTCATTTGATGTTCAAAGAACCTTTTGAGGATGTTTATTATTTCAAATAATGTTCCTATATGGTTTAAGGTTAACTAAGACATAACGTTTTAACTGCAACATTCAGAGGATGTTTTGAGGATGTTATTAAGGCCTGAGATGACGGAACGTTTTTTATAAAACGTTCCTTTAATGTGATATGTTAACAAAGGTGGAACGTTTTGCCTGCAACATTCTGAGCATGTGTTTTGGACGTTGTTGGGGTAACAGATTAAAGATGTTCTTTATAAAACGTTCCCTCAATGTTACATGATAACAAAAGAAGAACATTCTCCAAGCAACATTCAGAAAAGGTTTTCAGGAGGCTATCACCACATTTTCCTTTTGAAAAAAACAAACAAGCACGTAATTCATGATAAGCTGTAAGCAGATATTGCATGTTTGCGGTGGCATGTGTGAGTTTCCAGCTAGACATTTTTGGTTCTAAAAACATTCTGAGAACATTACCATTCATTGTTCTAGGAATGTTTTCAGCGGGAAGTTTTAGTTTGGTTCCCAGAATGTTCTTCTGAAAGGTAGGATAATGTTCTTTAAAAACATTCTTGAAATGTTTGGTGATAACCTTCTTAAGGTGTTTTTGATAACATTGTTAGAACATTATGCCCTACTATTCTTGAAAAGTTTTCAGCGTGATGTTTTATTTTGGTTCCCAGAATGTTCTTCTGAAAGGTAGGATAACGTTCTCTAAAAACATCAGATTTTTTTACAACCTGCTTTTGCCTCACACTGATTTTTGTGTCTCTCCCAGGAGGAATCAAGGAATGTCACACTCCCAAGACCAGCCAGGCCTCTCTACCCAGCCTGGAACAACTGTTTCCCACTGCCGCCATAACCAACCTCCACTCCCAGCTCCCCTTTTCTAATAAATAAATGTTACTTTCACCAGCTGATTCCGAGTCATCCTTTTACATGTGTTAATAGTCAAATTCCAATAGTTAAGTAAACTATCAAAATCATCCTAATGACCAGAGTGGTCAGTCCACTTACCCAGGAATTTTGAGTTGAAATATTACAGGAATATTATGTCTTTATGTTCTAATAATGTTAAAATATTTTAGTAAATTGTTACCACAGAACATTTGCATAATGTTTTAAAAGTAAAGCATGTTATCCTTCTCTAAAATAATAACATTCTGGCAACATAAAAAAATCTTACTTGCAGCTGAAAACTTTTTAAGAACAGTAGGGCATAATGGTCTAACAATGTTAACAAAAACATTTTGAGAAGGTTATCACCAAATATTTAAAAAATGTTTTTAGAGAACGTTATCCTACCTTTCAGAAGAACATTCTGGGAACCAAAATAAAACCTCCCGCTGAAAACAGATCAGTGAATGTTAACATTCTCAGAATGTTTTTAGAACCAACAATTTCTAGCTGGGTTCTCTACCTCCACTCCACCAAGGTCTGTTTTTCATTACTGCTCTCAGTTTGAGCGCCAGTATGCGTCAGAATCTCTCTGTGGTCTTTTTCAAATAAAGATAGTAATGCACATGACTTAAACTAAGTGCTTTTCCAGTAACCATCTTCCTCTCACCCCAATCAGGTGCAATGGATCGACTCCTATCCATGTTACAACCCTTTTTTGAGACTGTCAGAGTGGGGTCCCGGAATTAACTAGGTTTATGACTGCTGAGTGTTTGAAAGGCAACACTCCTCACAGGGAGTCCATACATCTTCAATTAAAGCATTGTGGAGACTAGGACATGTTACAGCTAAAACCCTATTCCAGTTATAAAGCCTTCCAAGTCATTTTTTTCCATTTCTTACTGAAGTACATAAATACCACTTTCATACTGTATCTGTCCCATCAATATCAATCTGGAGACAACCGCTGCTTAGCAAAATGTTACCAAGGCCTTGCTCCCGCTGCCAGTGCAAATCAGTTTTTGGAATATCTACACTTTTTTTTAGAAAGTCTGGATAACAAAAAACACATTATTATCTCAAAACGGTTGCAAACTGAATTTGGAGGTGGTTTGAAATGTGATTCCAGCAACAACAGTATATCGAACCCATGCTTATGTATAGGAAAGTAGAGTCCAGAGCATGCCTACGTAGTTACAGATTCCTTATGTATAATGTGCTTTAGGGGGATTTCTTTTACCTTCAGACGGATCAAGGTAAGCCATCCCCTCTTTTTAGTCTTTCTGCTGGGCATTCAAACTGAGATTGTGTTCAAATATTCATCTGGCGGCTACTTAGAAATTATTTATCTATTTACCTAATATATCATATTCCAATAACTTGCATGTAGACTCTTCTTGCACTATTTCACTATTTACTTGCACTATATTTGTCTGTTTATCTGTGTTTTGTGTTGCACTGTTGGAGAAGCCTGTGATCTAAGAATTTCATCGGCATAACTACACTGTAGCTATGTTTATATGACTAAATAAAGAACCTTGAAGCATTACAGATATCAAAGATTTGTGATGCAAATGGGACTAGTTGCTACAGACTGTGTTGCACATCAATAGCAGCTGAAGCTGACTTTCTCCCAGCAGGGTCGCTACAAGATCTAACAAATACAGTATGTGCTGTGATAATCTGACTGGAACCAGTCTTGTTTTGTTGATGGTCTATCTTAACTCCCAATTTATATGAGTGGCAATAGGGTTTTGTTTTGTTGGGAGCCTTGTTTAATGTATGTGTGTTTATTTGAATTGTTAGAACTTGCCACTGTGTAGCCAAATATCTGAGTTTGAATGCCTGCAGACAAACATTGCTGTGTCTCTTTCACTCTGAGTAGAGGCTACATGTCAGGTCAGCACATGTGGATCTATGAAGGCTTCTCAATTCTCTAATTTCCCCAACTCGACTCCCCTCCTCGACTCCTATCCTCGTGTCTTAGTCCCGCCCACAGGAGATGCGAGCGGAGGAGTCGAGGAGGGGAACCGAGGAGAGAGGAGGGGAAGCAGCAGGCGTTTAGAGAAATGAGAACTCCTCTCCTCTGAGCAGTCATTTTAAAGAGACATCCATTAATGATGACAGAAGGCAGCAGCCCTCTGTCTGATGGACAGATGTGTTCACGATGACTTATATATTTACTTTTAATTCATTCACAGTGCGGTATAATGAGACAATAACAGGCTACAGATGCGGACACATACACACACATATATTTATATATACAATTTCAGAATCAAACAAATATGAGAGCACTCTCATAACGTAACACAATCAGAGACTGGATATACCTATATGCCTTCTATGTGTGCTTGGGCAACTTGGATGGTGGTGGGGGCCACATAATGTATGTACTGGCCCCCAGGGGGCAAGTTTATTTATATAGCATCTTTCAACACAAAGCAATTCAAGGTGCTTTACAAAAATGAAAGACATTCAGACAAAGGCATTTAAAAACAGTCATTAAAAAGAAAAGATAATAAAATAAACAGTAAAAGAAAAAATACATGAATAAAAAGTTACAGTGCAGTTTAAGATATAAATAGTTCACATTTGACTTATGCCTTTCTTTAAGGTTTTTCCGAACATGAGCTGTGTACGCTTGTATGGCACATACGTCCCGAGCAGCATACACAGAGAAAACCAACCAGGACAAAGTCCCCAGATACTGATTCCCTGGTTTTACTAGCCACAAATGTTCATTAACCAAAAACGAAACACAACCGCTCAGTTTCAATTAAAAGCAGCGGCAAAAATATAAGTCTTCAGCCTGGATTTAAAAGTAGTAGTTGCAGTGGACCAGATATTTGGAGCATAATAACTGAACGCTGCTTTACCATGTTTAGTTCTGGGGACAGAAAGCTGACCAGTCCCTGAAGACCTGAGAGGAGCAGGAGATATATCCTGCGGATCCTGAGAATAAGGGGAATGTCAACACAGACACCTGTCAACTCTCTGCTGTTCCTCAGCGCCGCTCCTCCTCCCTCCCGCTGAAATTATGAATGAAAAGCGTATAGTAACCATAGATAACACTGCAGCAGTGGCGGATTTAGGATTGTAGGAGATCCGGGGCTTAGCCCAGGAGTTGTTGGGGGGTTATTGTTATTTTTTACAAGTGGGTGGCATGCGGAAGACTTTTTTTTAAATATTGAAGTTAAAAGCATCAATCTGGTGCACTTTGAGAGCAACATTAACCCTACCTTAATAATACCTTAAAGCGGACAAAAGGCACTGGAGAACACTTATTCATTAACACCCTTTAATGAAGCAAACTAATGCCTTAACTCCAGTGGCGAACCGTGTCTATCACAACTGAACCTTCCGTAGGATTTTGGAAAATAGCTTGAAATAAGGTCTGAGGTTGACACACATTTAAGAGACGGATCACGTTTTGTTCAGCCGGATAATATCCACATGTCTATCCTACTTTTATAATTTTCGAAGCATAAATCTAGTCGCAAGAAGCAAAATGCTAACGTTATGCTATAAAGGAACTACAGCAGGGTCGCTGCTTCAACGTCACGCCAACTTAAGATCCATATTCAAATATACAGATTCTAAATTGTACAAGTTGAAGTGTTTGTTTGAACACTTTGCAGGAGGCAGGGACTTGCTTTCAAGCAGAACAGGGCAAACTTAGGAGTGTTTTACGTGTTCGGTATAATGACGTAAAACGGCCTGGACAACGTGTGTAGTCCTATTCAGCAACTTGTTAACAACCATCGTTTTTCAGACACGTAAACTCCTCAAAAATCACCAGTGGGGTCACTGCTGATGTATTTAATGTCATAGAACAAAACGTGATCTGTCTCTTCAATTTGTGTCAAACACAGACCTTATTTGGAGCTATTTTCCAAAATCCTATGGAGAAATTGCATTGCTTTTTATCGAAGGAACCGGACGTGGTAAAAATGCTAACTTACTTCCGGGTTTTAGGACGCGTCACTGCGGTTCTCTGTTCCGTTGCCTGTCAGTTTAGTTGCTATGGTTCCGTTGTTATGTGTACTGAACCTATGGTACTGAAACGAGAGCCGGTATAATTCCACGTGCGAAAACAAAATAAAAATTGGAATACGTTATTTTAGTGTCTTAAAAGTAGACTGAGGTATGAAGGGTTAACGTTACATCTTAGGATAATTTTTAGTCATGTTCTGTATACATACTAACATATAAGCAGACCCGGCGGCAGACATACGTCTCTAGGCGGGCATTTGATGTACCAGGGCGGGCCCACCCCGAAACTTACATTTCCCGGGAAAACTGAATTGTGAAAGAGCTGACATGCTGAAAACCCAACGCCTACAGGGGGGTCTGGGGAGATTCTCCCCCAGGAGATTTTTTGAAATACTAACATAAAATACACATTCTGGTCCTCTCTTGAGAAGAAAAATAAATAAATCTATTACTACACAACATATTTAAAAAAAAAATGAATGCCATTTCAGTCTTTTGTTACTTTGTTCTGAGAGCTGAACCTGCTGCTCCTCACAGAGAGAAGAGGGAAGAGGCTGTGAATTACTTTACATTGTGGATAAGGGTGGATTGCCCCCATTGTTCTGTGTGTCAAAATATAAGACAGCCCACACATCAATCATCAAACCGTGGGGTCTTATTTCATTACGTGTTGATTTCTATCAACACGTAATGTTGTATCGATGTATAATATAGAGATGTACTACAGCAAAAATATTCTCCGTCGGGACTTCCTGCAACAACACCACGTCGTTATCTTGATTCTGATTGGCCAGAAGACATTATCAAAGATGTTCTATTGAGAAGATGATCACTACGTGACAAACATTTTCAAACCGTTTCTAGTCTTCGGTATTTCCAGACAAGTGGCTGCTGAAATCAATCTTACTAACTGCTGTCTGTGCAATTTACTCCGCGCGAGTTGGCGGACTTTATTTAGCTTACTTTAAAATCATTTTTCATGGTGGGGCTAAGCCATTTATTGGTATGGCTGTAGCCTACCCAAGTATACCCTGGCGCCGCCACTGAACATAATAATAAAACAATTAACATGTTGTATTCAGCCCTGATTAAAACAGCGGGCCCAAATCCCGGATGGCCGGGCCCAGAGCCATTTAATAGAAGAGTTACGACATCTCCGTTCACTCCAATGGACCACTTTCTTACAGCAATGGCGGATCGTGGAGCCTCTCAATCGCTCCCCGGAAGTTAGCGCCAAGGCTGGCAGAGCTGTGGAGTTGCAGCATAATAGACCGTTCGTGACGGACTTTTAAAGGTAAGAAGAAGTTTAAAGATTTATATTGCGGATATTATCAGTACATCTGATTCAAATGAACATGTGTATTAAAGAATGTCAGTGGATTATCCCTAAATTAGTAGATTTAGGGAACGTTTACAGAAAACAGATCAAGCTAGCATACCGAAGCAAGTTAGCAACACACGTTGAACAGCCTTTTAATTGTAAATTCCGTTCTCTTAATGTCATTTCGTCCAACATGTTGAATTAGAGAAGAGGGTTTTCTAAACGGGATTGTATGCGGGGGTGGAGGGAGTTAAATATTAGATAAATATAACTTTGGTGCGTGTAAGAGTGAGTGTTTTTAGCAGAGCCATATTGTGTCCTTGTGATTCTGTTGATTATTACCTGTCTGTATAATGTTGCAGCTCAGCTGATTTTGGATTGATGGCAAAGGGAGAGGGACTTAAGTGAGAGTGAAAACACAAGGTAAGTTTAATACTACTGTTTTATATAAGTAAACACCTTATCTCCCCAAGGCATTTCCCATCCAATAGGTGTGCTGTGTGTGTATAACCCTTTCTCCTGTCTGTTACTCCCTCTTTCAGCACAAGAACCAGAGGGGGATTCAATGGAGCCTGAATACCTGCACTGAGAGTTGAGACTCAGGGTGCAGGGTGAGGGTCTCAGTGCAGGTATTCAGGCTGTTTTTCAAGCCTTTCCCTGTTTTTCTTTGTATTAAACAAAACATTAAGCTTTCCCAATGGTGTGGTTTTTGCCATTTTTTCCTCCGCTCTGTGTCAGTGGGGAGTACATTCGTACTCCTTTCTCTGAGCGATTTGAGCATCCCCAGGCAGCACAGCAAACCATGGTGGCGACTAGGAGGCAGCACAGCAAACCATGGTGGCGACTAGGAGGCAGCACAGTAAACCAGGACAACACGGAGGAAAAGGCACCGACAAACTGCATGATATGCTATTCAATGTTTATTGAATTCCATGTATTTGCAATGGATGTTCCTAAAACAACACATTTAACATCATCATCATCATCATCATCATCATCATCATCATCATCATCATCATCATCATCATCATCATCATCATCATCATCATCATCATCATCATCATCATCATATGCTGCTAGTCCTGCTGCTGCTGCTAGTCCTTTGATAGCCACCTTTCGGTCTCCTGTCCTTTCTGAAAGCCATAAAGATGACATTAGTCATTTAGATAACTTGTGTCCTCAATTACCAGGGGATTACTGAAACTACCATGAATTTAAGAAAATGGTGAATTTTAAAGCATTACTTTAGATCCCCTCCCTCTAAATGTATCAATAAACATTAGAAAGTGATGCTCCTGACTACCATACAAGTTTAAGAAGATAATATTGGTTTGAAAGAATTCAAAGCTATAAATAAACAGCAACAGGCTCTTTAACCAAGGCACTGTTAGCCTAACATGTAAACTAGTTGTTCACACTAATCCTAATATTATCACTTAATATTAGCAAATTCGATTTTATTTTTTAAAACATATTGATGTAAATACATACACATATCGATTTGTTGTATAAATATTGCAAATCAAAACTTTTATTCACTAATAATTACCAAAAATCGTAGTTCTATCTCCTGTTATCAATGCATTCACATTGCCCGCCATGAACTTCCGGGGAACGATCCTCGTCTACATGAACCACGTGACGATAACCGTTTTTGGACTTCCGTTGTCGTAACTCTTCTATCTATATGGCGCTGGCCGGGCCCAGATCCTGGATGGGCGGGCCCGGCCCCATGGGGCCCGCCCATATGGGGCCCGCCCATGACGCCGGGTCTGCATATAAGGGTATACTTAGTGTGGTTTACTAGCTATAACGTTACATCACTCTTTTTCACTTCTTACTCAGTCAGCCAGAGTGCAGATATCACCATTAGATTCACAAACCTGAAACATCATCCATTTCTTCACTGCTGGTGATGACATTGTTGTCAGCTGCTGATACTGCTGCTGATACTACTGCTGCTGCTGCTGCTGCTGCTGCTGCTGCTGCTGCTGCTGCTGCTGCTGCTGCTGCTGCTGCAGCTGCAGCTTGTGGCGCCTGCTTCGATGAAAATAACTTTCTACTATCCATAACTTTATAGGCTATTAGCTTAAAACTCGTCAGGCACTAGGAAGGATCACTTCTTCTTCAGGGCAGGGAAGGCTACGCAGTACGCATGCTACTGTCCCGCAGCGGCTGTCTCTCTGGTGGACTCCGGTACTGCACATTACTCCCGAGAGTTTTTTAAAAAAAAAAAATTTTTTAAGTGAAACATCCGGGGCTTTTCAGAAAACATCTGGGGCTTGAGCCCAAGTAGCCACCCCCTAGCGTATAGATGTGTTTGTACACTTGGTGACCCTTTGAAAGTTTGGTAATTCTGATTGCAACACAGACATAACAGGCATGGACTTGTGCCATCATTGCAGATGTTCTGTGTGTGTGTGTGTGTGTGTGTGTGTGTGTGTGTGTGTGTGTGTGTGTGTGTGTGTGTGTGTGTGTGTGTCTATGAGTCAGCGGTTGGAGGTGGGGTGTGTGTGTGAGAGGCAACTAATCCTCAAGTACAGATGCAGGCTTGGCTGGAGCACTGCCAAGGACACAGGTTATACCATCTCCAACAACCAATGTTCACTAAATAGGAGGGCGTTCATGCACCATATTTGTATACAAGTGTGTGGTTGGTACTGTCAGGGCTTTCAATTAATTCCTTTGATACAATAAATTAGATTCAACAGTGCTCTGTTGCTTCAAACTACTGTTGTATTGTTGTTTTGATATTTGTGTCCCGCATGTACATCCAACTAACTAGTAGACCAACAATTGATGGCTGACCTAACAACATGTATTCTTTTGTTTCAGAGAACTACACAGTACTGAGAAAGCACTGAACTATTTACATCGAGACGGATATTTGGTCAAATCCTATTTTTGCTTTAATTTAATAATGTTTTTGTCTTTGTTAACCATTTGTGTTACTGGTCTGCATTAGGAAACATCAACATGGGCATTAACATTATTATGTTTGCCTGTGGAGTACCCCAGGGATCCACAGTTGGTCCCATAATCTTCTCACTCTATATACATTACTCACCAGTCAAGTCATATTAAATTCCCTGTTCTCAGAGGGAAAACTCTTTTTTTCCTTGAAACTCTATTGTGGTGGTTTAGTTGGTCTTCTAGGTTTTTGCGAATTCCTTTTAAGTAATAATACAAAACACATTTCTTATTATAATATTTGAGTTATTCACCTTATATACAAAAATACACAAACACACAATAAGACAAACACACAGAGAAAACGTCTTGATATGACAATAGCAATCTTCATGTTTTATATCACAGTGTCCTAAATGACAAAAGCTGGCTGCCTCTGAGTCTGCTTACCATTCCATCAGCCTGTCTCTGATTATTGAGTTGTGGGCGTCTCCGTCTTCTGTCTTTTGTGGTTGGAAATGCAGATCCTTGATGAGGCAAAGCATGAGGTAAGCTTTCTGGAGTGTTTATAATGGGGCTATAGGTGACTTACAGTATGGAGGATTCTGTGGGATTTTCAAAGGATTGCTTTGGTTAATAAATGAAGCCTTCCTAGGACCTGCTTTTGAGTGACAGAAAGGGAATGCTGGTTGGCGGGAGAAAAACACATCCATGCACAAATGAATACATGCACAGCGCTCAGGCTTGCAGTTGTTGTGGTAAAGTGAAACCTGCAGCAACGTCTCAGGACCACTCTTCATCTGATAGGCCCGCTCGTAAATCCAAAAACAGATCAGTGGAAACTGTACTGACGTGCTCACACTCCCACGCACAAATACACACAGGCACACACACAGGCATACACATCTGTAAATTATCATGGCCCCCCATCCACCAGGGAACTATCGCTCTGTTTCTGAAAAGCAGACAGCAATCACCATCTGAGAGAATGAAAAGCAGCAGAGCGTGTAAAGAGAGGAGGAACTATAGGCATAGGAAGACCACAGATTTAGATCCTGCTTTGTTGAACTATTGGTTGGAACCCAAAATGATTGAGGGATTTAGTGTTGTTTGTTCCGCATGTAAAGGAATACCAGTAAGTGTCAAAGAACATGTTTTAGTTCATTCATTGTAGGCCACAGGCACCAGTGCCGTGACATTTTAGTTCAAATGAATGTTTCCAACCACAGACCTTCCTCAGACCTTTCTGGCTTCTCTCACTGAAAACAAGAAGGGCATGTAGTTGTCAGTAAGTTTAAAAAAAAAAAAAGTAGTTTTCTAGTAGGGTATTAAAATACCATTTTATTTTGTGATTTACTAAATTAGTAAACCTTTGTTTAAACTTAAAGCTAAGTTACTTACTTACTAAGTTCTAAAGTGAAACTGTGACGTGTGACTGGCTTCTTCTCAATATAAATGTCACCAAAGGCTGATGGGTATTGAACTATAAGCCATCAGCAATGCTAAATTGATGGAAACAAAAACTTAGATATATATTTTCACAGTTTGAAAAGTAGAACAATTGAACGCTGAAAATAAGATGCACACCAAAGAGAATTTGGTAAGTTTATATGCTGTGTTTATGTATCAGCTTGCGTGCATGCATGTGTTTAGATTTTGCGGTCCACTGAGTACACATATCTCAAAAAACACACTCACACTTGGCACAAAAGACTTCAGGGCGCCTGTGACTGGATGCAACAAAGCACTCTGATCCACCTTAAATCCCTACAGAGAGAGGAATAGAAATAGGAAACCAACATGGAGTGGGACAGATGTAAGATCCAGCCAGATTGAGAGCATTCCTGTTTTTATTGTATATGATGCAAGCTAGTTGCATCTTTAGCCCATTGACCTTTTGTACACTTCTTACAGCAGGGAATGAACATGGATACACACACACTCCTCCCTGATCCCTCATTCTGCAGATAATTCTCAGCTGGTCTGGACTACAACCAGCACCACTGACTCTTAAAGTGAACACACGGCTGAGTTATTTCAATCTTATCACCATGTGCTCTCTTCCATTCATCCCCCCTGCCCAACACACATATATAAACACACACACATCACCCCTCACTCCTTCCCTCCATTTTACAGTGTGCCTTGGAGTGTTTTACGGTAGGGGATGGGCTGCATGGGCCCATGTGTGATTTATGAGGCCTTGTGTTGTGGCAAAACTGCACCACCGTTTTTTCCCCTTTCCAGAACAAAGTGTTGCACATTAAAACATGACTGATACTGATGAGCACTAAGCAGATCCATCGCTTTTAACAAATAAACCATTAGTTTAGTTTTGAAGTAAAAGGATATCTGTAACATATAAGCTATTCATGAAATATATCTAAAATCCCTTGAGCAGTGCAGTCTGTAACTTGTTGAACAGTGACACGTTATCTATTGTTTTAGACCCCCAACATTTGATTTGAATGGATACTCATAGCCTCCTCTATACCTACAACGACCAGTCAGTGTAGTAATACATTAATGACCGAGCAGTGGAATGTTCTTGAATGAAAGCCAGTGACTTGATTTCTTTGTTATTGAATATGTGTTTCATTTACTGAAGACCGGACACAATCTAATGGAAGATACCAAATGTCTGCTAATGTTAATGAGTAGCAGACCATTAGCCATTGACATTCATGGATCAAAGATTGCTCTGGTTTTATGGCTCGCAACTTTACTGTTTTGGTTTAGTGCGTCATTACAAGCAGCAGCAGCCAGCTGTTTGAGTTAAAAAATATATATAAAAAATATTGTACACTTATATTCCTGTCCAGCACCAAACAACAGAGTGACAAAGTTAGCTGGTGGAGCATTTAGCAGCTAAATAGCTATAAACAATGTATGCAACCTAAAATATAATGACTCTAAACTTGTGCTAGTTTGTTCAATTACTCCCTGTTCCAAAGAATAGGCTACGAGTTCCATGTATACAATTGAATTGCACCAGAATAGCGCAGAAAACCACAAAAGCCCATGGTGCATCCACATGCTCCTCAGATGGTCCCATTTCCGATGTAGGAAGTCGTTCTTTCGACTTCCATATGTTCATAAGCTTAAGGTTATAATGTGAAAACAACAACAGTTTTATTTTTTGCTCAAAGCATTTGCAAAACTCGCTGTTAAATATGTATAAGTTGTTGTTCCTAGTTTTAGGGTTCATGTGACTGTTACAGGTTTTAATATTCCGACAACACATAAATGCTGGTCACATGCCCTACCTTGCAATGTTAAAGGAAAGTAAAACACAATACATGTAGTCACCCCTTGATTTAGGTGCATTGCTTGTTATCAGAATCGGGACACTATTTCTTCCAAAATCCTGCCGATTGACAGATAAAAGGACAATTAAAAGCGCCAAAATCATGACCTCCTTCATGGAGCTAAAACTGGAACCACTTTTAAAAAAAAACCCAGCGTCCGCCCGAGTCCCCCTTTTTGAACTCTGCCTTTCCCCTGGGCCGTCCGCCCGAGACCCCATCCTTGATCTCTGCCTTGCCCCCGGGCCGTCCGCCCGAGACCCCTTCCGGGTCCTCCGCTGTCAGCCCTGTTTCTAGTATAGCCTTGAAATAAAGGAGATATTTTTGACACTTTAATCTGCATTTGGGTCCTGCTTCCTGCACACACCGTAACATTACGAACCGACCTGAAATATGGGCCCAGCAGATCCTTGTGAAATGTGGGTGTCGCCAAGGTGTCATGTTCCCATCAATCCAAGCTGGAGCTGATAAATACCTGTGACTAATGCAGAGTCATTTGTCCTGGAAATGAATGCCAATTATAACCTGCAGACAAAGACAAAAGCCAGATGTCAGTGGGTGTAAGTGATTTTTTTTTCTGTCCAGTGGGAAAGGGTTTTTATTCCCAGCCTGAAAGTAATTCAGCAAGTTTCTCCACAAACAAACTTTTCCTATTCCTCCAATTAAAACCCAGCTATGTGCTTAAAAGGCTGATGAAGAAACCACATGGCTCCTGGTTGCAGTTTTTACATTTTGAAGGAATTTCGGTGATGCCCATATCATGATTATTAACTGTAACAACCTGCAATCTGAAAGCAGATTTTCGGTGGCTGTAGGAGAAGCCTTCACCCTCCCCCTTCCAATATTGGGCTCTGTATCTCACCCACATAATTAGGGTCAGATCTTATCGTCACCTCACCCCGAGCTTCTCCTCCTCCCTCACAATCACTCCAGCTCTCTTTCATCTCCCCTAAAAGAATGCTTGTTTATCTTTGGCCCTCTCCAGATAGGGTAAGAACAAAGATGCTTTCTGTGGTTATGTTTGTATGCACTGGAGAGAGAGCACACATGTATGAATGAAGTGAAAAGAGGCGTAAGCAAAGTGTGTGATATTTGTAGGTTAAAGGAGCCCATTTTAGAACACATGTGTTTTGAGTCAGTTTGAGACATTTCGAGTGGCCAATGGTTCACAAAAAGGTGTCCTGCATGGGCACAAAAAATGAAATGAAAAAAGATATACTTATATATAACTTGATGCTATTTAGGGCCAGAGATTGATTTTAGGAGCGATATAAAGAGGAAAGTAAGAGAGAGCTATACTGTCAGTTATGTGTGCCTTTTACTGCTACTGTCTGATGCTCTTTTACCTTTGCTGTTAACTCAATAAACAACAGGAAAGCAGCACTAAGTACTGTTTTTCACGTCAGGACCTAATTGGACAGTTATGTGCAACCTGATCTCACCAGAATGCGTGACTCCACCACGACTCCTTAACACCGCATTGCGTGGTGGAGTCACGAACTTTGTTACATTTACGTGTCTGCACCACGCAAACAACCCCAATGTAAAGTGAATGAGGTTCCTTTGTCGTGGTGCACACACGCATTTCTACAACGTCCTGCAGTGAGCTTTTATTCTATAAAACGTTTTTAAAATCTACTTTATAGCTTGTAGTAACTCGCGGGAGGCTTCTTTTATTTTATTTGTATTCATAATAATTTTTATTTTTCGTCAGAATGTATTATGGTGCATTAGTTACGAATTTTTGTTCTCAAAAAACAGTGCATTGTGTGTAATTCAACTGTGATTTTTATTAAATTAGTTAGTTTTTAAGGAAGGCCAGAGCTTCAGCTGTGTCCAATAGATTGTTCCCTTTAGTTAACGTTTTTTAAAAGAACATTATATTCCGATTTGATCATGTCCCCTTTATTGTATTACGGAGAGCAATGTGAGCGTCCATTCCCATATCTGCACTACTCATCAACTCAAAAACACCAGATTATTCTTGTTGATTACACAACATTGATTGGTTTAAGTTGTGTACATTGCTTTTGTAATTTTCCCCTTCGATTCGGAGAAACAAATATTTGTTCAGTTTAGGATGGCGGAAGACACTACACTACTAGACTAGAATCGGAATCGGAATCAGAATCGTGGAAATTCAAACGATACCCAACCCTACTTATTACTTATCGTACCTGCACATACAAGATATCCGATTAAAGCTGAAGTTCCACAGAGTATTTAGGTATATATATCATCACTGAGTGATCCGAACTCGCGACAGGGGAAGACACAGACATCACAACAGACAACACATACCTTTACGGAGCTTTTACGGGAGATCGTCTCACCGTAGCTGTCAATCTGATCAAAAGACTTGTTCAATGGCATTAAAACGAGAAAAACGCGGCTGAATCGTTTAATCCATAGGTTGATAATGTTTCTGCGTAATATTTTTTTTAATTTATAATCCATAATTCAATTTTTTTGTAAAAATCGGAGAGTAAAAGTTAGCTGCTAATGGTAGCCACCAGAGTTATCGCACTTCCGGTCTTGGCTATGCGGCAGTCTCACACACACATTACCAAATAAGGAGTATGTGGGAGTTCCCCTCGATTCCATTGGCTCTGGCGGTTATAAAGAGATGTCAATCAGCAAAACCGAGCAAGGGGGGCCAAAGATAGGTCAAATCCACCCAAATGACCCCAGAAGTGTTTTTTTTTGCTAAATCTCTCTAAAAATGTCAAATGTCACTTGTTTTGCATCAATCTTGATACAGGATACTTATTATATGTTGTAGTTTGGATTCCTGAAGCTTTTAGTCTACCAACCCATCATTCAAGGGTGGTTTTCACTATAAGTAATTTTTTTTTGGACGGACACAATCATTTACATTTTTTTTACTGTGTTCAATCTGAATTTACTTTAAAATAAAAATATCTATATTGATTCTGACACTTCTACATCCAACGTACAGGTGTAACCTTGCTTTGAGAAAAAATATTATTAATTTAACCCTTTTAGAAGGGAAGATATGGTCATTTGTTCTGGGAATGTCATTTTCGAGCCTGAGACCTGAAAAACAGGCTCAGGGCTTCACAAGTTAAGAAGGCAAATCTGAGATTTCATTTACCTCCAGCTCTCGACACAGGTTCGGGAAAGCCCCATGAGCTTCTCGATGTAGAGTGAAAATGGAACACACACGCTATTTGTTGTTTGTTTAAATCACGCAGTCTGTTCTTCTTCTTTCGGTGTATCACGCAGTCTGTCTTCCGGTTGTTGCCTCTTTTGAATGACGAATACACACTACCACCGCCTGCTGGTAAGGAGAGTTATTGCCTTTCACGCATGCGCAGTTCGTACGTGCAACTTGGCCGTCGGCTGAAGTCTTTGCGGTTTGTTCCAGTGCGAAACATGGCCAAGACGCAGGAGACGCGTCCCAACGGAACGTAGGCAAAGATAGTAAAATATACACTTATATGGGTATTTTGGATGTTTTTTTGCCCATTTGTCCAAATGAAGACATTTTATGGAAGCAAAGCCAAAACTAACCAGTGCATAAAAAAACAATGTTTTGCCACAGTGTTTCGCCTTTGAACACAGAATATATATTTTGGGAAGAATTACACATTTTTGGAGGAGTGATATTGTGTGTGCAGGGCACGAGCCAATCAAATCACCCCCAACCTCCATCACTGGTAAAGACCAATCAGACATGTTTTGAGTTCCTCCACCCTTCCTGTGTGTGCATGTGTGTGAGATGTGGATATCAGGTAGGCTCTACGGCTGCCATGTGGAGGGGAGGTGGGCTGGATGTTTGGATGGAGGGAGTGCTGATGGAGGAGAGGCTTTGGAGGATTCGGGGGGTGCAGAAAAAAAAAACAAGAAACAGCTGGCCTCCCTTAGTCTTTGGCTTCATGTAAAAGTGGGAAGAGGAGTTGGAGAGGGGGGGAGTCACTGAGCAAACTGTTGCATGGACTGGATTGCAATGGATTAGCAATGAACATGTGCTTATATTTGTGAAATATTTATATGTTTGCTTTAGTTGCGTAAACACGCACATTTCTATCCACTTCCTTTCCTAATACTTTTCTATGTCAAGGACATTGGCTGCCCCTACCCAGGGTCCTTGCACAGATCATTAGAGTCTTAGCTCATCCAATGTTATGTCTCCCCATTGAGCTGTTGTCATTTTTATTCTGAGAAGGCCTCCACCCATCCGTTAAACATCCTCCCTGGGTTGGCCCAATGAGAGTCCCCCATTGCCGGACCTTTGGATGAGACCCACTGGTCAGCCAAACAAATAAACAGACAGACAAACCGAAACAAATTCCCATAATGGGTGATGTAATGAGAACGTTGAGATAACATGGCTAAACTACTGGCTTGTTCTCAACTTCTCTGGTCATTGAACCCCCTTGTTGTTGGACTTGCAATGTGTGTTCCCGGATCGCAGCAATTACTGTGAATGTAATGTTTTCATTACTGACCAAAATGAATGCCGGAGCTTTTAACTCAGATATTGGCTAGTCTCCAGTATTTTTAGTAAGGCCAACATTGGTCCAAATCAAACCCATACATCATCCGGACCCCCATCGCAGCCCCTTGCTGTGGGTGTGATAATACATGTCTGACTTTACAACTACCAATTTGATATTCCCTTTTTGAGGCTATTTCATTTGATTAATTTCCGAAGAGTGAAAGCTTCTAACACGCATTTCATATGGAAAATGTCATTAATCACACATCTGCGTAGCTTTAAAGATCCTTGTTTTCACACTCCATGAATCATTTTGCTACTCCTATGGGGATTGTGAACCCCTGATTGAAAACCGCCCTGTTAGTGGAGAGAGGAAGTAACTGAAGGATGGAGAAAATAAATGGCCGTGTTGCGAGGTTCTTGGACTCGGAGCAGGGACAGAGAATTGTGGAGCGACCCCTCACCCATCACAAATCATATAGAGTGTGAGTTCGGTCCATTAGTGGTCAGTTTGTGGCCATAACTCAGGGTTCAGCCTGTACATCCCCCTTATTTTTACTCCTCCAGACCCCCGCACCATTCCCCTCCTACCTCTCAATTCTGCCCCACACTCAACCCTATAATTTAGGTGAAAGATTCAGCGGCTGTTTTTTTTATTGAATTCCCAATAACGCCGCTGTGATTACCGTTAAGTGCAGGCGACTGGGGCTCTTGCGGGAGCCGTTCTGGGGCCAGTGGGATGCTGAGTCGGGTGCCAGGGTGGGAGGTAGGGAGGTCATTGGCTGTTTTTCTTTTTACACAGTACATGGGAAAACACGGGGCAACAATCATCACATCTATAGATGGCTCGCCACCCTCTCCGGGGCAAGACGCTGCCTGGTTTAAAGCCAGCCAGCGGGCTACTGGCCACTAATAAAAGGATTTCATCCACAGGGAGTTGTAAAGTTAGTCTATAGTACACAGAGATATGTGTGCATGAGAGGGAGACCGAATGTGTGTGAAAAAGTACCAAAGAGTTGTAAATACAAATTCAATGTGTCTGGATCGTTAATTGTCCATTCTAATGAGACTATTTCTGTATCCACGCATTGTGTTGAAGCTCTTCAGTTAAGCATGAAGACTGTCATGACTCAAACCTTCGCCATCAAGGTCTTCATGACCTCTTTTATGAATTTTCAATGAATCACATCCACTAATTTGTTCCGCAACAGTCGTGTTTTTGTTGCCGTTGCCGGGCAACAGGTTTATGATTAGTGATTATGAATGGAGTCCTATTTGGCCCGTTTCAAGGCACAAGACACAGTGATGTCAAACACAAAGCTGTTATTCATCCTTCCTCTCAATCAGAAGCATATCAGTCTGAACAATCTAACGTGTGTATGTGGGTGATTGTTATGAGTTCTGTAATTTGGAAGTTTGCTTAAGGACAAGGATTTCACTGAAATTGCCTGAAATAGTTTCTTCATGCCAGGTTTCAGGGTTCGGTGACTAGGTGCTGAATAGCACAGGAGATACACAAAACAAAAGCAACACCGTTTTCAATATAAGTCAAGTTTTCATTACTGTACATGACTGGACTTTTGCAATTCCCTAGTCTTCATTATCTCACCTACAGAATGTCCAAAAATGCAGCTGCATGGATGTTGACTGGTACTTAAAAGTATGAGGACATCAGTCCAGTACCTGCCTCTCGTCATTTTCTCCCCATTTACTTCAGATATAAATGTAATATGTTTCTGAATGCTTTCAAGGCTATTAATGGTCAGGACCCATGTTATGTTGTGGAACTTATTAATTGGCCCTCTACGCCATGGTCTCTTAGAGCTAACGACAAATCTCTCTTGTGTTTCATACACGACTGAACTAAAAGGGGCCAGTATTGGCTGTTTCATAAATGTGGAACCAGTGGCTGTTACATATCAGATGTGTTCCTGCCATCTCTGTTTGAGAATCAAGGCCAAACACTTTTTGGCCCACTAAACCTTAAATCTGAATCTGTATGTACTAAGCGGATTTTTTTTTTCCACGTTTACTTTCCATTTCAAACAACACTGCAAACATTAGCATAACTTGTGAAAAACCTTACCCAATAGTTACGTACCTCCGAGGCCAAGACATATTCTATTGGATAAATAATGAAGTATTTCAGGGGCCCCTTAACTCTTTAAGAGAAAATAAAAAATAAATAGAATCTGTCAAACCTCATGTTCGAGTTGTTTTCATAGGTGGAGAGTTTCTTACATTTAAAATTGCTTTGGCATTTTCCAGAGAAAACGTAAGCGCAACTTGGAACATTCCCTGGTCTGGTCAGTATAACTATATTATTTGAGTATTGTGTAGTGAATTCCGGCCTGCAGTGTGTTTTACCCCTCTGGTCTGGAAGTCTGAACCTCCTGGGTTCCACTAGATTTTCTCACGGTCCTCATCACACACACACACGCACACGCACGCACACGCACGCACGCACCACACACACACACACACACACACACACACACACACACACACACACACACACACACACACACACACACACACACACACACACACACACACACACACACACACACACACACACACACACACACACACACACCCCCCCCCCCACACACACACACACACACACACACACACACACACACACACACACACACACACACACACACACACACACACACACACACACACACCACACACACACACACACACACACACACACACACACACACACACACACACACACACACACACACACACACACACACACACACACACACACACACACACACACACACACACACACACACACACACACACACACACACACACACACACACACACACACACACACAGCGGTTGCCCAGCGCTCCCTAGAGAGCGGGTTTGGTTACAGCTTCGCATGAATCGCGGTGACATTGCAGACACTTGACTCGTCCACCAAGGGAAGTGCAGAGCCAAAGTGGCCGCCGTCGCCTGTCCACCACATGTTTTAGTCCCAGACAAAACACTGTTTCTGGGCTAAAAGCAGGTTAAGACTTTTCTCACACTTTATATGACGTCATAATATGTTTCGTTCTTTGTCTCTGTGAGTTTGGCATTCAGTTCCCATGATCAGCAGACCACCCTATCCACCACAGCTGTCTTTGGTGTAACCTCCTGGATGATCCGCCAAGTAATCCTCATGTAATGATACTCTTATCACTAGGGAGGCTCCAACATAGTTATATCCCCCTTATCCCCCTTAACCCCCTCAAGTCAAGACCCTGAACTGTGAACAAGACAGCCCAAATGTGTTCAACGCCTTACACAACACTGTAAAGAATCACTATCAACACAAGAATGTACTTCTGATAGTACATGCACCCAGACCATAATCCTTGATCAGAAGGCTACTATCAAAAGAGAGAGATTCAACCAATTGTTTCTCCATTTTGGCACCAACACACAATACAACTTTCAATGTTGTCTGATAGCTGTACTGATCAAAAAGAAGGTGACAGTTTATTTTAGGTGCTGTAGTTTGGACTTTTGGACAGTCCTCTGATCTTTGGATATGATAATGATCCGCTAAAAACATGTCCACGACTGGAAAATTAGGGCTAAAATAGTTGCATACATTAATGAAGGCTTCTATGATACTTTTGGGAAACTTTATTTTCTTCGTCTGTAAGGATCCTCCCTAAATCTTTGTCTAATATTACTGTACATTCCTCTCCAGTCTATGAAAGAGAAAAGGGGCAGCTGTCTCACTTTTATCCTTCATTTTTCAGATGTTTGACAGTTTCCGGTCTGTAACTGTAGCTCTTCTCTTTCTGTGCCCCTCCCCTGGCCTTGAGTTGTATAGCCGTTTGACCCCTGCCCCCTGAGCGGCATGGGGTCTTGTTGACGTAGTGAGCGGATAGGAGCTGGGCAGCAGCCCGTGGTAGCTTCACAGCAATTGCCAATAACAGCACTTTACTTGGTTAACTGCTGCCAAAAAATAAGCAGAATAGAGTTAAACTTGTCCTTGGCAAAGAAAGACGTCTGATTCCTGATTGTGCCTCAGCCAAGAACATCTCTCCCTTGCTTCTAATTTACACAAACACAGACACACACACACACCAGCTCTGCTGCCACTGATTCGTTGTGTACGTGTGCTGAGTGTTCACTCACAGCCGACATGTGTTGTTGGCCCATCAAGCCAGAACATGGAAACTATGAGTGGCTGCAGATGTTCAGAAGGGGAGAAGATGAGTTTTTTTGTTTTAACATGCTTTCTCCCACTCTAATAAGACGCCTCAGCAAACTTTCGTCTTATCCCACAATCACCGGGGCTTAGAGGGGGGATCACATAGTGCTCAAAGTTCTCACCGTCCATCACCTCCAATCTCTATCCTCTAAGGATTAGGGCCCCAAAGAATATTTGAACCTACAAATAAATACACTGGGGCAAATAAGAGTGATATAGCGAGAATTCATTTAGAAGCCGATTTTTGATACAAAAGGTCACAAATTGTAATACAAGATGTTTGCTAACTGTTTATTTGGTACCACTTTGCAATAAGACTACCCTTATAAAGGGTTTACGAATAGTTTGTAATTTATTTATTAATTAGGTCGTGAACACTGTATAAATCATTAATAAGCTTTTATAAGACATTAGATAAACAGAGCAACTGTGACCGGTTGCTTGCCAAATAGTGAGCCCACATTTCAACCCAGTCTCATGGCCTTTCGTGTTATACTGACACCAACACAATTTCCCCCTTTTTTTTGTGTCACACAGAACGATTTTAAAAGCAATGTATTTATATTGGTAGTGTGTTTCGTGCCTGCAACACGTCTTTTTGTCCGGTCGGGTTGGAAGACCGGAAGCTGTGTGGTTCATAAAAACATGTTCTTTACAGTCTATTGTTCTTACTCAATATCAAGCCACGATTATTGTTTTTATTTTTAAATCGCAGTGTTCGAATTGGGGGGGAGCCAGGGGGGAGCTCCCCTGACTGCCGACTTTAAGATAAATAAGGGGAGCCCAAGAAAATTGTGCATATTTGTGTCACACAGATTAAAAATGTTGAGTTTCTGTAAATAAAAGTTCTTGAAATAAATAATAATCATTGTTCATTACATTCTGAATATTTGTTTTATATTTGTGAATATTTCTGGGTGTTGCCATCTGTACGTGGTGGCACTGCATTCTTTACGCTACTTACGTTGCTATAGTTACGGCTTTTAACTGGACACAGAAAAGATGGAGTGAGTGGAATGAAAGGTATCCATGGCTTTTCATAAAAAATTAAAAATGTGGATGTGAGATTTGCAAAGAGGCAAAAAGTATGATCTCCCTGCCGCTCGCAGAAAAATCCACCGGAGTGCACCATTAAAAAAATAGGGCTCCCCCGAAAGCAAATGGGTAATTCGAACACTGTTAAATCGTATAATGTCGGACTTTTTTTGCCGTCAGTGAGGAAAAGAAATGGGGCTCAGAGCCTCAGAATACTGAAATCTGTATTTTTTAAAATATTTTTTTCCTTCTATTGTTATTCTTTTCTAAATAACACACTGTTATTTACTCAACAATAACACACAATTATCCTCGTTTTTATTTATTTGTTTAATTCCATAATCTCTGGTTTTTTTGGCGTCCGTCAGGAACTGAATTTCAAAATAAAATAACCGGAAACAGACGCCTCGGGCCGAACCACGCCCCTTAGCTGTGATATACTGAGCATATAGAGTGGCAAAGTCCCTCCCCTTCCGGGGGAGCTCCATGGGACCTTATTTCGGAAAAATTATGTATTGAAGTCAATGGAGAGAGAAAGATTATCTTTCAATCCCGTTTGAATTGTGCTACGAATTACACATATGATGTTTGTCAATTTAAAAGATAATTTTGCAAGTCAAACAAATAAAAATGTGTCGTAAAACTGTGAAGTAACACGTTTTTTTTGTGTGAAACGCTTAATGAACTACATCTCTGGTCTCGCAGACTCTCACAACAACACACGTCACCAAGATGGCCGTCACTACTGCCTTGTCAAAAAAGTGATTGACTACCCTCACTATCAACACAATGAAACACGTCCAGAAGAATGTCATGCAAAGCTGCCTGCCTGCCTGCCTTCCTTTGATTCTCTCTGAACTGCCTGATCTTTTTAATGTTTAATGTCAACCATTTGTGCAGATAGTGTGAAGTAGAAAAGATCGCCGATGCTAATGTAGCGTGAGCGTTAGCATTTCTCCCCCGGGCTTAAATGGTGTATTACAGAATGATCACACCGGTGTGACAGTACTCTTCAAAGGGTTCACGAAATATGACTACTACTCTTACTGTTTAACATTTTGGGTTACTTGATGTTACTTCATGTTAAGGCTAATAAAAATGACAAGGCTAAAGGCCCTGACACACCAAGCAGTCACCAGAGAACTCGCCGACGCTGTTGTCGACTGTTGCGTCGCCGTGTTCTCCTGCGTCTTGGCCATGTGTCGCACTGGAACACACCGCAAAGACTTCAGCCGAGCACGTACGAACTGCGCATGCGTGAGTGGCAATAACTCTCCTTACCAGCAGGCGGCGGTAGTGTGTATTCGTCATTCAAAAGAGGCAACAACGGAAGACAGAGAAAAATAATAGACTGCGTGATCTAAACAAACAACAAATAGTGTGTGCGTTCCATTTTCACTCTCGTCCATCGAAAACATATTTCGTGCGGTACTGGAGCTATCAGCTATTGGAGTGTTGCTTGTGGAAGACATTCTCAAGCAACCGTTTTGCTTCTCATGCACTGATTCGCTAGCTGAACAGCCAATCAGTGATTTCTTTGTTCGACTGCCTGTGGCCGACGCACGGCCGATTCAACATGTTGAATCGGCCGTGCGTCGGCCATGAAAAGCCAAAGAAGGCGTGTCACGGCCGACGGTGCGGGACACACCAAATTGAGTTTGGGCGACAGGGCACGCTTCGTCGTCCGACTAACGAAAACGGCCAATTTCGGCCTGGTGTGTCAGGGCCTTAAGACTGTAATACTAACTAACGTGCTTGCTACTAGCTAGGTAGCTAACTTGATCCAGCCAGCCACTCCTGGTCCTTTCATCAGACGGGAAGCGAAAGAACGAGCAAGACCCATTGCTGGTATGATAACAACCTGGTACTAAGCACACAGGCATCTTGTTAAAGTTATCTTATCTGTCTTTTATATTTAGCGGAGGAAAACAATTGTGACATCAGTTATGACATCACTTATGCGACTCTGGGATTTGTAGTCTTTCTAGTTGCATATTTTTCATAGTCTTATATTTCAACAGTTTTACGACAAACTGTGACTTTTTTGACATGGAAATTATTTTTTAAGATTGACAAACATCATATGTGTAATTCGTGGCACAATTCAAACGGGATCGAAAGATAAGTTTTCTCTCTCCATTGACTTCAATAGATAATTTTTCCGAAATAAGGTCCCATGGACCAGAAGTAGATAGGCAAGGTTTATTGACATATCACACAACTACGGTGTAGTTATGCAATGAATGAAAAACTTGGGTCACAGGTCCCTCAGCAGTGCATTACAAGACATCTATCAATATGTGTGTATACCTCCACCATTAAACTGTCAAATTCTGAACATTTCTTATACTATCTACATACATAAGAGTATAATTAATGTGTATAATATCAGTTAAAATAAGTGCTTCAACATAGTTAATATTGCAGGAAAGCGATATATTAGATGTGAAGTACTTAATATTTATCTGTAGATAGATACCCCCAAAGCTTTTTTCTTATTTGAAAGAAGACGTTAACCTAAAGTATTCTTTAATGTGTTAATAAAGGTTAATTAGTTTGTCTGTTTTGCACATCCTCATATTAATATCTTTGTACATCCAGAACTAAACTGTTTTATTGTAGAGATCACTTACAGTATCTTCTTGATTTTTTAGATTCTATATTTCTATCATTGACCTTCTACTTTCCCACTATGAAAGTATGTACTCTTAATATTTTTTTCATCAAATAACATTATTCAACAAAAATAACATTATTCAACAAAAATAACATTATTCAACAAAAATAATTCAAAAACGTGCTTTAACCACTAGGCGGTGCACACAAGGTACACACAGCATACTAATAATAACTTTGTATTATTAGTGTAGGACACTTATGTATAACATCTGAAGATGTGTAGTTTTATTCATGTTTTTACATAATTTTACAGGATATTGCTATACTATTTCTCATGTTTTACTTCTACACATTAATATCTGATTTGTAAAACATCACAGACAGAAAGGTATATCCGTCATTTAATGGTAAGCTATTGAAATTGTGATTCCATAGATGTGTGTCCCATCTCCCAAATCCCCTGACTATTCTCTCAACTCTATTTACATTCTTATATTCAAAGAAAATCAGTAATATCTTTAAAAACGACAAGTCCTTTTCTATCAGCTGTGCACCATTATGGTGTAAATATAACCTATCTACCAATTGGATCAAATATAAAAGTCAGCCGAATTACTATTGTCGTGGAACACAAATAAGAAACCCGCTCCCGCCCCACTGCGTCAGGCCGTTGTGTCCTTGGGCAAGACACTTCACCCGAATTTGCTCCTGTGGGTATTGTCCACAGTAGATGACCATTACATGTGTAATGTGTATTTGTAAAGCACTTTGAGAGTCATTGAGAAAGCGCTATAATAAATATAAGGATTATTATTATTATTATTATTAATAAGAAGTATTAGCAGTTAGAAGGCAGCTTTTATTTTGAAATGTACTTTGAAAGAGATGGCACTTCCTTTGTGGCTATGACCACTTCCTTAAGTTCCAGGAAGTCCTTTTACAAATGGACACTAGGGGTGTAACGGTATCCGTATTCGTCCCGTACCGTCACGGTTCGGACGGCACGGTTCGGCACATGCAGTCACACGGCGAATGCGCCTTTTTTTACGAGTGGGGAAAAAGTCTGTCACTCAGGGCAGTATTACACTATATATAATCCAGGCGGCGATATTGCGCCTAAAAGCCAGCCGCCAGTAAATAACAAATGAAGAACAAGAACAAAACACAACAAAACGAACACAATGAAGAAGAAAAGTTAGTTGCTACGGCGAGTTCACACAACACACAGGAGCTAGAAGACCCACCTGCTTCTTTTAAATCAGCTGTGTGGGAACATTTTGGGTTCCCTGTGGACTACAACAGTTGTGGATCGGACGAGGACGGTGTGTCGGCGTTGTTCGACAGCGGTGCGGTATGTTAGTGGTAACACGTCAAATATGCTCAATCACATCCGAGTCAGTCTCAGTCCCCAGCGAGAGGGTTTTCTCGACGGCAGGTGACATAGTTACCGCCAACAGATCTGCCCTCACTACTGACAACGTAGACAAACTCATCTTTTTGAAGAGAAACTTGAAAATAGAGTAAAGCTTGAGTACCTTTATTTAGGCATAATGGCCTCACACACTCACAAGTTAATTACACAGTTAGACATTGCTCCTAAAGGTAGGCTACAGATTTTATTTTGTTTTATATTTATCATTGTATTTATTTTATATTTTCACATCAGGAGATGTTATACAGTTCTGTATTGCCTTTTATTGATTGTGATTGAAACACTTTCTTATTATTTATTTTAATATTTTCAAGACATTCTCTTTAGTTGTACAGCTTATTTAACCTTTTTGTTTGACATCAGCCATTATAAATAATATGGCCATTTGAGTGTGTGTGTGTGTGTTTGTGGTTTGTTTTTAACTGTGTAATACAGTTAATGATTCAAAATGTTAGAGTTCCCTATTTTCATACCAAAACTTGCACGACTGTTAAAAATAACAGCAAAAGAAATTATGCATTTGGGACTTTTTTTTGCTTTTCCTTGTTGTACCGAACCGGTACCGAACCGTGACCCCCAAACAGAGGTATGAACCGAACCGTGACATCTGTGAACCGTTACACCCCTAATGGACACTAATGCAATAAGCATGTAATGGGAGCACTCACTGCAGAATCCCCATCCATCCTTCGTTCTAAGCCCAAAACGTGGCATTATCAGTAAGTCAAGTTACTAATTATTATCTTAGCTACAAGTGTTTGATATTATTTGTGGTAATATATTTTTGTAGTAAGGATAATTATTATTTTTGTAAGAACTTGTTGCTGTGTTATAGTGTGTTACATAATGCTGTGTAATGTTGCATCGCATATTTACCTGCAATAACCTGTTCTTGTAAAAAGTACATTTATTCTGTAAATGTTAAGAACATATCATTGTTTTATGTGTACTTATGGAGAAATGTATTTTGTTTCAGTTTCACAATTTTTACCATTAAAATCCCTGCCAAATACAACACCTGCCTTTTACTTGGAGGAATGATGCTGAGGAGAGTTTAGCTGGCTGTTAAGTTTCAATATCCACACGTTGAAAACGAGAACAGTACAACTATTGATACTGCAAGGAGACGTATTTTGTGAAAAGAAATGTAAGATGTTGTTTAATTGTTGATATATTTATGATCCAAGCAACATATTTCCACGCCACGCCAGTTCTTCAAGTTTGTCCAGAAGTCTTCTCATCAGGGCTCTATAAATAAAGAACTACGGCAGATGTGTAATATTTAATGCAGCCGAACCGTGTATTACAATGCCGTTATGTGATGACTTCCAAAGAGAAAAGCAAGAACACTCGGAATAAAGTATTATTTAATATTTTTTAAATGTTTTCGGATATCACATTAACATCATATCCCAACATGCATTGCGGCTAAAACATCCAATCAACGAGCTTCAAGCTGAGGATCTTGGGTAATCAGTTCAATGGGTTTGTGGTGTGTATCGCTCGAAATGTCCATCATAGGCCTACGTCTATTTCCGGTGACTTTATTTACGGCTCGTAAGCATGCTAAAAAGCCCAAGATTATAGAATTAAACGAATAAATAAAAACAAGGATAATTGTGTGTTATTATTGAGTAAATAACAGTGTGTTATTTAGAAAAGAATAACAAATTAGAAGGAAGAGATTTGAAAAAATACAGATTTCAGTATTTTGAGGCTCTAAACCCCATTTATTTTCCTCACAGATGGCAAAAAAGGTCCGACATTATACGATTTAAAATAAAAACAAATAAATAAAAAGATAAAACACTGGCATGTAATTTACGTTAGAATAATTAGAATGGTTTTGAATAATAGATAAGAGTAAAATCTACGTCACTTTACAGCCCCGCCCACTTTTGGGGAAACCAACGCTGTCATTTGAACGGCGATCAAGCCTGAAGCCACAGAGATCTTCTGTTACTGTCCTTTCTTCTTAGAGGAAGTACATAAACACGTAACTCTGGATTTGTTTTAATGTTTGAGGTGCAATAAACGACACAGCAGCTTTTTGGCATGATACAACTATTATTTTCTGCCTCGCTCATGAGAGTAACAGCTGGCGAAATTACAGCCTCGCCTACTGATTTTAATTGAACCATATATCGAGCCCGATTCTCGATTTCAAATGTGTGCTCTAAAAGGATATTTATAAATGACTATTATCATTATTATAAGCAAGACAGTAAATGGCAAAGATATGTAGAAAATAAACGTATTTAAAAAACGTTCATAACAAACGTAACGTGGGAGAAAATATTTCTCCAGAAGATATGTAGAAAATAAACGTATTTGAGATACGTTCATAACAAACGTAACGTGGGAGAAAATATGTTTCTAGAAGATATGTAGAAAATAAATGTATTTGAGATACGTTCATAACAAACGTAACGTGGCAGAAAAGACGTTTCGAGCTAAACGTAATTGAGAATGCAGTTTAGTTCTGTGGGAACGGAATTTTAGGAGACAGGGTTGCTGATACACATATTTAAACATAAAAGCTTTTCTCAGAGATACATGAAAGACTTGGTAAGACATAATGGTACTCAGACTGGAAAGACTTTGTGTATATTCTTGAACAAGCGTCCAAGCAGTCCATCAGGGTGAACAGAGCCAAGCCAAGATGACCATTCAAGAACCTTGAGGTATTCCTCCAACAAACTCTGTACGGGTTCCTCTCAGTCTACGGACATGTCCTTTGACGGACGACCAAGCTCTTTCATTATGTTGGGTATAACTGCCAGTCTGGGGGTTCACACACACACACACACACACACACACACACACACACACACACACACACACACACACACACACACACACACACACACACACACACACACACACACACACACACACACACACACACACACACACACACACACACACACACACACACACACACACACACACACACACACACACACACACACACACACACACACACACACACACACACACACACACACACACACACACACACACACACACACACACACACACACCACCTACTGTGGTTTATGATGTAGTAGTTGTACCCCATGTTACTCAGCACTCTCCTGTATGCTCTCCACTCATCACTCATAAAGCTACTTCCTGACTTAACATGCCGTCTAATCAGAGGGACAAGGTGGCATCTTGATTGTTTCTCCACTAGTTTCATAACTAGTCTCCACCTTTTGTCTTTAACTCCCATCACTCCGAAGACCCATTTCTTCCTTCTCCAGGTATGTCCAAAGCGTCCATGTGCATACTAACAAAAAATGAATCATCTTAGTTAACAACAAAATGCCATACTTGTTTATTAGTTGCATTGTATAACATAATTTAAGGATAATTATACAGTAATGGTCCATATTGATTTAAAAAAAACGTTATTCTCTTCGTTCTTCAGATATGACTGTTACGTTAACGTGTAAGCTCAATAATGAACTCCAGCTCAACCAACCATATTGTAATATCTAAGTAATCATCTAGAAATATTACATTATTATTTGTAATATACACACATCTTATTGTGAGGTTGATTTCACATACACTACGCCGCTCTTCAACACTACTTTGACGTTAGCTTGTCTACATAATCGATCATAGCCAATTTAAATGAACCTTATCAATGCATAAAGTTACCTACCTAATCAAATATCTCTCTAACTTACAAGGATGACCTTATGACCCTAAGAAGCCATTTGTTCTACAGTATTATCCCACTTAATGATTAACACTTCTCTATTACGTTTTATCTTGGAGGCTACGATTAGCATCGTTAGCACAGATGTAGCTACCACTTGCTTATATGCTAACCCAAGCCTTAACATTCATTAACGTTAGCTAACTAAAAACATAAGCAACACATAAATAAAGTACTCAAATTTCACTTACCGCAAAACTGCATTCATGCACTGTCTGTTTTAAACGCGGAGCGAGTCACAATAGTCAGATATAAGCATGAAGAATAGTCCACAAGGCACCAGCACAACAAACACGGCCGAGTTCAAGTTATGTTCCCCGGATGAGCTGAGCAGGCAGAGCCCCTGTAGCATCACGAAGCTGCTAGCAGAGAGACAGGAAGCTAACAGCAGCAGTCACTGGACAGACCTGTCACTCAATGTGACCACGCCCTAATGTATGCATAACTTTAAGGCTTAATATAACTTAAACTAATGATAAATAGTATAACTCATTAATACATGTCGATTTGTTTAACACTTTACAAGGCTCCCTTTTGGCAGTTATAAATGTTAGTAACTCATAAATAAATGGTTATAAAGAGATGCCAAAAAACATCAAGATGGATGGGGGGAATCAACTCAGTGAACAACAGATACCAAGGATGTTGGCTGATGAAGAAGACAAAGTAAGCTAGGTAGCCAATATAAGGCTTAGTCATCTTTGCCATGAAAACTATGTTAGAACTGGTTTATAAATGGTTCTTAATGATTAATAAAGTATTTACAATGTAACTAATACCCTAATTATAAACCCTTTATGAATTCTTTATAAGGCTAGTCTTATTGTAAAGTGGTACCGTTTATTTACCTCCAAAACTGTAAATCAAAACAACCAACAGACTCTAACTCGATCAGGAACAAAAAAGACAGACCGTTCTGAAAGAGGAAAAGAGAATTCCTCAAATATGAGTGGGCGAACAGCACAGACAGTACCATCCATTGATAATAAAATTAACAGGCGCTCATGCTATCAGCCATCATGACTAATCCCTAAATGTCACAGTGACCACTCGGGAATCCAGCCACAATATCCCCGTGGTAATTGTCTCGGAATCCGGATGGGCCTGCGGACGGAGTGCCGCGCAGCACAGAGGCTTATTCACCAGACGAGAAGTGTGGGAGAAAAAGCTTGACCTTGGAATGTATACATTAAGCCTGTGGTGTTAGCGATCTCTCACCATTGTCATCACACTTACAGGAATTCTCACACTGCCACTACACACACCTGTCTGTGTGTGTTAAGACTGCGGTTACGCCAGCCTGGGATTTTGTGTGACGATGGTGCTTTTGGAGGTCTTGAGGTCGCCCCATGTGAAATGTGTGTGAAAGTTTTTATCGTCTGAACAGTTGTTGTGTCTGCGCTGTGTGAAATCTCCCCCACCTCACAAATCTTTATGAATAAATCATAAGACAAGTTCTTGGGTTATTCTTTCATTCTGCTGCAGCTCCAAATTTATTTTGGATGAACGAAAAGGTTTGGGGCCAATTATCTGCAGAAATATTCTGTGATACAAGCAGTCGTGGGAAGACCTTTATTAAGTCTCCAGTTTCTTGCAATTTCCTGTCAGTGTTTGCCATGAGAAGCTTTTTTAAGGTATTATATTATACTCAGATGAGGATGCACTATGAAATAACTAAATGGAAAACCTCCATCAAATTTAAATCTGGCTTGGAAAATCTAACGATTGGTCATTATCCTGCTCTGAATGCCATGAAAAATGTGGTGAGTCAGATATTGCTAAATTCCTCGACATGCTTTTCTAAGATTTAAGAGTCCAATTCAACTCATGCATTCAACTGATTTGTTTTGAAAGATTCAAGCTCTGATATAATTCCACATCATTGGTTCACACAGGCTATTTCAACCTGAAACACTTTACATAAGGAAGTTGGCTGCAATTTTAATGTAACAATGTTATAGAGAATAAACAGAGGAAAGCAATGTCTCTATTGTTATCAAAGTAAAAAAAATGTGTCCACCTCAGTCAGCTTGGTGTATCAGGTGGACAGTGCCAGTGTATCGTAGCGCTTTTTGCTTAAATGCTTCCAGGTTGTCTGTCTGTCTCATTCTCCTGAACACAATTTCTCAAGAACAAGATATTTCAACCCAGTCTCACAAAAAAACGTATAATAACTACGTTGGTCCACAACTTGGGACATAGTTTTTCTACAAAAACGCCTCGTTTTTTTTCACCATTCATTTCCAATGGCTGGCGTCTATGTCACGTGATCTTCAAATTTCTCCCTGCAGAAAAAAAATACATGGCCGACATTTGTTTTATTCAACATTTGTTAGTTTGGCCATTAAAATGTGTTTTGATGTAATTTCATGCGAGAAATATGAGTAAATTGTGGCATAGATACGTTATTTTCCCCTGTGCAATTCTCCAACCCAGTCTCACATCTCACATCACATCATCATAAACAAATACCGGATACAGACCTAAAACATTTAAAAAAAAATAATAATACTTTATTCCGAATGTGCTTGCTTTTCTCTTTGAAAGTCATCACATAACGGCATTGTAATACACGGTTCGGCTGCATTACATATTACATATCTGCCGTAGTTCACTATTTATAGAGCCCTGATGAGAAGACTTCTAGACAAACATGTTTTTGTAGAAATACTACATCCCAAGTTGTGGACCAACGTAGTTATTATACGTTTTTTTGTGAGACTGGGTTGGATATTTTCTTCAAATTTGGCACATACATCCATTTGAACTGTAAGGTTTCAGCGTTAGAGTCTGTGAGCTTATTGTTTTGTGTTTATTCTGGTGGCCTTGCAGTTTATTTTGATGTTGACTCTGTCCTCTCGTTTCAGGTGTCATCACTTCCTGTGGTGGTGTGTCACTTGCCAGCTTGATAGTGATCTCCTGTTCTGGATTGTTTGCACCTGTGCCTCATTAACTGTTGTGTATATGTAGCCCTGTTCTCCTGTTGTCTTTTGTCGGTTCGTCTTGTCTCAACACTAAGTCCATGTCTGTACTTCCTCGTGTAACTTTGAGCAACCTAGTTGAACCTAGTGAACTTTTGAGTGTCCTAGTTGATCCTAAATACCTTTTTACTTTGAGAAGTCTTTTGTATATTAAAAGATAGTTTTGAAGTCAAGAAAGAATCGTGCATCTGAGTTCTTGTGAGTCCTGCGTGTCATGAACTCAGGGAAGAACGGAATACAAAGTCAGTTGAAAGTCACTCTGACCCAGCCGAACACGTTTTTTGGCCATAAATCAACAATTCATATGCTAATTATGCCAATTCTCACAAAACTGTCGAATAGGATAAATAAAAGTGATGACATTTTGGCATGTTTCATGATGTTGGTACAATTAGGAAGTAGAATGATTGAATCTTTATGATTAAGTTGAAGGAGGTGTCAATGATGTTGATGACAGCGATGATTTGTCTTACATTTGCCTGTTTTCATCACCTTGTATCGTAGACTGCCTTACATACTGATGTTATGTTAGTTTAACTCCTCTCTGCCAAACATGTTTCCCATTTGGATGCATACAGTTGTAACTTGAACTTAAAACACCCCTGTCATTATTCTTTCACTCTCATTCTTCTCCTGATCAACCCTCCCCTCTTCTACTTGTCCCATACTGCCCCCCCCCCTCCCTTTCCAACGAGGACTCTTATTCAACCCAATCAGGGACCCTATTTAGGGAAATCAAGTTAAATAAACTGTGATGTGAACCGAATCCAAATGGGATCTTATATAAGAATGAGGTTGCTTCATAGATGAATGGCTCTTGGACTGGACATGGATTCCCAAGGCCTGTATTTATTTTCATTACCATCGGAATAGCTTCGCCTGTGAGCTCTGTGGCGAATGGGGACTAAAAGTAAATGAGAAAGAAATTCATCCCAACTCATTTAATCTTTAAGAGTCACTCCCCAATCCCACGTTTAAACATACATCTAAGTGATTGATTTTTTTCATAAACAGTACTCAATGAATCAATAGTTTCCCATGTGGATTAAGGCTTGATAACTTGTGGGTGTGAGTTGGTTCATTTTTACTGGATCACATTCCTCCTCATTTGGTTTGTGAACTGGTAGCTTACGCTGTGTCTTCTGGTTTTGACTCTGGATGCAGTGCAGAGTCATTGTCTTGTCTCTGAGAAATTAAACTTTTACATATTAGGAGTGCTGCATGGTTTGTATCGTCCACCAGGCGCCTTGGGGGACTTCTTGGAGGAATTAGATAATCTCCTCTCACACATCCCTGAAACTGGCCCTCCCGCTGTACTTCTCGGAGACTTCAACCTCCAGACAGGGAAGATAGACAAACTAACATCTCTGTTAACCGCCTTTGCTTTCTCACGGTCTCCTTCCCCACCAACTCATAAAGCTGGCAATGTCCTTGATCTCATATTCTCAAGGAACTGCACTACTTCTAACCTCTCTGTAAACCCGCTCCACACATACGATCACTTCTTCATTTCATTCTCTCTACCCCTTTCCGAACATAACAAACTAATCTCTACTCATCCTGCACCTGTCCGCCGTAACCTTCGTTCCCTCTCCCCCTCTCCCCCTCTACCTTTGCCTCATCGGTGCTCTCAGCCCTCCCTTCCTCTGACTCGTTCCAACTCCTGCCTCCAAACTCTGCTGCAGAAACTCTCCTCTCTACTCTCTCATCCTCTCTGGACTCTCTCTGTCCTCTCACATCTCGGCAGGCTCGTCAGTCCCCTCCTGCTCCCTGGCTAAATGATGCACTGCGTGCTAATAGAACCGTCCTTAGGGCTGCAGAGCGGAAACGGTGGAAATCCAAACACCATGACGACCTCCTAACCTATCTGGCTCTCCTCTCCTCTTTCTCTGCTTAGATCTCTCAGGAAAAAAGCACTTTCCTTCAAGATAAGAGCCAATCTTCCTCTTCCAATCCCAAAAAACTATTTTCCATCTTCTCCACCCTCTTGGACCCCCCCAAAGCCCCTCCCCCCTCCTCACTTCTGTCAAGCGACTTTGTTAACCACTTTGAAAAAAAGGTTGATGATATTCGCTCTTCTTTTTCTGACTCACCTTTACTCACCACTGGGTCACCAGACCCTCCTTCCACCCGCACACTAACCTCCTTTTCTCCTCTCTCTCCAAGTGAGGTTCTTACCCTCATTACCTCTGCCCGCCCTACCACCTGTCCTCTGGACCCTATCCCTTCAAACCTCCTTCAGACTATCGCTCCTGATATTCTACCGTTTCTCACCCATTTCATCAACACTTCTCTAACTTCTGGTCACTTTCCAAACAGTCTCCAGGAGGCAAGAGTAAACCCTCTCCTAAAGAAACCCACTCTCAACCCGTCTGATGTTATAAACTACAGGCCTGTCTCCCTCCTCCCGTTCCTGTCTAAAACACTTGAACGCGCTGTCTTTAAACAACTCTCCTGTTATCTCCATCAGAACAACCTTCTGGATCCGCACCAGTCTGGTTTCAAGGCAGGTCACTCCACAGAAACTGCTCTCATTGCTGTCACTGAGGAACTGCACACTGCCAAAGCAGCATCCCTCTCCTCTGTCATCATCCTGTTGGACCTGTCTGCTGCATTCGACACGGTGAACCATCAGATCCTCCTTCGCACTCTCCAAGAACTTGGAGTTTCAGGCTCTGCACTTTCCCTCCTCACCTCATACCTCAAAGACCGCACCTACAGGGTAACTTGGAGAGGGTCAGAGTCCGACCCTTGTCAATTAACTACCGGGGTCCCTCAGGGCTCTGTTCTTGGTCCCCTCCTCTTCTCCCTGTACACAAACTCGCTCTGATCAGTCATTAGCCCGCATGGTTTTTCATACCACTGCTACACTGACGACACCCAATTAATTCTGTCCTTTCCCCGCTCAGAGACCCAGGTCGTCGCACGCATCTCGGCTTGTCTAGCTGACATCTCTCAGTGGATGTCCGCTCATCATCTCAAGCTCAACCTTGACAAGACTGAACTGCTTTTCCTTCCGGGAAAAGATTGTCCCAGTCTTGACCGGACAATCAACATCGGCACCTCTGTTGTTTCCCCGACTCAGACTGCAAGGCATCTGGGTGTGATCCTAGATAACAACCTGTCCTTCACTGCAAACTACTACTGCAACTCCCTCCTGGCTGGTCTACCTGCATGTGCCATCCGACCTCTGCAGCTCATCCAGAATGCAGTGGCTCGTCTGGTCTTCAACCTTCCTAAATTTTCCCACACCACTCCGCTCCTCCGCTCCCTTCACTGGCTTCCGGTAACTGCTAGAATCCACTTCAAGACACTGGTACTTGCGTACCATGCTGCGAATGGATCTGGCCCTTCCTACATCCAGGACATGGTTAAACTGTACACCCCAGCGCGTGCACTACGCTCTGCATCAGCCAAACGACTCGATGCACCCTCGCTGCGAGGGGGACCCAAGTTCCCATCAGCAAAAACACGTGGGTTTGCTATCCTGGCTCCAAAATGGTGGAATGAGCTCCCCATTGACATCAGGACAGCAGAAAGCTTACACACCTTCCAACGCAGACTGAAAACTCATCTCTTTCGACTCCACCTCGAGCGATAGAATTACTAACAAATAACTGTTAACAGAGCACTTATATACTAATAAAGGACTGGCTTATATATAGCCAGTTGAGTAGCACTTGAAATGTTTGGCTCTATGAAACCTGATGTACTTATATGATTCTGTTTTCTTCAAGGTTGTGTCTTCCTGGTCGAATGTACTTATTGTAAGTCGCTTTGGATAAAAGCGTCAGCTAAATGCAATGTAATGTAATGTATCAGGGTTATGTGTTTGTACAAGGGTCTCTGTCAGCACATATGACACACCCAAGTTTAGGCAGGAAGTTTCAAATGTGCAAACAGCTCAGCGCAAAGAAAAATAATGTTTGTTTTCAAGATGAGATAAAATGTTAATGATTCTGCGGGTAAATTGGAAGCAGTGGTAACAAACCACAGTGTGATTCATCAAAGGGAGACAGGAATAGCAATAAGGTATTCAAAATGACATTGCATGACAGGGTGTCAAAATGCCCATCAAACACAACTGTGGTTTCAAAATAGGGGGGGTCGGGATGGGCTGGCATTGAACTCTAGAGTTCTTCATCCAAACAGGAAGAAAACTGTGAGAATGAATACATACTTGAATACAAAATAAACCAAATAAAATAAGATTAAACTATTATCATTTCTCTCTAGCAATTGTGAAACTGAGGTTCTGGAACCCATTGCCAAAGCTGGCAGTACAGTAAAGGAAAAAGGCAGAGTCACTACATGTCAAAGGTGGAGTCCACATCTCAATAGAAAGATTGTTGCCATGTCAACTGTACAACAAAACAAATACACCGTCAGGGTAACTTTTACTGGTGCTTCCACTACTTTAGACTTGTTCAAGATGAACCAGCCTGGCGATAAAACCTGAGGCCGCCTTGATCTCATGACGTTATCCCTGGATGGAGTTCTTTGTGCACAAACAGAACGAGCAGCCAGCGGACCATCATTTTTCCTGAATTTGACATGAAACACTGACTCCATATTTAAGTTACTGGTTGTCACGTTCCTATAATGAAAAAGGCCTGGATGGCCTAATTCAGGGGAAAAAGTCCAATCAAAACGTTCCACTCCTTTTAAAGGACATATTTTAGGAGTGAAAAGTAATAATTGAGGTTAAGTATATCAACATTTGTATCAACAAAAGCCTTTTTTATTTGGATTTTGGCAGCTGGGTAATTTTGGCAGCTGGTTTAAAGACTGTCAATTCTAGTGTGGGGGGGGAGATCACATTCTTGTTAAAACATACTTAAACAAAGAAACATGGATGGATGATGTGAAAGTATTACAAAACTCAGATAAGATTTTGCAATTAAAGTCATATGTGCAATGTTAAGAATCAAGTGAACTTTGGGATTGTGAAGAAAACAAATGAAGGTCCCTCACCATATGTCCTACACAGTTCTCTTTATGCACGGTTGTCAGTTTTAGAAACTGATATCACTTCCCCTGGCTCGCTCCGTTTACTGTGTCGGGCTGAACGTTGACATTGGCTGTGCGATGAGTGGCTGGCATAGACTGGGAAAAGAGATTACCGTCTTCTAAACTCAGACTAAACTCTGCTTGCCGAGAAAAGATTACAGAAAAGAAAAACATGACAGCGAGGATGAGGATGATAAGAAAGAGCCTGGGTCGGTTTGATCAGTCTCCTGTGTATGATCCTTAGGTAGACAAGGCTTCATACACATCTCAGCTGACACCCCATTTCAGCCTCTGTTCAAGTCATTTAGTAATCCCACTCTCTAAATAAGAATGAGGCTTCATTCCCAAAACAAACATGGCCGAGTGTCCCTCGTCCACCTCAGCGTTGAATACCAGACACAGGTGTTGCTCTCTGATCCCAGCCGGCTGCTACAACTGTTATATTGGTATATAAATATCAAGATATATTGATGTGCTTTTTGATCTAAAATGCAGGAATAGCTTAACGGGAGCATTAGGAGGTAAGGCTGTGTTTATCTGTTGCGTAAGCATGGAAACGCCATAGATAGGGCAAACAAAATCCATCATTTCCTCCTCTCACTGTGCCCAGGCTGCTTCCTGTAGCTGAGCTCAGCACGGACATCTGCTGCCCATCCCGCTGCCCCGACCTTTGCCCTAATGTAGCGGATAAGGAAGTGTCAGTGGGAACCGGCAGGGTCAGGTGGGGTCGCAGTCCTGGTTCCTGACTGCTCTGCAGGGCCCGCCGTCCCTCCCTGTATCGAGCCCTCCACATGTGTTTCCTGTTGTTTTCCAGACTAGCAGCGCTGCGTCGGCCCTCCGAACCAGAGCAGGGGCCTTTTCCTGAAGCTTTGTTTGGCCTGGCCTCTGGGAATGGCTTAAATTTAGGTGCATGTGACGGAATATCCCTCAACCCCCACAATCACCATGTGTGCCACAGTCAATACAGTTGAGTATCATAAGACTGGCCTGCCCTTTATTTTCTTCAATCTTTTTACACCCCTCGCGCTATCCTGAAAGTATGACCTAGTTATCTGCAAACTGTAAGGAAGAGGGAGTGAGATGCAGGAGCTTGTGTTTCTAGGGTGTGTTTTAAGGGTTAGGGTTATGTATTGACATGCTCAACATTGGGCTTTTATTAAATACCAAACTTTGACACACAGTGGCAACGATCCTGTTTCAATATACGTTAGGTCATATGTAAAGTAGAACTTCTGCATCTGCATTCAAAAAAGTTCCCTCAACATATAATATAATGGTATATTGCCATGGATTTTAGATTATCTTCAAGAATAAACAAAAAAAATGTCCGATACATGATTACTTCATTTTGTACTGCAAGATAACTTTCACCAACCAGCATTACTCTTATGAATTTTGAAGCGTAGTTGCAAGTACCGGAAATAAAAAGCTAGCCTTTGGCTAGTCTTAAATGTACCAGTACTTGGTGGATGAGTTTCCCTGTCATTAATAAACCGCTGTAGACTAATTTAGCCACTTGTTAGCAACCGCCTTTTAAGGACACACACAAGTGGGGTATTTACTGAGATATTTGATGTTGTACGAAAAAGCTGTTAATCTTGAGCTTGGTATAACCACAGACCCTATTTAAGGCATGTAACCCAAAACACATTCAATAAGTATGTCGGCTTTCAAATGAAGTGCAAAAATGCTGACTTATTTGTTCGGGTTTTTACGTCTCCTTCCCGCCTTGCTATATAGGTAAGGCCTTTAAGTGTTTCTGGTTTACGGCACAATAAAATCCTTAGAGTGTGACTGAGGATTGCAGCACGTCCCACTTCAAGAGACAAGAGTCAGTGTATCAGCTCTGGAACATTCAGCACTGTAAATTGCACTTCTATTTTTACCTACAGTAATTATCTCCAGCGGAGTGCGAGGGCAGGCTGCTTGTACCGCCTTTTGATTTTTCCGTAAAGGGGGGAGTACATAAAGACTTTATTAGAAGCAGCCTGTGCTGTTTCAGATCAGGACTCATCTGTTCTCCCTTGCATGCTCTGCTCCTCTGTTGGGACTCAGCCTGGGGGAGAGATGTTCCGTTCGTGGCCTTTTTAATTGAAAAATACCCTGAAACACCCCCCATCCTCGAAAGAACACGACTCTTTCGCATTTCTGGGGTCTCGGGAGGCCCCTCGGTGTAGCCCCTCGAATGTTTTCCATCAAGGAACCGGCACGCTAATTTACAGTGTGGTGAGAAGAAAACTGGCGGCTCAGCAAGTCACTCTCTTTCCCCTCCTCCTCCTCCTGCCGCCAGCCCACCCCCCCCCCCCACCCCCTCCTCCTGGTCCTCTCCTTCTCCTCCTCTTTACTGACACAGCAGTACTGTGCCAGCGTGTGACATCACAGCGCTCATCTCCAGAGCACGCCAAAACATTCCCAGCAGCGAATAGAGGAGAGGCGAGAGAATGGCTTCCATATGGCGTACACACACTCCCCACCCCCTCAACTCCCCTTCTTTTACCTCTCCTTGCTTTTCCACAGGGGCGGAGGTCGATGGGCATGATGTGAGGACAAGAAGAAGAAACAAGAGCATTTGCAGTTTATCTTTCCGAGTGAAATTTGACATGCAGCTTTCATCTTTAGCTGGCGCGGGGCGTTTGCCCACAGCCAAGGCTGCTCTCCCAAATCTATCATTTTATCATCTCTGTGTAGACAGGAAAGACTGCTCATCAGGGCTCTCTCTCTCTCGCTTGGTGATTGAGGAAATGGTAACTGGATCTCGGTGTTGGGCCGCTCTCCTTCCAGCCGCCACAGGTTTGGCTTGGCACCGGGCCAGCCAGCTGCCTGACACTCCATAGCATGGGAACATCCTGCCTGCCTGGCCTGACTGCAACACACACACACACACACACACACACACACACACACACACACACACACACACACACACACACACACACACACACACACACACACACACACACACACACACACACACACACACACACACACACACACACACACACACACACACACACACACACACACACACACACACACACACACACACACACACACACACACACACACACACACACACACACATATTTGTGTCCACATCAATGGAAGAAATACATAAACAGTAAAGATACATTTTTCAAGAAGCAGTGTTTCCATATGTGGCTGATCCTGGATCACACACTCAAGTCTGGCCTGAAGCCAGAGCCATGGTCCATTTGTAGCAACTTAAGTAGCAGTATAACTACAATACATCTAGGGGGAATATTTCCAGATATTGCTCATGCGGAAATTCAGTGTAAATCTACATTTGGAAGTGCATATATCATGGTGCTGCTTTTTTAACCCCTGATGAGTACCACTTCATTTTGGACAAGGGACGAAATCACCTGGGAACTGATTTAACTTTCAAATGAACCCCGTTTAAAAAAATGTTGACATCATCTGGGCATTTTTTCTGAGGTCATTTATATCAGCATATTTTACACCATTCAGGTAGCCTATGCTGATGGGTGCCACCTAAAGTCTGGATGGTTTTTTTCAGGATGTAGAAACACCTCCTGAAAATGTCTGTGCACATCTCTACATTCAACACCTCGGGTCAAGTTGCCATATTAATATGATAAAAATCCCTTTATCTTTTTCATAGGGCACTTAAAAAAAAGAGAGGTCCTTTAAATGGTTAAAAAAGGTAATTTCAAGACTGCAATGGCGTACAAGCAGACAATTGCAACAAAACTAATGAAATGGAAATAAAATAACTAAAGTACAATAAGAAAAGAGAAAGAAATCACATTAACATTTAAGATATTAAATAAAATGCTTTAAAAAAGAAGTTTTGAGAAGTGATTTGAGAGATCTATCTTATAAGAAGTGCGGCAGCAGAATGTGGCTGACTGTACTCCAGAGAATAGAGGCACAAAGAGATGAATACATGTCTGCCCTTTGTTCCCTTTCAGCCCAGGGGGTTTATGGCCCTACAGATCCCCTTAAATCTCACACACACACACACACACACACACACACACACACACACACACACACACACACACACACACACACACACACACACACACACACACACACACACACACACACACACACACACACACACACACACACACACACACACACACACACACACACACACACACACCAGGGTTCCCTCTCTATCTTCAGGCCTTGATTTATAGCTCCTCAGTCAGGCTGAAAGGCGGCCTACCGATGGAAAAGTTTGTGCTTTGTGTGTTATTCGCATGTGTGCGTATCTGTGTGTACATCTGGGCATATTTGCACGCCTGCATTTGGCAGTGTACATGTGTGTGAGCGAGGAGATCAAGAAAGAGAAGCCCTCTTTAAAGCCGCTCCAAGATGCCATAGAAGTGGAGCCTTTGTTTGGCTGCCTTGTTGTTGTTCCCATTAATCATAGTTCATGTCCGTCTAATCCTTCCTGCGCTGCCCTGATTGCTGGCCAGGGGGTCATCATCAGCAGACAGAAAAAACAACACAAGGAGAAGAAGAAGGAGGAGGAAAAGACGAGGGGCCACTCGCCGGCACCTCAACTCCGACCCCGGGGCTATTGTTCCTCTAATTCAGGGGTGGGGAACCTCCGGCCCCCGGGCCGTATACGGCCCACGAGACCATTTGGTACGGCCCTCGAGGTAATTTATAAACACACGCAAAAAAGAAAAAAAGAAAAGAAATCAAGACCGAAAAAAAATTCAACAAGCGAGTTGAATTTATTGGCAGTGTTTTTCCTGGCCAAGGTCAGGGTCCTTGAACACAACACGAGCCTAACGTGTCATCACGTGGTATATGTCTCGTCTGACAGGGGCTCTGACAGGGGTGTAGTGTTGACGGAGAGCACCAGAACACCGCTCCGGCACTTCCAAAAAGTGCAGTAGCCTACCCATAAGGAGCCGTACACATGCCGCAGTTGTTGCGTGGCTGTGTCTTAGTTGTAAGCCCAGTGGCGATCTGTTCATGACTGTCATACTGATCATACAGTCAATAACTTTGTTGTTATTAGCATCTGGTTAGCTAGCTATGCTAACGAATATAAGAAGCTTTTTCTCCAACCAGTGAGGTAAAGGCACATCTTTATATGATCATTATTATAAAAAAATAAGATAATAAAGTAAAAAAAGGTTGTTATTAACAACAAGAATACAGTTTGAAAGGGGAGTGATTTGTAAAATGTCCATAAAGAAAAAGTAAATCTGTTTACAGTTCTGTTTCATATGGGTGTTGAGAGATGTATCCATAGATCTCCTAATGTTGTGCACCAGATTGATGTTTTTAACTTCAACATTTAAAAAAAAATCCCCCCGGGGGAGCATACCCCCCGGACCCCCCTAGAGGAGGTTAGGTCCCCCCCCACACTTAAATCATGTCCACATGGATAGGAAACTAAATACATTTGCACACATCTTGTGTCCATATATTTCTGTTTGGGTGGTCATGCCACAGCCGTGCACGTGCACGCATCATCATGGTAAGATATCTGGATGAAGAGGTTGCTTTTTCTTTGCACAGCATGAAAGAAAGGCCAAATGAATGGGCTGTGATTTTAGTTTTTTTAAGCAGAGGTCAATCATTTGTACGGCCCTCGGAGGATGTTGAAAAAATTGAAATGGCCCTTGAGAGGAAAAAGGTTCCCCACCCCTGCTCTAATTGATCACCGCTGATTGGGTTTAAATATTTCTCGAGCGTTAGATACCGTCGTCCTGATCAAAGGAAAACGCCCTGAATTAATCTGCTGCCGTGCTCAGAGGATTAACACATTATTGGCCCGCTGTGGGCAAACAATGTAAAGCAAGAGAAAGACAAATGGCAGAGTGGGGAGGAGCTGGTGTGGCAGAGCGGCAGGTGACCCAATGGAGGCAAAGGAAAAAGGCAATCAAGAGGGCTTAGCCGTCTTTTCTACCCTCAATGAACTCCTTGTCTCACGATGTGTGTGCGTGTACATAAGGGGTTGGAAACACATACTTTTAAAAATATCAATATTGTTTCATTGGATTTCGACATGGAAATTGTGTAAGTCCCATGCAAGAGGATTTTTCCCAGGATGTGTAGCAGAGCTCGAGCCAGGAGGCTCCCATCAGGCAGGGACATGAAGTTAGTGTTTAATCAGCGAGAAGAAAAGGGGAAGGCTAACGTGTGAGTGCACCTGCTTGGCTGCTGTTACTGTGTGTGAGGTAACGTTTTTGTATGCAAGCTTTAGTTTGAATTAGTTTGTGTCCACTTTTAGTACAAGGTCATTCAGTTCAACACCACAAACTGCGGCCTCAACACCTGTTACCCTGCATTATGTTGATATAAGAGGAACATGTAATACTTTTCACATAGTTATGCAACAACAACAACATATTTTTGTAATAGTCTGCTGCCACTTGTAATGGTCACATATATGATAAATGTATTGTTCAATTAAACGTGAAAAACATAAAAAACATAAAAAATCTCCCACTACGGAAATATTAGGGTTGTCACGATATACCCATATATGATAACTGCCCTGATCAATCTGACTCATTCTCTGCCTCCATACATTTTATGTAGATTGTAATTGATTGGACAAAAAAGAGACAAAGTGAGCAATAAAGAAAGTTAAAGATTATTTATACTGATAGAATGGGTCATTCATTTTCTTCAAAATGTTAAAGATAATGGGAACATATTGTAATTGTGATTTATTTTGGCCGCAAAATATTGAAAATTGGATATCGTGACAGGCTTAAATATACATGAACAGAATTCATTCATTGCAAATTAAAAATAAATAAAATTAGTTCGACTTTGAAATCATAAACTTGTCATGAGGGTTGAAAAAAGGGATAAGGGGTATGAGAGATTGTGAATGAAAAAAGGAAGAGAGCAGAGTCCAGGCTCTCTGTTTGCCTTCTCTATGTCTTTATGTTGCATTTACTCTTCAACATGTTCTCTAGAGGAGGAGGAGGAGGAGGAGGAGGAGGAGGAGGAGGAGGAGGAGGAGGAGGAGGAGGAGGAGCAGGAGGAGCAGGAGGAGCAGGAGGAAGGGGAATATGAGGTTAATGGGTTTGATGGGTTTGATTTCACAAGACAGACAGACACACCCCAGCGTCTGCAAGGGTTTGTTTTTGGAACTTGTTCTCAGAACTGTTTGGCAGAATCTGTCTGCAGCTACGACTCATTAGATAGGGAACAGAATAAAGCCACTTTAAATCACACAGTGCAATAAATAATAAGAATTATCATGTTGTTACACTGTTGAAGACTTATTGGCAAATAGCGCTTCACAGTAGGATACACGGATTCCTGGCGTCGTGCATGAGAAACAGGATATCACATACAGTGCAGTCCAAAATTGGCAAGGACAATTGCACAATTTATTGAACCATTCCTATAATAGAATTATATACAATTAAAGCTGGAAGAACAAAAAAAAGAATAAAGTTATTCCAAATAAAACAATTATTTATATTATGAAACCTAAACCTCGGTCTATCAACACTGTCATGGTTTGGGGCTGTGCTAGGGCTACACATGTTGCGATACAAAAAACGTACAATGGCATCCAGGATTGTTTTATAACTCTCCTGATGGTTTTACACAAATCTGCTTGAGCTGTGTTTTGCCAAGACTGTAAACCATTATTGTCAAGGGTAGTTGAGAAGGGTGTACTCAAACACAGGAGACCGGAACGTATCACGGAACGTATCACGGAAATATAGCTTTATAGGCTCGGTCCAAGGTAAGACAAGTCAAGGAAAAACAAAACAGGGAAAACCAGAACCTAACCGAACTGAACCGAACCAAGCATCCCAATGTACGACAAACAAGGATCCAGCAAAGACTGAACAAAAACGAGGACCTTAAATATAAGCAGCACTAATTAAAGGTGGGGTAGGTAATTTTGGAGAAACCAGCTCGAGTGCGCTAGAATTTGAAAATACACAGCCGGAAAAAATCTGCCACTTCCTTACAGAGCCCCTCCTCCAACACACACGAACGCGCACATGACCAATGAGGGCACGAGATAAGTTTGTGCACAGATGGAAGGCTGACAGGCAGGTAGGCCATCCAGTTACTTTAGCCGGGCCGGCTCAGATGATTGGTCGTGCTTTTTACAGTATTACGGCTTCCACAGATGACATTTTTTATGGATTTGTTGTCAAAGCACTTAAGATATTCATTGCTATCGGGATGTTAAGAGCATTCCATGGAATATAACAAAAAGTGTATCTCGAGCCGGTTTCTCAAACTTACCTACCCCACCTTTAAGGGATGAAGTGCAGGTGTTACTGAAGTCAAGTGGTTGCAGGGCTGATGGGGAACAGGTGCAACCAATAAGGCCAGAACAGACAATCGAAAAAAACGGGGGAAAACACACAACTACAGGAAGTAAAAACAAACATGACAGAGGTAGAAAACTTTTCTAAATAAGATCAGAAATAGGTAAAAAAAACTAATGATCCTGACAATTACGCATAAGTCTGTGTCCATTGCACTTTTATCTTTTCAATAAAGACGATCATAACAACTTGTTTATGCCTTTTTTTAAAGTTTTTTTTAAATGTAATTAGTTGCAGTTGTTTTTATGTAAAGTTGAATATGAACGTAAAAACACGGGAATAAAAACACATGTGTTTTTTAACGTTTGTTCTAAAGTATATTGTCTTGTGTTACAGCAACAAGACAAAATAAAACTTTTTTGGCTCAACTTGTGATCAGCGACATATCATTGAGATGCCAAACCCTAGTAGCCTAACTGTTAACAAAAATTATTTAATTGGAATTCAATTGTATCTATGTAAGTCTGGAGGAATAGCCAAAAAGAACAACAAATATCTTCCAGACCCCCGTTTTAACTTAAAGGCAAATGCATAAACTAAACTGAGAAACAAAGTCGCGAAAACTGAACTACCAAGGGTTCCATTTTGCAAATAAAAACAAAGAGCTAAACATCTGAAACCAGAGTTAACTTAGGACTGCTCAGTCAGGCCGATCTGAAACACTGGGGATAAGAGAAAGGAATACATAAAGAGGGAAGCTTGTCGACTTTAGTCTGTTACGAAAGCCAAAACACAGCTCATTACAGGGTGCTGGGGTCGGCTACCAAGATTCTTTAGGTGACTATATGTACAAACACCACACACTGATTCTGAAATGTTGTTTAATAAGATTTTGTATTGCCTCCCAAACAGAGTTCCCGTTAGAATATTTTTTCGCCGGTCAACATGTCCGTTAAATTTAAATCTTCCGGACAAAATGAGAAAAGTGCCGGTCAAAGGTCTTCTTTGTTATTTATTGAGCTTTAAAACAAATTGATATGATTCAATATTAAACTAATTATAGTAGATTAACTACATTATTCAAAAGTGAACAGTAACTTACAATAACACGGGAATAATAAACGGAGCGCTCCCCCTCTCCTGACAGCCCGTCAGTATCATGCAGCTCGCGGATCAGTAATGAGTGACCCGACAGTGAAACTAAACATATCTATAACTAGTTACGGTAGTTTGAGAGGTAATTAAAATAGCTACGTGTGATATTCTAACCTGAAGTGTGTGTTGTCCGCTCACCGCTGATCATGCAGAGCTGCATGTCGACTCGTCAGCAGCAGCTGATCTCTCTCTCCTGTCAGATTCTTTCACACACAGTGACGTCACGAGCTACACACAATGCAACGCGCGCCATAGCCTATATATATATATATAAATACGCCATTTTCCTGGAGGTGCTAATATCCTGGAGGTGCTAATGTAAACAGCTAGCTAAAGTAGCCAGGCAGAGCGCACTAGGTTTTTGTTCTGAATTAACGACCGAAGAAATCGATGCATGTCTTCGGATTACATCTCTGGACTTGAGGGGTGTGCTCTAGGTCGTTACCATTGTAAACTAGAGCTGTGTGGATTGCCCTTACAAGACTGCCTGCAGATGTATGGAAAAAACGAACCTTGAAAGTGGCCTTCGTCGATTTTGGCTGCATCTACGTCTAATTTCTGGAAACACCAGGTGAATACCCCACTTGTCACAATAATATTATCATGCCATTGCATTTATGTGGTATTTTAGAGTTGACTAGATATTGACTAAGGCAATAGACTATGCTATTCTGCTTGCATCTTGCGTGAAATGGTGGATACCGGAAGTACGGTGTCGCACTCGGCCCAATACCCATATGTGTGTGTGAAAGAATTAGACTTCACTCGCGTTTATGTCCATATCGATCAGATCCAGCTAGTTCTAGCTAATGATATGACTACCTGCTTATTAAAAGACACCTAAACAATAAGTGTCGCTATGCAACCGGGTGAGGCCACAAAGTATAGCGCAGCATTATGCATTTGTTTACATGCCCACCGGAACCCCGAGGCATTACCAACAGATCAACGCACAATCAACCCATACAGGACATCTCTTTCTCCACATTAAGTGTTAGACATTAGAATTGACTATTCTTGTCTGTCACATAAATGGTGCAAGTTGCGCAACTGATGTGGTATTGCGCTAAGCGGAAATTATTTTGAACGGACACTTTGACCGGAGAGATTTAGATTTGCCGGTCTTCAGCATATTTGACCGGTCGTAGTCCGGTAATTACCGGCTAACGGGAACTCTGCTCCCAAAACACCTTTGTCTTTCATTCAAATTGTCACGTTCGTTAAGGATAAGCAACTGAAAAACCCTCTTGTTGTGATCGTTTTTCACCCCCTTACTTTGGTGTTCCCGTTCAAATTTGACCAGTCGGTTTGAATTGCTCTTATGTTAACATAACAAATATTAATCATCACCATATTTTATCAAAAACCCTTTCAAGTTGTGAACAATGTCTCAGAATACTGGTTAAAATAAAAAGCTGCAGTGAATATACAAAGAATGGACACTGAATTTTTTTCTCCAAAATTAACATGGCTGTCGAATAGGTTGTGCACTATCTGATGAATGAACATAATCTTGAGTTACCCATGTATTTCCTATGGAAGTCGTTTTTGACCGGGAACACCATTGGTGTTAAAAAGTTGACTAAACCACTTAAAATTCAATAAGAGTGGTCAGTAATTGTATATGTTCAAATGCCTACTGTGGAGGATATCATAAATCCTTGAGGCAATCAAATGTAAAACACATATTTATGATGAAAGTACAAAATCAATCAGATTTGACCCGAACATGACAGGAGGGTTAAAGGATTACTCAAGTGTAAGCAGAAAGCCAATTTCAATTTTCATTAAAAGCCTTTTATATATTTCAAGGACACCTTTTTTACATTCGCTCTTCCAAACGCAAAGTATCTGGTAGGTTATGAAACAAAAAAAAGGGAATGATTCCCATAAGATAAATCAATGAGAATAGAAAGGGAAAGGGGAAAAGAGGCTAAGATGAGTACGAGCATGAATGAAGAGGCTTGGCCGTACCAACCTGCCTGATGAATCAGTCCAAACCACCACTATCATCCCACAGATATCTCGCCAATCTCTCTTCCAAAGATACACACTCCTTCAGTGGAAATTCCCTCATCATGCCTTCTGCTATGGAAATAATTGTTACGTCCAACATTTCCATGGCAATCTTAGCAAACATCATCACCAGAGAGCCGAAGGGCCAAACTTCGACAGATAAAGCATCCCGAATGTTTGGTAGTGATGCTACCAAACTGCTGCACTGCACTCAGGCCTTGACTTCCTACACACTAAAAGTTATTGGGGGGATTGGCCTGTTTCGCTATAGTAGTTATAGCTGAAGAGGAGGTGTTGAAGGTGCTCTGGGTGACCGTGCCTTTGAGGCGGTGGCCCCAAGGCTTTGGAACAAACTCCCCCAAATAATAAAAACCTCGGCCTCAATAGAGATTTTTAAGGGGCGGTTAAAGACCCACCTCTTCCGACAGGCCTTTGGGTCGTCGGAGGAGGTGAGTTAGTGGCTGTCTTCTTTTTTTTCTTTTTTTATTATTGGTGTTTTGTCGTATGTTTTATCCTATGCATTACCTGCTGCCGTTTTATGCCTTTTATTCTACATTGTATAGTTGTACTGTGAATTGTGTCCTGTGTACTGTACTGTAAAGCACTTTGTACATCCGTGTTGAGAAGGGTGCTATATAAATAAAGTTTTACTTACTTACTTACTCTGACTGAAACTGGTTGGAACTATTAAATTCCAACAAATAAAATATCATTACAGACACATCTGGTCTGATGTTAGCGCTGCCCAAGAACAGAGAACCTGGGGAGCGATGTAGCGTCCTGATTGATGTATATCCCAGTAATCTGTCATACCACACCTTTTCCTTTATCAGTAACATAATGGCCGATCTACACAGTGCATGTGTGTGAGTGTTTCAAGGCCACAGGTCAAGTTATTTAGCACAGATCATTGGCATTTTCTCTGAGATTAAGAGTATAATCGCAGTCACAAGGGAACCTGCTACAGTGCGTCTAGACTGGAAGGCCAACGGTTGCCCATTGTTACAGCTGACCAACAGAGTTTAGCTAAGGCGACCCATATTTTTTTAAGACCAGTTTATCCGCTCATCAATCAATCAATGTTTATTTATATAGCCCAATATCACAAATGTTACAATTGTCTCAGTGGACTTCACAGTTTGTACAGAATATCAGTATAACAATACGACACCCTCTGTCCTTAGACCCTCACATCGTACAAGGAAAAACTTCCAAAGAAGGAAAAACTATAGACGTGCAATAGATGCCGAGTGTAAATCGAAAAGATAATACATTTACAACATAGGTAGTCCAAATGTGTCTATAATAAGAAGATGAATCCACGAGGATGTCAAGAATCCTGTGGGAGCCATCAGGGAAGTAGTATGATGAGAGTCAGGCAGGACCGCAGAGACAGGTTCAGCCACGACTCAGGATCCCGGCGTATATAGACACCAAAAAGAAATTTGGGGGAAGCTGGGTTATTCGGAACATGAGAGTACACAGGTACAGACAGACAGAAGGAAGAAGTAAGGTGTCCCCCGACAGTCTAAGCCTAAAGTAGCACAACTAACGTGTCTACGTACATGGACTCCCTTAGGATAGGTTGAGGGATAAGGGGTAGCAAGTAAGAAATAAGGAACAGAGGTGGAGAGGCACAACGTGTGTATGCACTCCCTTAGGATAGGGTGAGGGAAAAGAGTAGGAACTAAGATGTATGCGCCACATCTATACCATGAGCGCATTGCTCCTAAAAAGTTGTTCTGGCACTGACACCAATCAACAGTAGTAGATACAAATTCATTCATCGCTTAAAACAAGGCCAGTACAGTTTAGGATGACTCAAATCCACAACTGCATCGGTGTTGTCTGAGGAGTAGTCTTGTGTAAGGAAAGACATGACCGTTCATGTTTTATGTTCACACCAAGGAAGCATTTAGAGAATTGGAAGACGATCTAACTTGAAGGAAAGTTCCTCACAGGGCAGAAACTCACAAGAGTTCCTACACTCCTCCATGTTTGGGCCCAAAGAAAATGCACATTAGATGCATTCTCTGTATGAGACATAAATGTCTGAATAGCATGTGAAGTCTGTGCCTTCTGAAACGGCCGTATGTGTGTTTTACGACTTATGGTTGGGACATTGGGATTTTAATGGGGAATGGGTACCTTTTATTGCAAATCTTGCAATCTTGAAATATAAGCAGTGTCAAATGCCGCTGCCAATGATCTCAAACCCAGTCCCATCAGTATTTTTGATATATTGATGTTGAAAAAATATGCCTTTAACAACTTTCTCAGACTTGCACACATGGATTTATGACCCTTGTTTCTATCTATACTCTCTTTATAACCAGATGCCTTGAATGCTAGATATGTGTTCACCATAATGAACTTAAAAAACCTCAAGACATGCATTTATTTCAAATGTCAAGAAAAACGTTGCCTGGGTGATGTTAACCACGGTCACCTTGCCACTTCCACTGGTGGGTTCGAGGGCTTGGCTACAGCTGGACTTTGGAGCTACAGTACAGTACATCTCCCGCCAGCAGTCAAGATTATAACGACTACGTCCTGCCTGTTACTGCAACAGCATTTGTGCTACAAATGGCAGTGAGCAAGCTCGATTTGTTCACTGACAAACAACGCAGTAATATCGCTGACACCTCAAGGTTGAGCAAGTACTGACACATGCAAGAATGAGGATAAACAGATATAGAGCTCTATACACATTCATCCATGAAAGCATACACATGCACTCAGAAACACAAGGAGCGGCATTCCACTAGCATGAAAGTGCTTTCATGTTTACCACAGAACAAACAGAGGAGGGCTTTACCTCCTGTGTTTATCTCAAATATGCTCGTTTCCTTGACTACTAGCAGTATGAAACAGTTAATTGGCTCTGACGGATTACAGTTTGACAAGCAGCGAGGGTTGAAGAAAAGCTGAGACGTATTAGTGGTAATTTGTAACGATCATTCATATTCAGGGTGATTGCTTGATTACAAAGGTCATGTCACGAATGGACTAGATTGATGGTTATTACAACAAATACATTTGTCCTGTTAAATGATAACTGTGATTAATTACAATTAGGGTTTTATTTTAACACCTATCAATATTTAGAATAAATAACCATCTAAAGTGTATATCTGTATCTAATCCCCCCGACTCTGATGTACCCCTTAGCTACTACAGCGTTTTGAGGTCTTTAAGCTATTGTTTTGGTTTTACTCTTACAACCTGTTTCCAGATGCAAAAGACAGATTTTGTCTGATAAACTCATTGTTCCGTTAGACCTTCTAAGCTCCAGATTTGAGACCAACAAAGTAATTAGTTTGCTTGAAGTTGGTGGAGACCAAAACAAAGCTCAACCGAGAGAGAAAATTGAAGGTTAGGTTCAAATGAATGCTAATGTTCTCCCATGTTTGCCGTGTGTAAATGTGTAAACGTTTGACTCGCAAAATGCATGTTTAAATGCTTACATTTCCTTCATTTGTAAGAGTTACTAGGGCAATTGAGCGTGACTTCTGCCAAGTTAAAATAATATTGTGTGTATCATCCGTGATTTGGATCTGCTCTTACATTTACTGGTTCTTCCTTGGCCCATGCTACACTCTTTCTTAATGGAGACCAGGCTAGTAATTATTCCATAATGCTGCTGATAAACATTCACAACAACCAACAAATCAACCTGAAACATAACTTCCTTGGTAATAATGAAAACATGTATTGGCCCAATAAATTGCTGAAAATACAACATCCTACATAAAAAGAAGTCAAGAAGCACGAGCAGATGTTAGCGAATCTTCATCAGAAGAGAAAATGAAAGCAAAAGATATCCGTCGTAAACAAGCATCTCATCATGTAAGAATGATACAGTGGGTGTGTGGAAACATGTTTAGAAAAATCTTCTGACCAGCCATGAAGATGAAAAAGAGAATGAATCGTGTTCTCTCTTCCCTCATCAGTTGCATTGTTTGCCCTTGAGCAAGGCAGGAAGCTCTGCGTCAAACAGTCTTCTGGCAGCTCCCAGGCCTGAAACTGATTAAATGTGAAGCAGAAAGGAGAAAGTGTTCTCAATTGCCTCTCCTTGATGACTGTAATCTACAATACGTGTATTTTCATGGGTCTGTAAGACAGTCATACATTCCTTTTAACCTAGGTGTCTCGTTGTATTGTCATAAACCAAATCAAGGTAATGTAATAAGTCCAAACTGGCAGCAGGCTCTGGGAAAGTACGGTCCTCTGCTCTGTATCGGTTTGTAGTCAGTGGATGTGGTTGGAGGATGGGGATAGTGGGTAGACTGTGTGTGTGTGTGTGTGTGTGTGTGTGTGTGTGTGTGTGTGTGTGTGTGTGTGTGTGTGTGTGTGTGTGTGTGTGTGTGTGTGTGCGTGCGTGTGCGTGCGTGCGCGTGTGTGTACAGTTCTTGTGAGTAGGGTAGAGGATCTAGCCAGCTCTGGTCTCGCTCCATTTGCGATCAAACCCCAGCTGAAATAAAGAACACATTGGAGCTGTTTTGAAGCTCCCTCATTGCCGGTTAAAACCCTATATTTCCCCCACGACTTCTTGCTGCCTCTGTTCAGCACTCCGCCCATCCCTCATCCTACCCTTTGTGCTTAGAACCGTTCGCCCGGAACAGGCAACACAAATCGACCTCAAAATGTCCATTCGGAAAAGAAAGGACAACCAAAATAAACGGAAAAAGAGAAGAAAGACGTGAAATAACGTTTGCGTGCACTGCAGTGATGGTAGGGCAAATTCAGTGCCAACTGTGTTATGGTTGGCAAACCTTGAAGTGCCTGATCTGCAGATGAGGGAGGGGAGGGGAATAAAAACACAGAACCGGAGCGACAGGCTGCCATACAGTGCGGTTGCCGGCCGTTGTAAGTTTGAACCATGGGAGAAATTTCATGTGGTTGCGATTTTCATATTAAAGTAATGGGGGTCTATCAGTGTCTGAGATGTACAGATGGGAGGCCCACGCACCAGCTGCTGCATTTGTGTGTTTGGGAGTGTATGTACATTTACAGTGTCATTGAAGTTGGCATGTGTTGGGAGATAGACTGCAATTCACCTCGTAATAGCACCTAATAATGCCACTTCAGAAATGCCACAATAAATGGTTTGTTGGATGGAGTGCGAAGACGAAAATAAAGTCCTTGAGTACCATTCTCGATTTCAGTATTACGGAAAGCACTTTGAACATTTCATTGCATATTAGGCTTAGGCTGATGTATGAGCAGATGTACAGAGCTTCTGAGGCCAATCGTTTTTTATTAAAATGTATATATGGTCCAATTTCCACTGCTTGGTTTAACGGCATCATTTTCAACTGATCGCTGAAAAATTGCAAGGATATATTTAACATGACACTGCATCGTTCCATTTGCAACCAAACAGAAGAACATAATGCACTTTGTCAATTATACAACGTAGTTCATATGTTCCACTAGATCAGGGGTGTCAAACTCAATTTCATCACGGGCCACATCAGCATTAAGGTTGCACTCAAAGGGCCGGTTGTAACTTTAAGACAATATAAAAATACATATACAAATATTTAATATATATAAAATAATGTATTATATTACTTTATTGCCTCTGCATTCGATTATTATCGGATAGGGTAATAACTTCATAATCAATACGTCTGAAAGCAGAAGTCTAGGGCAAATAATTGCAAGTCTCTTCATTAAGAATGTCACAAAATGATTTAAAAAGAAAAGCCAAATTCTGGAGGAAAAAAAGTGACATTTTGGAAAAAATGTGAAATTTTGGGGGAAAAAATAACATTTTGGAAAAAAAGTCAAATTTCAAATGCATTGTGGGATATGTAGTTTATGGGCAACGTGCTTCTGTAAAGTAGCATGTAACCGTATAATAAACATATTATATTCTTTGCAAGCTCTTATGGGGCCACATAAAATGAAATCGCGGGCCGGATTTGGCCCCCGGGCCTTGAGTTTGACACCTCTGCACTAGATGGTAGCAGTTCAATGTGACTTATCAGATCTGGCTCAGAGGCTTTATTAAATTGTCTTTGTTTAGTTTTGGCCTTTCTTTATTTAGCTGTTTTTCAGAATGCTTTTTCAAATTCACATCATTGTCTTGCTTGATGCCTTATATTGTAACAAAGGCCTCAAGGACAAGTCTTCTGCTTATACAATTTGCAATGCCATGTTCAGGCTCTACGTTATTCTCCCACCACTGGGGTTTAAATCTGGCCTTATGTGTGTGTGCGTTTATGTTAAATAAGTGGTTTAATACTGGTTACTTCCAAAATTAACACAACTTGTCCAAGTCCATTTCATGGATCCGACTTGCTTCTTTTCATTTCCGAGCATCATAGTGTGTGAGTTGTTGTGATTGTACACTGGTAACTTGGAGGAAACCAGTGTACAACTGTTTCTGACTGTTGAGACTAAGTTTGCATGCGTGACTAAACATTTGTTGGAATCAATTACATGACATGTCACTTGTTAGACGCTTTCATCCAAAGCGACTTACATAATCAATACTGTGGGCAATCCCCACAGGAGCAATTTGGGGTGAAGTGTTTTTTCCTTCTAACTAATGGACAATTTTCGATTTAAACCTCGATTTTTTTCTGTTTTTTTCTAAACAAACCAGTCCAAGGCAACATTTAAATACATATTTTCTTTATTAACACAATACAAATAAATGAGATTACCAAGTAGTCTAGGCCTATGTGAACAAATCAGTTATTCAAGAATAAAAAAAATAAAACAGCACCACGGCACTTGGCTGTCATTAATGTGCAAAGATTTTTTTTAAATCAAACTGGAAAAAAAATCTCTTTTAGGCCATCCCTGAAAAAACTTGTAAAATCAAATACAACAAATAATAAATAATGATAATGAAATGAATAATAAAAAAATACCCTCAAACAAAATAACATCCCTTTAACTTTCTAGGAATTTGTCTACAGGTTTTTCGCGAGGAAGACAAGCCTGTCTACTGCCTCTGGCTTGAGGCATGCTCTTTGGCATGTTACAATGTTACCCCCCGTACTGAAAACCCTCTCCGAAGGGGCACTTGTGGCAGGAATGGAGAGATATTTCTTGGCCAGATTACTCAGTCTTGGGAAGTTAGCTGCATGTAGCTTCCACCACTGCAGTGGGTCTGTATCAGGGTCTGTCTCAGACGACAACAAATAGGATGACAGCTCAGCTTCAATTTTGTCCTGCTTTGACTGGGAGGTAGACGACACTGTCAGTAGTGATGTGTCGGTCGCGAACGAGCCGGCTCCAAGAGCCGGCTCTTTTAAGTGAACGACGGGAGCCGGCTCTCGCCCGCGAACGAGCCCGCGAACGAGCCGTTTTTTTTGCGGAGGGATCTAGATCGGCATGAAGGCACATTATGCAATGTGCAATGTGCACATTATCCCGCTTATTACACATGGCCACATTCTCAACAAAGTAACGACATGACTCCCAATATTAATTGAAATGCTTTTATGGATTTAGAAAATGATTGTATTGATTTAAAAAATAGATTTATGTATTGATTTAAATTGACATGCATCCGCTAAGAAAAGTAGTCCGTTGATGCTGTTTGAACTAACGTAGCAACGACAGGACCTGCTTCGATAGTGTTTTTGAGGAGCTTTTTGATTACAGATTTGAAAACATCGTTGCTTGCTTTAAAAGTAGCACAATTCATTATGTCAAACCTTGGAAAGTATCTAGATATCCCTGCCCTAATGCCAAAGTAACTGTCAACTGAATATGTGTCGCCGTTTGATGTCTATGTCTGGACCGCTGCGTAAAAAGGAGGGTTTCTGCCCCATTACTTCTCTTCTTACTTCTATAAGAATAAAACACGGAGGACGGAGATCTCTTTTTCTCCCCCTCTTCTGTTCTGACAGCCCAGCAGCTGATCTCAGAGCACGCTCCCCTCTCCTGCAGGGGGGCGTGGTCAGCTGCAGCTCACAGAATCAGCCCCCTGCAAAAACAGAGCTGGAAAGAGCAAATGGAGCGAAATGAGGCATGGCTAAAATGCAGGATCTTTTTGGTATTTTGAAAAAATATATATATTTGATATGCTTTATATAGGTCGATACAGTAGCCCCTTTTTTAAAAATAGTTTTTATAGGTGTTGCTATCTGTTTTGTGTAGCGTGGTTCTACAAGCAAGTCAATGCATTCATTGGGTGGTATCAGAGAGTTACACGGGTCTGTAAATGCCTCCTTTCCCATAAGTCTCAGTCCCTTTCCAAAGACGGGAAAACAACTTTTATGTCCCCAGTGTTATTCTCATCACTTAGAATGAGTCAACCACATTTTGAAAAGTTTATATTTTATGTTGTTGCAAACAAGAGCTAAAATGTTGAGATGTATTAAAGTGAAATGTTGAAACTCAGACATGCTTTTAGCTCAGTTAAAAAGGCATGCACATTCAAATATTGGATTAGGATCTGTGGACTGTTTAATGTGACTAAAAAGAAAAAAGGAGCTTTGCTGATTAAACAAGTTTAATTTTACAACCCAGGCACACTGTTGTATCATTAAACAAAGACATCTTTGCATGTGTGTACTGTAGTGCTTGACTGCTGGAACACTAGTATTTGCTTTTGACTTGTGCCAACAAAGAAATTGGGTTTAATACAATTATCAGCTCCTTAAATGTACCAGCAACACTAACAGTGTTACACTGATACATGTAGGGAAAGGAGCGAGAACAAAAACAAAGGAACAGCATTCATGTTTACGTACTATACATCAGATTCCTTCTCATTACTCCAAACCCAGATATTTGCAAGGTTCCACACAGCCTTCATAAAGAGTGTGGTTTTGGTTGCCTGTGCCCAGATGGGGTTTTTGCTTCTTGGCCATCCATGTGAGGAGGGTCCAGGGTCTGCGTCAAACAGCAGGATTAGTGGTAATAGAGCTCTGCCAGAAAGATAGACGGATGGGATCGAAAGCCTGTAACTTGAAAAAAAAGAACCTTCCCTGAACTTGAAAAAAAAGAGATGTCACTTCAGATAAATGACGATGCATTTTTTATTTGCTCTTGGGGGGTTTGAATAGCTTTCATGGGACCTGGGGTCACGCAGCTCGCTGTACTTTTAAGGGCCATGTCAAACTTCATTTCTAGTAAAAACATGAAATTCCCCGTGGTTGCAGTTACGGGGGTTTACACAACAGATGGAGAAAGAAGAAGAAGGCGGGATTGGATGGTGGGGTGGGATGAGGAGGGGACGTTTGTACTTGCCTGATGGATTGGAGCCAAGGGAAGATTTGGTAGAAACTCTAAGATATCTGTGGTTGGAGGAAGGACAAGACCTCTGGATGCTTTTTAAACAGAGACAGAGAGAGATGGGCTTTGTTGACCTACATCCAAATCTTAGACTTCAAACTGTGGTCGGAAAAGTAAACCAGAGTTGTCTACGACATCCAAGTCACTCCTTTATTTCCTTTATGTTGGTGTTTCTTGCAATCGACTCTAATCCCGTTTGGTCTTGCTTGTCTTAAGCAAATCTTTTTGTTTGTTTTGTTCTGACAAAGTTTGACTTTTCACTCCAGTGGAGGCTTCTCCCACGCCCTCTGTGGTGGCTTTGAAGAGAGGGATCTGTGTGCTGGAGAGTCACTTGATCACTTGATTCACTGCACATGTCATTATCTGTATTTGGGTATGTGGGTCTTTCGGTGATTGACGGTTGTGTCGTCTGAAGTCATAACTTACAAGATTCAAGTACAATCGAGCTTGACTGTGGTTAAAGGACATTTCTTGAGTCTCATGTTGATATTGCTGTACGTATGTTTTGAATGTACTGGTTTTGTTATAACTATATGCTTTTGAATGGCATGGGCACAAACTAAAGAAAAGTGAACACTTTCAAGAACATTTGGAGTCTATGTCTAGGAGCTTACACGCACACGGTTCGACTTTGAGCTCACTCTCCACTCCCTGTCCTTTGTCCACAAGCGTCTCCTCTGTGCAACCTGACCGCGGGGACAATCATCATTCCTCAGCTATTAGCACCAAATCTTTGGCTAGGCCTGAATGTGAGGAGATGTTGTGTTGTCAGCTGGAAGGCTCTGGTTTCTCCCCAGATGAGTGGAGAAAGGGGTCAGTGACGCCTGTCAACAACCCCCAACGGCCCCTGGTTTCCTGTCCAGGGACCACTCAATGGCCTCCATTACGTGTCATTGAAGAACCAATATGGCCTCTGCTCTAGATATCAACTCAGATGCCTTTATCGTGATAGTTGCTTGGCTGAAACTCAAGAGTTCTCATAATGGATTCCCATTGGATGCAAAAGCAAGCAGTTGAAGATATAGCTTAGATATCCATGCACTGATATAGGTAATTCACTATGAAAGGCAATAAGGTTCTTTGTCCAATTTTGGAGATTGGACATCCTTTCAAGGGTCTAATTGTTCTGTGCAGATCTCAGTGATAGGAGACTGTAACTTAAGTAGGAACTGGAAGGCTCGGCCAGCAGGGTGGAGGACACAAGAACATTTGGGAAGTAACTGTTGAGCTTGTTGGATTGTTAAAAAAAACTGCATTGGATTTCAAATAAGCCAGTAAAAGTCCAAGAAAGCAGCAAAACAAGCAAGAGCAGCATGTAAAACCACTTTTGTTTCTTCTCTATTGAACATAAAGTAAAGCACTTAAAGCACGTTTTCACTTTGTTTGAGTTTATGTTCTGCATAGCACTGCTAAATGCTGTAAAGGTCAGAGACATTTTCCTTTTCCTGACTCTGTGGGAATTAAAAGGCACCTGAAAATATTGTTTCATTGCTGGAAAGCTTAAAACCCACTGAGAAATGGTTAGAGTTAAACCTGTGGTGTGACTTTCTTTTGCCTGTGAAAATGGTCCAAGAAGGCGGTTCTGTGAACCAGAAGTAAAAACTTTCCACAGGTAATGTCTCGCTGTCTCCTTGCTCAACTTGCTCAATTTGTAGAGCTGTTTTCTTGAGCCTCCTGCTCCCGACTCAGTGGGTCAATATTTGCCTTTAACTTTTGACCTGAATGTTTACCCACCTTTTTACTCAATTAGTGCCATCAATGCTGTCTAGCACAAAGAGGCCATTTAAACCCCACGATCCAAAAACCCTGTGTAGGAGATCCAGACAAAGCAAAGATTGAGAGGGCTGTGTTGAAAGACAAATTACATTCTGTGAATTATTTAAAGGATAATCCTTAAGTGAATATTCAACAGTGCAGACAAAGAGGCTGCAACAAGAGGCAACTAATTAAAATAGTTGGTTTGACCGCTAATGGTCAAAAATAATGCGTCTTTATGCTAAATTGGCTTTGGTCCAATACAATGTGGGGCTGCTTGCAAAAGTGTATACGCATTGTAGATATTGGATAGCATCAAGCTTTTAGGAAAAATGTGTTTATCCACAGCCAAATGGTTTCAATTATCAAAATAATGCGATACAGACACACACCCCTTATTAACAAAACTACACAACCACAGCATGAACAGCTAGCGTTGAACTATTATTACTGCTGTTACAATTACTGCCACTACCACATATATCACATGCTCACATGCGTACAGTCTGCTGTTAATAATCCAGACTGCTGTGAACTGCTTTAAATACATCCCCAGACTAATAAGCTCATTACTGCTCAGTGGGTCAGACATTCTGAAAGACAAACACAACATACACACTGTTATGCTATGTGTACTTGTGTAGCACATACGAAAACACCTACACTTGCTTTAGCATGCCTCACGTGCAGACATGGATGCAAGCAAACAAAGGAGGGCACACACACACAGTCATATCTCCTGCAACCCATCCAACTGTACATCCATTCATACCTGGCTTTGCAGGCACCCATATCGTAGCCAAAACTATTTGTGTAAAATTAGAAGGGGAAACCACATCCTCTCTGATTGAATCTGTAGACCTGCTGGGTCTCTGGGTGGCTGTGCAAACAATTGGAGCTGGACCATTACAGCCTGGCTCCTATGTGGCGTCACAACACACACACAGAAACAAGAATACAGGAACACGTGGGTGCATTTGCCTTAACACAGACTTCTAACTTTGGGTTTTAGAGATTTGAACTCCTGCAACATTATTCATATAATCTAGAGTTTATCAGGAACGCACATTTGTACATGTTTACATCTTTAATGGATTTCTTGGCAAATGGACAATACAATGAGGTTGCCATAACGTTTCAACAATGATCAGGAGTTTTTTTTCTTTACAAATATGAGATCAACACTTTCTCTGCCACAACTTGCATGTTTTACTAGGGATTATTAATAAATGCAGGACATTTTGCAACCAGACTTGTAGCAGACTATAATCTCCATGTATATTAAAACAGGACACAACATGACTTGGCAGCCAGGAGGCCATGACACACCGCCATATCACTATTTGTTATTCCTCACAGTGTTCCAGTTCCTTGGCCAAGTCTGTCTGTTTCATTGGTCTGATAGCTCGGATTTCTCATTTAGCCGGTTTACATAAATGACTGATGAGTGCCGCCTTCCTGCCTTGTGTTCCCATTCATCCCCTTTGTTTTACTTCTTTCTTTTGACCAAATCAGGCCTACAGCGATCTGCTCCCTCACCACATGCATTTCTCCTCATGTATAGTTATTCTGTCTCCTATAATTAAACTTGAGTCTACAGGTCATATAAGAACAAGTCTACAGTTTGGCAAGAGGAGAACTACATCTTATTGGGCAAATAAAACGTCCAAGCAGACGAAAAAAGAAGTGAAAACCTCCAACGAAGTATAACAAACTGGCAGGCAAAATAAAATCACAAACTAAAGAATTAGACCAACAATTGACACACAAAAAACGTTTATTTTCAAGAGATAAATATTTGCAGATGCTTTAACCTTGGATGCCCAGAGGAATTGGGGGGCCTCACTCAAAGCAGTCCAAATAGCTTTCATTTGAAAGGGGGGAAAATAATTACAACTGCTATTTCTTTGCATGGTTTTGATAATAAACCAATGGTGGTTTTGTATAGAGGAAGGCTGTTGTGAATGTTTTGTTGAAAGCAATTCAAAGGCATGTTGGCCTTTCAAATTTCATAGAAATGTGGATAGCCTGACTAAAGACTAATGTTCATCCCCGCTCTCTCAAACACCGATCCTCTCATTTTTGGTCTAACTTACCCCATGATACTACCTGATCCCTTAAGGCTCTTTTATCTTTCATTATTTACAAGGGATTATTTAGCCCTTTATAGTTATTTCCTACGAAAAGCCTGACGTCTGCATTTAGATTCATCAAGATTCAGCAGCACCGACAGAGCCTAAAGCTTCAAATACCCCTGGCTTGGGAACCTGGACTTCCTTCCATCAGAATATTCCTTTGGCTAGCTTTGTATCCAAGCCGCAAAAAAAAAGTATTATAAGGTATGTTGACTATTTTGTCAAGGCCAGACATCTCCACATGCAGACAGACTGTTATGAAGAGTACCAATATCAATATCTTCTCACACATAAATCCAGGAAAGTGTGGCGCCAGTCTGGTGCAGGCTTCATTTACACTCATATATATTGCTACACCTACATAGAAGACTTGATACCAGTGTTAGACCAGCAGCATCTCATACTGTATATGAGGGTTGCAGACTTATGGAACAGCGAATGGAATAAGGATACAAAAAAGTTTACTGTATTTCTTCATAAAATAGAAAAAAGACACAATCAAGTTGTACAAATTGGGGATTATGAGCAAGGTTCAAGTTTTGAACGTATACTACCATGCACACATTAAAGGATTTCACAACATAAAACAAAAACAATGTACTGTATGTAAGGATATTGTTGCTAATGGAATCTTACACTTTATCCACAGAAAACCTGACAGACAGAGGCAGCCATGACCTTTGACGTGGAAGCTGCTCAATAATGGCTCTGGATGTGGCTGTGGGAAAGTGGAGTCGGTGATAAAAACGAGGAAGATGAGTCCGATGAGTCAGAGCGATGTGTCGGAGTGGCAGCGTATCTTGTTTGGACAGCAGTTTCCTCAATTGTTGAAAAAGTGACGGGCAGGTTAACTGCTGCTGCCCTCAGCCATCAGCAGAGAGAGGACGTTGGTCCCTTCACAGGATTCTCTTTGATGCCTCTTTGTAAGGTCTGATTTATTGCACAGTGGTTATCACTTTCACAGTTTCTCTTAGCATCTTCAACGACAGTAATTGTCCTAAGACTTATTTCGGCCCAGATGTATTTGATAGAGAAAAGGAGATTGATGGTAAAGATTTTACCAGCACTTTACATTTTCAGCATCCACCACACTCTGCAACTTCCTGTTTCACCTATCTCCAATTAAACCTGCCTGAGTTGTGTGTGTGCTTTCAATTTTAGTATTACATTCATTTCTGTTGTGCTGAGTTTTGATTTTACCTCCAAAACAAGTAATCCAGAAAATGTTGCTTTGTCATTTGAGATGTGCGTGGTAATGGCAGAAATAATGTTAACTCCAATAATACGACCCAACATTGTAATTAACCTTAATGATCCATGGTTGTATTGTTGCAAGTGGGGGCAGTAGAACAAGCTCGATACACAACTCTTTATTTCAGTTGACTTTTCTTTGTTTATGTTTAACGGCCAAGGTACCAGTGAACTACTGTACGTTGGTTTTCAGTCTGCAATGGAAGATGTGTAGATCAATCAATGATTTTGATTAGATTTTTTGATTTTTGATATACTTTATATAATTTTTTCTCTGCATTTGACCCATCCTAGTGTTAGGAGCAGTGTGCTGCCATTTTGAAAGGCGCCCGGGGAGCAGTGTAGGGAACAGTGCCTTGCTCAGGGACACCTCGGTAGCACTTGGTCTTGCCGGGACTTGAACTGGTGACCTTCCAGTTGCCAAGCCAAGTCCCTATGGACTTCGCCACCACCGCCCCCAATGAGAAGCTCTTCCGACCATTTTGGGGCCAAACAAGTGTTTTCGTTGAGTCTTGGTCTTATTTACCGTGACGGATGAGCGAGCCCATTGTCCAATGCAAAGTGAAGTGCACATGCTGGAGTATATGGTTTAACCATGTTCTGAATGTAGGAGCTTCTGGATCAACGCAAGGAAGGCTAGTACTAGTGTCTTGAAGCGGATTCGAGCATCCACTGGCACCAATTAAGGGAGCCGTGCAGTACATGTATTAAATACACAAGTTCATATAATAAGATGGTAATCTGTATGAGCAATAAATAAAATCAATCCATAAGCTGTTTCCACTGTTTTTACCTTCCTGTCTCTTTCCTTTTCCATTACTCCCTCTCTCTCTACAGACCTGTGTGGCCAACTCACTTCCCCTGGCTTTCCAGAGCTACTCATCACGGAAAGAAAACCCATCACCGTGCTTCACCTGCTGTTCCCAGCATTCCCCGCTTAGCTGCAGTAATCCTGAGGGCTGTGGATGATATAAACACACAGTGGATTGTACTCAGTGTGCGTCTGTTGTGTGTGTGAAAAGAGATGAAACAGGATGAATATGGCCGGTGCGTTGTAATCCATTTGCACGAAGACTGCTTGTATGTGTGTGTGTGTCCATGAAGGGCCCTCACCAGGTAGGCCCATTCATCACTGATGACGGTTGCTGTGCACCAAACTTAGTGTAGATCCCCAGCCCTCTCTTAAACACACACACACACACACACACACACACACACACACACACACACACACACACACACACACACACACACACACACACACACACACACACACACACACACACACACACACACACACACACACACACACACACACACACACACACACACACACACACACACGATGAGGCCACCCAAACTGAGCGCTCCTTTTACTCTGACAGCGATTTTCCTTTTCTTCGTGGTTTCACAGACCATCTCTATTCAACTGTGATCGAATGCCTCAAATAGTGGAACATTTAAATGCTCCTACACACACATACGGCCCACCCAGGGACAAATGTTAGCAGATTAATGAAACATGCACATATCCAGCAGGTTCATCCAGCTCTGTCCCCCCTACTGTGTTTTATTCACATGCATGAGGACCACCACTATGCACGTCAAAGGGCCTTTACTGTATGCTCCATTTGAATGGTAATCCTCGAGGAAGAGAAGGAGCAGATTGAACATGTTAATGAACTCGAGGGGTTACCAACGGACCTGGACAATAAAGTCCCCCTAAGCATGAAATGGAGGGATGGGTTTCCTGCTGGTCTCACGAACACACGTACACTCACTCACACACTACATCCTTCATTCTCCATGGACCTCTTTAAGATGTCCTGACCAAGGCAGGGATGCACTGGGGGAGTAAGGGGGGGGGGGGGGGGGTCTGGATGCAGTGTCCAGTCCTTCTCTCCGACCCGACTCAACAACAACAGCTGAAATGGCTTGCAGATGTGGCTAATACATTCTTTGTGAACTCAGCAGACATAGGGTGGGGGGGGTGTTGGAAGTTTTTAAAGGGGGAGGGGTTGTGGAGCAGGCTGGACCTTAGGGGGCTATTTGCGTTTGTGAGTTTTGGTGTGCGCATTTATGTGTGTTTGGAGGGTTTTATGTGCACAAGTGTGTGTGTGTGTGTGTGTATGTGTGTGTGTGTGTGTGTGTGTGTGTGTGTGTGTGTGTGTGTGTGTGTGTGTGTGTGTGTGTGTGTGTGTGCGCGCGTGCTCAGTAAAACATCAGAACCAGTGTATACATGTAAAGCTTGTAGAGAACAAAGAATTACTGAGACAACCCGGGAGACAGTTAGGTGTTCTGTCTATGTAGGTTGGTTAGTAGTGCTAGTAGTGACTTAAAGTAGTGTCATGCAGCCTATGTGATAAGTGGGCCAGTTTAACCTCTATTAGATAGATAGATGGGGGCATATAGACAGATGAAATGTGTAAAGGGACTTAAGGCCAGATTGGAATGGGCTGTCAGCTCTACCAAATGATCAATGCGACCCACCAATGTGACTTTTAGAAGACAAATCATTCTTCGTGTTTTTTTCATATCAATAAAACATGCTGATTCTTAATATAATACACTCCATGGCTTAGTCCCTATTACCCTTACCTTCTATACATATTAAACATGGGGTAGGCTACTCCTGCAGACAATGTTTATGCCATGGTCGAGCAGAGCATGTTGAAATCAAGTGCAAAATGGACAGTGGTCTTTATATACCTTCATTCAAGGTTTAAATCACAACACACCAGAACTCTCCCATGTGAAAATCAAGGAATCAAACACCAACAGAAAACCAGAACTGAAATACATGCAGAACTAACCACAAGGACAAGAGACAGATGGGCATGGCAGGAAAACACAAAGGCACCAGGTGAACAGAATCAGGTTATTAAACAGGAGGGACAACCCAGAGACAGGAAGTGAAAACAGATATGACACACGGGGTGAACACTTTTCAAAATAAAACAGGAAAACAGAGACATATTAACATATAAGCACTAAACACTTTATTTCATTGATTCTAATGTTCCTGCACCAAGCAATAGAGGCATTTATTTTTCACGAAAAAGCTTGGTCTTTGATCAAAGTCGCCTTTAGCTTGCTGCTTTGTATTCCATTATTTCTCTGCTGATATTTTTGTATTCATCTTTACACCGCCTGACAGTATATTTACCTAATGTGGGAGTTGATCTGCCTTGATGGCTGGAAATGGTAACCTGCAGGTAAAAGACTTTAGATCATGCATATGTGGCTTATTGTCCACATGTATGTTAACTTCACAATCTGCGATAAAAAGCACAAGTTTAAGCAAGTTGCTGCGAAACCCAAAATGCAAAGCCCTCAGTTATTGTGATCACACATTAGGCAAAACACCAGCAGCCCTATGTTAAGTTGGAGTTATTTTTAGTTTTGAACCATATGGAAAATGTAACTTTTTTTGGGCAGATGGTCAATAATGTCTACATTTCATGCCAACATTTGTATGGAATTAGCTGCCGCTGTCACTGCGACTTGCCACCGCATTAATGGCGGCGCCTCTGGATCTGTCTATGCCGAATAAATGCCAGCATTGAAAGCAGTTTTTAAGGGGCCAAAAACACAGCAGGAGTATTGAAAAGTTGGAAGCACAGTTAGAAATAATAAGCTTTAAAATAGAAAACAAATATATTACCCCCAAAAGTCGTTGACAAGTAAACAGCACATCAATCCGGAACTCAGTGTTGCTGTTTGTTTTTTAAAGGATATCCCTTGATCCTGCGCTATTTACAGATTATTTTCCAAGAGTTCCCCACTTAAAGGAATACAATGTGATTATATGTTGTATAATCTAACGATATGTACTCTGCTGCAAGCTATCTGGGTCACATGTCTTGTTTTTGTACTGTACAAAAGCCACTTTCCCACTGGGGATTTAGATTGTCAGCACTCAGATTACACCGCTGGTTCACTTTTAACATGAACTACACACATGCACATGCATACACCGTACAAATCATACACCTTAACCTGACAACACACACACACACACACACACACACACACACACACACACACACACACACACACACACACACACACACACACACACACACACACACACACACACACACGCCTCTTTGCACTCTGAAGCTTTTTGGATAGAGGTTTGGCTGTTTTTCTCTGAACAAAACCAAATTGCCAAAACCATATGCATGTGCCAAGTCCCTGGTATGCCTGCTTTTACTCAAACTCCCCTAATACTCACACACAAACACAGACACACACGCATATCCTCTCTCCCTTTTGTCACAACTTATGTAAAGACTTTGTGTGTGTGTGTGTGTGTGTGTGTGTGTGTTCAGGGGAGAGAAAAACCTTGGTGACATTAAACACGGTTGACGGGGAGTGGGCAGAATAAACAAGGTCCTGAGTAGAAAGGCTGCCCTTCAAACACTCCATACTCAGAGCATAGGCTCGGGATCAACTGTGTTTATCAAAATCCTGGGGCTACAGAGGGAGAGGGACAAAGAATGAGGAAGGGGTAGAGGGTGGGGGGCTGAAAGTATTGAGGAGAGGATAGAGAATTCCAAAATAAAAAAAAAGAACCTGGGGAATACGCATGACTAAACTCCACCCTAAATTGACAATGTACTGTAGTAATAATAACCTGTTTAAAACAAGGTTAGAAAGTGTTTAGTGGAGAAAATAAGCAGACACACAATGCAAATAGACAGCTGTTTAAAGGTCCTACACAATGGAGCAAAGAAGCTGCATGAGAAAAAGTACTAGTAAAAAAGAACATTAAAAGAAACATTAAAATAAGAAAATAAATTAAACCAGATATTATGAAAGTTCCTGCCAAACATACTTGGAAAGCAAACCTAGAAAATATCATTTTAAGGATGACTGCCAAACCGTTGGGTCTCTAACAGAAAAGGCCCCAACAAATGGACCTGACATATACTGTCAGTGCAGTTATGAAACCGGTTGAGGTTGATGTTTCAAAAAGGTATTTACAGTCCGCATTTACAGCCATTGTCTATACAGCCTTTCGACTTGAAAGCCAGTGTATCAGGTTGGCTGAGTTTTATTTGTACATGCCTCCAATATAACCTTATCTGTATTCCCCGAGCCCCGTAGACCATGTCATAAGTCTGTATAACAAGTGTGTCTGGGTCCATGTGGGTGTTCATCCATACGCATATGAGATCAACTGAGTGTCTGTGTGAGTGCGTACACTTTGGACTCTGATCTCAACTCACAAAGCATCTTCCAGTGGGACAGGAAATTGTGTTGCAATTCAGAGTTTATTACACGAGCCACAGTTCAAAGGCAGAGCCTAGAAAAGCATCAGACAAATCTGTACATGTATGAGAGGGGAATCCATTTCACAGCATAACTCACTCCTGCTCTGAGTTCTCTAACACAGACATGCTAAAGCCACAATATGAGCTCACAAAGCACAAGTCGGCCTCGGATTGGGAGAGCTCGGCTCTATTTGCATTAAAGCCTGAGCGGGTGAGCCGACCTGTTTCTTTGTGCAGCGGTTGACATGAAGCACTCATTCAGGCTTAATAAAAGAAAAACATATCTTTTCAATTTTCTTTCAGGGTATATAGCCAGGCAGATAGCTTTGGTTTGATGTGTTAGTTCGTCGAGGTATCAGTTTCTACATCCACCCCGATAGAACGCTTTCATCACTTTAAATATTGTTTAAAATTAATCCAACAGAAATGTGTATTTAATAATCCTTTTGGTTGAAGGAATGTTTTCATTTGATAGTGCCGATGAAATCAGATCCCAATTCACGTTCATTGGATTTCAATGGAGGCCAAAGTTCACAATCAGATATCTAGAAATATGGGGAACAAAACCAAAAGTATGACTAGATACCAAAAGAGATTGAAAATGTTTGATTTCAATAAAACAATGTTTCCATGATAACTTGTCTTTAATTCATGTTGGTATTCTGAACGATCTGCAGATAAGTTATACGAGACGCTGGTCAGAGAATAAAAGGAGTGAGGATGAAAGGTGTTTTCGTGTAAGTGTATTATCTTACAACCACTGTGTGTGTAGTGCATCAGGTTTCAACGTTACAGTAGGGTTAATCTTACAGCATGCAGAAAATCTCAGCATGCACACACACACACACACACACACACACACACACACACACACACACACACACACACACACACACACACACACACACACACACACACACACACACACACACACACACACACACACACACACACACACACACACACACACACACACACACACACACACACACACAGTCGTCTAGCAACTTGATGGAAAACAAAGATAACAATAGACGCTAGTGTCAGGTTTTCTAGAAGGTGTGAGAACTTGGCAATCGGCCACACATAAACACACACACACACACACCAACAATGATGAGCTTTCAACACGTCACCTGCAGTATTGTGCTGTTTTCTAGTTCCACACTACATCACCCTTACCTCCTCTTTTTCCTTAACACATTTTTATAAAAAGAAAAAGATTGGCTAAAGAAAGTAGAACATATTTAATGTCACATGGAAACAAATACTAGGGTTCAGGATTCGCAAACCGCTCCACCTTAATGTAATGTATATATTATATTATAAATATTATATTGAATCATATTGTCAGTTGTTACGCAATATTTTCATTCTACTACTGCAGAAAAACAGAGAATGCAACACAATAACTTAATAAAAGGAGCGCTAGTCGGACATCAAATGGTGGAAAACAACATAGAAAACTGACATTTGTTTGTTTGCATATTTCATTTGAGGAAGGTTAAATCTGATGTGTGTAAAGCGATGAGGAGACGGTTTAGATCTGTTGTGTTTTCATGGACGTCCAAAACATACACTGGCATTATCATTTCCATTGCACTTGGTCGTATTTTGTCTAAAGTCAAAGATGAATCTTGATTGGGTCAAATTTGACCCCGAGTCACCCAAAACAATTCTGCTGGGTCTCCCCAGACCCGAACACCAAATTATACACTTCTTTTTTTAGAGACCTTCAGACTTGGCTAAAATTGTCAAAATCAGTTTTTTTGTGTTTATATAGCTGTTGTGGAGGATATCATGAAGCCTTGTTCCGTTAAAAAATACTCCGTTATTATTTAATTTTAACTTGAAACGGGTCACGGGAGACCCGAACACAACATAAGGGTTAAAAGCTTTTTTACGATGTTTCAAGATTTTTCAAATTGTTGACGTTTCAATGTGTCTTGGTGCTGAAATGTGCATAAAAACAGGTGTTTGGAAGTGCACTTAATGTCTCTACCCCTCCCTTATTCTCCCCCTTGCATCCCTTCCAAATATAGCTCAGTAATCAAAGTGTTAATCACAATCCCCAGACTTTGCAGACACACAAGCCCTCTTTGTTTCAGTACTGAAAAAAAACAGTTGAGCACAGATAGAGAGAAAAATCTTAAGTCACGTTCGTGGTCAATTAAGCTTTACAAATATTTTAAATGTGCTGTACTGAAACAAGCTCTCCGCACTTCAAATAAAAATCATCAGAGGGCTTACCCCCAGAGTAATCTGTAAGGGTTTAAGTGTTTTAGTGGGGGTCGCACATTAATGACTTGTGCATGTGTGCGTGTGTGTGAACATGCATGGCTGATCCACAGCCCAAATCTTAACCAGCGACACGTTATGAAGAAAGTAAGTCAGACATGCAGGCTGTGAACATTTGGCCTGGCTCCAAACTAAATATAGGAAACGCACTGTTAATTTATGGCAGGTTGAGTACAGCCAAAGCAATGTATAATATGTACCGCTTTCATCCGCCCAGTATGTGTGTGTGTGTGGAATGAGTCCTTTCAGATGGCAGAATGATAACATTGTTCTTTGCTATCCAATTACATCAGTATGGGCTCTATGTGCATGTGCAGACAGGTCCAACCTTTAACTGCATAACATATTAATGAGAGAAAACAAAGTGCACTCTTTACCTGCTGTGTAATTCCCCAATTTAATTTGACTTGCAAAAAAAAACAGCCGTTATGCTGCCTGGCTGTATCTAGAGTTATTAACGCTGAGTAGGCACATTTGTCTTTTTTTGGTCTCAAACATTAGACTTAATAAAATATTTGGACATAGAACTTCAATTCTTAAAAGTAAAGTCAATGACAAAGAGCCTAAAATGTGCATTACCCCTAATATCCAACAGGGGACTGGATATTTAACGGTTTAAAAATAAATTATATAGAAGTTTATAAGAAAAATTAACATCTCATTTGATTAATTTAGTTAGTTAACTAAATACTTTTTGGCCTCGATCGCTAGTATATAGTCTTCTTCAATAGCATGATATTTATTTTGCGAATGTTGGTACCATTAAAAGCAAGATAAAGTAAGCAAGTTATACTTTAAGGTGTGGCTACCTTGTGACAAGTCGCTACCACGAAACAACAAGGATAGAGACTCATAAGTGCATATCTTGGTGCTTCTGGCTCAAAAAAACTTAGATGTTGAGAACCAAAATACTAAACTTGAGGATACAAAGCAGTAGTCAACAAACACATTTGTGACGTTAGGGGGTAACATATACAGCCTACGTATCAAACTTGTGACTTTCTCATAGTCGATATATGGGATGGCTCTTTAGGCTCTTAATGATGTTTAGCCGTACTGAAAATGTAACAATACGTTTACACAGTTTATAAAAAAAACATTTGTAACATTGATTCCTGTCTCACAACTGTCAAAAAACCATGCTCCGTTGGAGAACTGTTTGTACTCCGACAGTGGAGGGTATTCTACAGTGGAAGTTGGTGACGCAGCTAATGAGCTACGATAGCTTCCTCTTTACCCTGACTCTCCTTACCAAACCAAACAAATACAAAACCCACAATTATGTTTGTGTGCTGACATTTTAGGCTCCGTTTATGTATGCCCCTTTGTTCAATATAGTTGTTTGTGCTACTTTTTAATCTCCTTGAACTGCAAATGAAAGAGATGTTTTCTGACGTATGAAACCCATAATTTCCTATGAAAAAAATACATTTTCCACTCCTATCTCTTTCTCTTGCTCTCTGTTTAAACTTTTCAAGGATTTATCCTGCTGTGTGTACCAGGAAATTGCCCCATTCTCCTGAACAGGATTCAAGTTTGTTTGTTTATCTGTCTCCTTACCAACAGAGCAAACCACACACACACACACACACACACACACACACACACACACACACACACACACACACACACACACACACACACACACACACACACACACACACACACACACACACACACACACACACACACACACACACACACACACACACACGCACACGCACACGCACACACACACACACACACACACACACACACACACACACACACACGCACGCGCACACACACACACACACACACACACACACACACACACACACACTAGATAAGCTTGCACACAAACATGCATGTACATACTTGTACATATGCCCACATAAAATGGCACACAAATGGCACATGCCGCAGGTTTGTGTGTGTTTTTGTGTATTTTTAGAATCTTGGTTGTATTGTTCAGCTGTGTACCGAACCATTGGGAGGTCTGATGACAAATCATAAGGTCCAGCGACATGTTTCCTGTTTACACTGCTCTACACAATAACTACCCAGCTGACGCATTGAGGAGATGCTTACAGTAGATGTGTGTGTACAGTATTGTGTGTCTCTGCCTGTAAGTTCTTGCTCGTCTGTTTGTGTGTTAGCATGTCTGCCTGCCAATGATTTGTTGCCTTGTTATGTTAAAGCCAGCAGCCTTGGTACATATTCCAGAATGCTAATTCAGAAAGAAAATATTATTTCTCAGATAACTGGACAATGGTGAGCAGTATGACTGCAGTGTTGTTACTGAAACCAATCTGCCTTGCATGTGGAATGATAATAGAGGCTGGTGAAATAGTATTATATTATTCTATGGATCAGCAGAAAAACAAGCTATTGTGACATTACTGTCAGGCTGTGTTATAGTTACCACGGGTTAGATTAAGGTTAGCCTGCCACAAAAATGTCTTCAATCAAGAATCAAGTACAAAAGGAGTAGCTGACAGACAGGACTTAAAGAAAACCATAAGGATAAGAACAAACTGAATAAGAATACACTTTTTGTTCATCACAAAGCAGTGGAAATTAGAATTTGCTGGTTAGTAAAAAGAAAAATATCCTAACAAGGCCAAGGTTGCATTCACTTGCTCCCTGGTTGGTCCAATTTCTCAAGTTGTTAAGTTGTTCCTCGGGGTATCGCAACACAGTCTCACTCCCTGATCGTCCATTAGCGACGCTTTGTCAGGGTCCTTTGGCGTGCAGTTGTGATGCACCGAGTCTCCTTCAGCTTCATAAACAGACGCAAAGAGCTTTCAACTGATTGCAATGTATTCCCATGAGGCCCCACGCAATGTTATATGATGAGACCCTCTGTTTCGCGAGTGTCGACGGGGACGGGGGACGGGGGGGTGCTAGTGGAGCCTCGTAGCGGCGAAACCGTGCCGCGCCACACTAATTGCGCCGCATAAGCGCATAGGTATGCCGCATTTTCGGCTCAGTTGCATTCAGAAAAATGCATTCAGTGAGAACGAGTGTATTTATCCCAGAGTAAGAGTAATCTCTCTCCACAATTCCACTTTTTCCCATAATGTCCGTTTCGAAGAGACGGCATTGTGACGGCGCGCGCCCCTGAGGGCGGCCGCGGTGCGTTCGAAGACCTCAGTAGAGAGAAGAGTCACCGCAGCGTGCGCTCCTCCACAGGCTTTTCTGCAGACGAGGGAGCGCGGCGCGACGGTGAGACCGACGGCCCCTACACACGGCGGCGTGCGTTGCCGCTTCAACGCTTCTGCCCATTCACTTTGAACGGGGTGACGTCACGATTCGCCGAACTGCATTGTGGGAGCAAAGCGTAGCTTCTCTCGCGGTGCTCGCTGTAAAAGTAGAGCAATGTTCTACTTTTGCCGCCTCGACGGAGGCGTCAGCCAATCAAATCCATCGTATGTAAATCTGACAGTACAAGCACTAGCCAATCAAACCGCGTGTATGTTGGGAGAGCCAGACCGCAGTTATTTCCCATACGTCAACAAATGGAGGAGAAAATGATCGTGGCGGTAGGGAATCACCCGGTACTCTATGACCAGTCCCTCTTTACATACAGGGATACAAACCGGAGGAGCCAGGCATGGGGGGAGGTGGCAGAGACAGTGAGAACTGAACTACCAGAACTGGTAGGTTTTTCGCTTGTTTGGGGAGTTTATATCCAATGTACTTCGTTTGAATGGACAGCTAGCAAGCATAGACAGTATATTTAGCCAGCATGGATGTAGCATGAATGCTTTGCTTTGTATGTCCGGTGCGGGACATTCATGTGATTGGTTGTTGGTCGTGTTGCTCGCGTTGACTCCCCAAGCTCAAGACACGCCCACCGCCAAGCGGCAACGCACGCCGCCGTGTGTAGGGGCCGGAAGCAGAGGTGCCGGCACGGAGATCTCGTGCCCGCGGCGCCCTCCACCTCTTCAGCCCATCCCGTGGAACCGGCGTGCCGGCACTCACCGGGACGGGCTGCCCGTCTTCACGGATCTGACTGGCCTGGCGGGGGGAGAAAATCTCTCCGCCAGGGACGAGAGTGCGAATCCCGCCTCCTCCCTGTATAATGCACAGATCACTACGTTTTCTAATAAGAATGAGGTTGATCTGTATCCAAATCTGTGTGTCTTTTGTTTCTACAAATGCTACACTTACACACAATGTTAACCGTACAAATTCCCCATTCGCTGCCCCAGCTGTAGCTCCTGTAAAGGAGGTGGCTAGTGGGCATGCGCAGATGAGAGGGATGAACCGCAGGGAGTGCTATCTATAAAGGAGAGCGCTATGCGGGTTCAGGGACATTATGGCCGGCGTATTGCTGTCAGAGAACACACTACGCCTAGAGCAAAGACTCCAATTAATGCAGTTTTCCATAGTGGTAAACAGTGGCGGCACTAGGGGGTGGCTACTTGGGCTCAAGCCCAGGATGTTTTCTGAAAAGCCCCGGATGTTTCACTTAAAAAAAAAGTTTATCATTTTTTTTTTTTAAATGTCTCGGGAGTAATGTGCAGTACCTGAGTCCACCAGAGAGGCATCCGCTGCGGGACATTAGCCTGCGTTCTGCGTAGCCTGCCCTGAAGTAGAAGTGATCTTTCCTAGTGCCTGACAAGTTTTAAGCTAATCAGTGACCAACCGCTCAACCGCTGCGCGCCCACGGCATGAGAGTTTTTCTTTTACCCAGACGACCTCATAGTCATGGCCGGGTCCAGGGAACAGGCAATGCTTTGCACAGCACAATTGGTCACACACCTAACCAAATTAGGCTTTGCGATCAATTGAAAAAAGAGCACCCCCATACCTCACCAACAGGCGTTGTAGTTGGGAGTGGTGTTCGATGCAGGCGAGCTACGCGCCACCCTGTCAGAGAGCAGAAGTGCGTCCCTTCTCCGGGCGGTTCACAGGCTCCGACAGGGGGCGACAGTGACAGCTTTAACTGTCATGCAGACTTTGAGTTTCATGACGGCTCCTCACATTGTGGTCCCACTGGGGTTACTGCATATTCGCCGCCTGCAGAGGTGGTTCTCCAGCCTGCGTTTGGATCCCAAGAGGCACAAACGGCGGCTGGTGACCATCCCCCCCCTCAGTGGAGGGCAACCTCCGGTTCTGGGGGTCTCCTGGGCGCCTCCGGAGGGGGTCTCCACTGGGACTGGTAACCTCCTACATCACAGTGTTCACGGGAACAGGATGGGGAGGGACCTGCCTGAAGAGGGCTATAGGTGGGCGATGGTCTCTAACAGAAACACGACACAGCAACCTCCTAGAGCTACGGGCGGTAGTGTTAGTCCTCCAGCATTTCATGCCCCTAATTCAAGGGAGACATGTATTGGTCAGGAGCGACAACAGCAACACAGTGGCTTATATCAACAGGCAAGGCGGAGTCCGCTCCGCCGCCTTGTTGGCCACAGCGGAGAGGCTGTGGTTATGGGCTTCAGAGGTGGTGTTATCTCTGAGAGCCCTCCATATCCCTGGACTGGAGAACAGGGGGGCCGACCTCATGGTGAGGGGCGGCCCCCTGCCAGGCGAATGGACGCTTCACCCAGAGGTGGTGAAGCAGATCTGGGCCCAGTTCGGGAGAGCAGAAGTGGATCTGTTCGCCAACCGGCGCAACAGCCCCTGTGCCCTGTGGTTCTCCATGGCCCTGAGAGACGACCCGCCTTTAGGGGTGGACGCGTTTGCACACGAGCCATGGCCAAGGAAGCTGCTATATGCCTTTCCACCGCTGCGTCTCATTCTCCCTCTCCTGGAGAGAGTGAGTCGAGAACGCCTGGCAGTCATTCTGGTAGCGCCGGATCGCGTCGGGGCTCTGTGGTACTCAGAGATGACACAGATGAAGGTGGGCCAGCCCTGGGCAATTCCCCAGTTCTGGGGGGCGAGGTCTCAAGAGGCAGGTGCAATCGGGGCGTTACCCACTCTGGGCCGTCCTCTCCAGGCTTGGCTCCTGAGAGGGACAGGCTGAGACAGGGTGGATTGTCTGACAGTGTTATTCAGTCTATCCAGGCAGCTAGAGCAGGATCCACCACAGCCTGTTACAGGCCGAAGTGGCTGGGATTCAAGCGATGGTGTGAGGAACGGAAAATAGAGCCCCTATATTGTGAGTTGGGCTCTATTTTGTCCTTTTCACAGTTATTGGTGGACAGAGGACTTGCTCATTCTACTGTAAAGTGTTTGCAGCAGCCATCTCGTCCTGTCATGAGGGATTCAACGGCAGGTCAGCCTTTTCTCATCCACTGATGTTGCGGTTTTTACAGGGGGTCAGGAGGCTGCGCCCAGTAGTGCGCGCCTCCACCCCGCAGTGGGACCTGCCGCTGGTGCTCGAGGCTCGAGCCATTTGAGCCTCTAGAGCTCTCCTCCCTGAAAGCACTGTCGTGGAAGACAGCGTTGCTACTTGCCTTAACGTCAGCCAAAAGAGTGTCCGAGTTAACCGCTCTGTCGGTGCACCCAAGCTGTTTACTGATTCGGGGTGACCGGGGCGGGGCGACACTCAGACCGAACCCCTCCTTTGTGCCCAAGAGCCTAAGGAGTGCGTTCAGGTCGAGGGCTATTCAGTTGGGGGGATTTAGTCTTCCACCCCATGGTGGGGCCAGGGAAGCTAAATTACACCTCCTCTGCCCGGTGCCCGCGTTAGCATATTATGTGGAGCGCACAGCTACCCTGAGACGCACTGAACAGCTGTTTGTGTGCTTCGGGGGCGGGGTGACTGGAAAAGCTCTGTCCAAGAAACGCCTGGCAGGCTGGCTTTCCAGAGGCATTGCACACGCCTACGAGCAGGCAGGGAGAGCCTGTCCCACGGGGGTCCGTGCGCACTCCACACGAGCTGTGGCTGCGTCGACAGCTTTATTCAACGGTGTGAGTGTGGAGGACATATGCACGGCGGCGTCCAGGTCCCTTCATAACGTTTTATCTCTTGGATATGTCTGGCTCTTTCTCAGCGTCTGCGCAACACAGGACTGCTGAGGAGGGGGGGTCTGTGGTTCAGTTGGCATCTGTTCCCCTCCCCGGGCGTAAATGCGCTTACGTTTCTCCGGACTCCTGGACGGTCGCGGGGTGACGTAATGCGCTTTGGGCCCTTACAGGGCTAAAGGGCTCCCCTCGCCTGCCTGGGGGCAGGAGGGGGAGAGCCCTCCATACTATAGTCCGTACACACTCTGCACAGGGTCAGTGTCTGAGTGTGGGGACATAGAGGGCACTTGCGCTCTCCCCATTCTCTTTAGGGACTCAGGAGAGAGGGTGCATAGTGAACCCATACAGCTGCGGACTTTCCCTGTCTGCTTATAAGCGGACGCAGGGGAGCCCTCAGCACTGTTTTCGAGCGCACTTTAATGCGAGGCAAGGGCGTCAGGGTGTGCTCTATCGGCCGCAGCCTGGACTTCTCCACGGTTACAACCGAGGGAGAGGTGAGTGAGGCGTAGTGGCTGCTAAAGCCGGTCAGGGACAGTGAGGTGGAACGGTGTGCTGGACGACAGTGCGTGCATACATCGGGGCTCCGCCCACTGTACCCATAGAGCCCTCTACCTTTGGGCACTGTCTGTCCCGCTCGCTGAAGAGTGGTGTAGGATGGTGGTCAGGAGGCGAGGCCTCCTTTTATACGGAAGTGAGATGCGCACGCATTCAGGTAGGCCCGCCCCGGGGCCGGCTACGTCTATATAAATCTCAGTAGGTGAATGCTTGAATGATAAGGTAGTACCCATAGAGTCCAGTAGAGGGCTCCGCCTGTGTTAATATAACAAGGGTTACAATATGTAACCCGGCGTTTTGGGATTTGACAATCAATTTTCCTGCAATGTTAACTATGTTGAAGCACTTATTTTAACCAATATTATACATATTTATTATACTCTTATAAGATGTATGTAGATAGAATAAGAAATGTGCAGAATATGACAGTTTAATGGTGGAGGTACACACATATTGATAGATGTCTTGTAATGCACTGTTGAGGAACCTGCGACCCAAGTTCTTCATTCATTGCATAACTACACCGTAGTTGTGTATATGATGTGTCAATAAACCTTTGAAAATCTTGAAATCTTGAAAGGGATGTGCAAAATAGACATTATATACAGTCTTTAACCTGTTAAGCCCTGAGCCTGTTGTTCAGGTCTCAGGCTCGAAAATGACATTCCCAGAACAAATGACCCTATCTTCCCTTCTAAAAGGGTTAAATTAATCATATTTGTTCTCAAAGTAATGATAAACCTGTGAGTTGGATGTAGAAAAGTCAGAATCAATGTAGATGTTTTTTTATTTTAAAGAAAATTCAGATTGAACATAATAAAAAACTGTAAATGATAGTGTCCGTCCAAAGATTCTTTTGTACTTATAGTGAAAACTACCCTTGGGTTAGTAGACTAAAAGCTTTAGGAATCCAAAGTACAACATATAATAAGTACCCTGTATCAAGATTTATGCAAAACAAGTGACATTTTACCTTTTTAGAGGGGTTTAGCAAAAAAAACTCCACCTCTGAGGTGATTTGGGTGGAAATGGGGGTTTTACCGTTTCTCTGGAACCCATTGGTCGATATTGGTGATTGACATCTCTTTCTGACCATTAGAGCCAATCGAATCGAAGGGGAATTTCCCCACACACACACACGGTAAAACAAAAAGGTGGGGGCTTAGCGCATGCAGGTTTGCATCAGAGTGAACGTATCTCTCGCTCTGACATCTGGAAACGGAAAAGCGGGTTTATTGTTTATTGTTTATGGATTATCAGAAATCCTTTCAAAGGGACACAGACACATTGGATTAACCGATGGATTAACTTCAGCAGCATTTCTATCGTTTTAATGCCATTGAAGACCACTTTTGACCAGACAACGACACAGGTAAGCCATGTTAGCGTGTTTAGCTACCTAGCGCCACATGTTTTGATGTCTGTTTTTGTTTATAAAGTCGTGAATTGTTATCATATAGTGATAATGTATGTACCCATCGATTCTGTGTCATCTCACAATGCGAATTGATGTGTTGGATGTGCAGAAAGGATAAATAATAAGGTTTTATGAGTGAGTTTCGGTACAGTAATCTGTTAGCATTTTTCGCTCGTTGCTAATTCAGAGGCTGTGGGTTTATTTGGCCCATGGTGGTGGTGGGGTTATGGTATGGGCAGGCGTATGTTATGGACGACGAACACAGGCCACTCGATTCACAACATTACCCTAACCCTAACCCTAACCCTACCCCTCACACCAGATACTGACTTGTTTTAAAGCAAAAATGCACGTTTCAGAGTGGCCTTTTATTGTGGCCAGCCTAAGGCACACCTGTGCAATAATCATGCTGTCTAATCAGCAACTTGATATGCCACACCTGTGAGGTGGGATGGATTATCTCGGCAAAGGAGAAGTGCTCACTATCACAGATTTTTTCTGATTTGTCAACAATATTTGAGAGCAATGGTTATTTTGTGTATATAGAAAATGTTTTAGATCTTTGAGTTCATCTCATGAAAAATGGGAGCAAAAACAAAAGTGTTGCGTTTATATTTTTGTTCAGTGTAGTTTATTAAATGTTAAGATGCCCTCAGACACTGTTTCCTGCAAGATGTTGCGGGAGGGCCCCAGTACCGGGGTCTCTCGGGCTTAACAGGTTAATGAACAATTAGAGAATAACGAGTAATGAATATGCTTTATAGGGATCTGCAGATAAATGTTTAGTCTTCTCAAGCACCAACTATCAAATATCTCACCTGATTGTTGGCACTTGACAATCACCTTCCCTGAATTTTACTCAGGTGTAACTTAAGTCTGATTTAAGGGTTGTTTATATTTCACATAATTAATCAGAATCTGTAAAGTAATTAAAATAAATCTAGTGGAGTAAAAATACCAGGTTAACCTTAAAGAAAGCTTGCAGGATTACAAAATACCCCCATGACCCCAGCAACAAACTATTCTGTCTGCTGCCGTCTGTCTGGCAGGCGGTACTGCAGCATCAGGACTAAAACCACCAGACTAAGGGACAGTTTCATCCCACAGGCAATAAGACTGTTAAACACCTGAACTTTTAAACAACATCCACAACATTAATCTGGCTGCAATTTACAAATTATTTATCTAATATATCATTTTTCAATCACTTGTATATAGTACAAATTATTGCACTATTTCAAAATTTTACTTTTTGTATTTACTTGCACTATTCTTTCCGTTTATCTGTTTTTTTGTATTTTATTGTGTTATCTGTTATTGTTATCTGTTATCTGTTGTTATGTTGTCTGTTATCTGTTATGTTGTTATATCTGTTAATGTGTTATTGTTTATCTGCGACCTAAGATTTTCATCGTCATAACTACACTGTAGCTATGTACGCATGACCAATAAAAGCCTTGAACCTTGAACCTTGAGTGGAATTACAAAGTAACAATAAATTGCATGTTTTACATGCTGCTGTAACAAAAACATTTGGTGGGGGTGGACTGGTTCGAATCATGTTTTGGATAGTGTGCCGTCGATGGGCTTCATTCTGTTTCAAAGTGCTGTTTGACGCTCGGCGTAACCTTGGCTCACTACCACTCCAACATCCAATCACAGAGCTTGAGGACTAATCCCAGGGTTTTTCAAGCAAAGCGGCTGGTATAGTCCCAAACAATAGCTGAGAATTATGGGTAGTGTCGTGTCTTCCACCATCCTAAACTCCAAAAAAGTATTTGTTTCTCTGAATCGAAGGGGAAAAACACAAAAGCATTGTACACAATTTAAACCAATCAATGTTGTGTAATTAACAAGGATAATCTGGTGTTTTTGAGTTGATGACTAGTGCAGATATCACTGTCAAATCAATCGACAGTAAGGAGAATACTGACTTCCGGGTGTAAAATTCTCTGTTATCCAATGGGAATGGACGCTCACATTGCCTTTAACTGCCGCCGACATGGACGGATGCGGTGCTTCCCTGAGCGTCAAATACCGTCGCCGATGGGAATACATTGCAATCAGTTGAAAGCTCTTTGCGTCTGTTTATGAAGCTGAAGGAGGCTCGATGCGTCACAACTGCACGCCAAAGGACCCTGACCAAGCGTCGCTATTGGACTATCAGGGAGTGAGACTGTGTTGGGTGTCCATGATTCCTCGCATGAAAGCTAGATTCAGTTGGTTTTCTTCAGCGATCCGTTCTACCCTCTGTGTCACGTCTTCTTCCAAAAAACACAAGATGTTGATTGCCAAAAAGGAAAACTTGAGGCCCAAAACCATAGTCCACAAACCAATAGGTGATGTCACTAATGTACAGTCAATGATTCCAAGCAATGGCTTTTGAACTCAGGGTATTTAGGAAACCCCCAAAGATACTTGGTGGTGCCATTTTGTTGTTGACTGTTGGCCTAAGTATATTATGATAAAATAAAGTAAAGATTTAAATCAGGTGGTTGATGGCCTATATCCTGCTTCTAGGCTTCATAAATGCTGCTAGAAAATAGCTGTACTATGTTATTTACGAAGCTACACTGCCTCTCCCGTTATAAACGTCTACTTTACCCTCCCTCTCATTGGACTGTATCCACTACATGTACACTTGAGATGATCTAAGCAGCATAACTGAAAAGATGTGCGTCATCATCTGTCCGGACACCATGCACAAGAACATATGAAAGTGTTTGTATTATCATGTGCTAGTGTGCTTGCCTGCATGTCTGGGGAGGAACCCACCAAGGAACTTAATATCTGGCTGAACTGACAGATAAAGCACATTTATCTGCACATGCTCTTGTGTGTGTGTGTTTCTGTATTCGTCATCTCCTCAGTATTTCCAGGTCCCAAGACCCCAGCTAGACTGTTTAACTGAGCGCTGAGTAATGAAGCCAGCAGATGCTCTTTCAGCAGCAGAAGACAGCAGCTATATTTGTGTTGCACTTTGTACTCTTGAATAATGTGTGAACGTACAGAATAAAATACATCACCCATGTCCCAGTGTAGAACGTGGGAGTGAAAAACATGTGTTTCTGTGTGTTTCTGTTGAACCAGTGTTGCCTAAAATCAGACAACAGACACATTAGACATTGCATTTTCAGTCTGATATTTTCTCCACTCTAAACATGTTTTGTTTTTGGAACAAATCGCTAAAGGAAGAACGTATTTGCCTGAATCAAACATCATTTTATCATTCACGCTTTTACAGACTGGAAAACTTAATTTGAGTGACTTGTAAAACACAAGGTTGCCATGCCTTAAAGCACATCCTTCTTAAGTGTCTATTTTATTGTAAAATGGGACTATGTGAACATCATGCTCTGTTGAAGAACGATTGAGACTATACATTCATTAGGTAAATGTCTAAGGTTACTAATCAAATGAGAATCAGGGTAATTTTCTCATAGGTAGCCTACCTATAAAACCGGACTTCATTTTCGGACTTTACTAGAGTAGTTGCCTCCTGCTGGTCATTTGAAAGAATGCAGGTTAAAGGAACTTCTGGATTGGCTTCACCTTTCACCTGGAGGATGGTTTGATTGACACTTTCGATAGTGAATTTAAAGCGCTTTGAATCTATTGAGAACAGTTTTGAGAGCTGCGTATTTCTGGTATCTAACAGTTGCCAGTGTACTTATTACTCCTCGTTTCGAACAAACAGATGACAACAACTTTGACCACATTGTCAGAATAAGTGAGAAATTATTTTAACTTCTGTTAGACAGCTATATGCCATACATTTTTGCATACATTTACATTAAATATGTATTCAGTATGATAGCTGTCTAACAAACTATAATTTCTCACTTATTCTGACAATGTACTTAACCCCAAATAAAATAACCCAATAAAAAGAGTTGTTAAATAATAGTGAAGTCACGTTGTAATAACAATAACTCATCTCTCTCAAGTTTTCTTTTTGTGCTTTGCCAAAAGCCACTGTGTCAAGTGTCCTACTTGGGTTGCCCTATGTAGTTGTCAAATATGGCGGACCATCTCGCACATGCGCACTGCAGATAAGGCAGGGCTGCAGATCGGGTAGTGAAGTAGTGACACACCACATAAAGACAAGCAGCGTAGAAAGGAGATGCCATATCATGCTAAAATTGTAGACATGCACCGTAATGCAGAGAGACAGGAAGAACAATACGTAGCAAACATTTTATCTTTTTTAAATGGTGTAATTATGACAGCTATTCACACTGCTACGTTGTCCATTCACTTCCGGTAAAAGTTCCTTCAAAATAAGAGTCCCGATCTTATTACTATCAAAATAAAAATGCAAAACGAAAACTTTAACATAAGAAAATATTGGCATACAAATATAATCACTTCTCTAAAAGGTAACTCATTTTAAATATAGTTAGACATATTAAAGGTCATTTACAATAATAATAATAATAATAATAATAGTATTAATATTAGTAATACTAACTTCTTGGAGGAGTTAGATCATCTCCTCACACACATCCCTGAAACTGGCCCTCCCGCTGTACTTCTCGGAGACTTCAACCTCCAGACGGGGAAGATAGACGAACTAACATCTCTGTTATCCACCTTTGCTTTCTCACTGTCTCCCTCCCCACCAACTCATAAAGCTGGCAATGTCCTTGATCTCATATTCTCAAGGAACTGCACTACTTCTAACCTCTCTGTAAACCCGCTCCACACATCCGATCACTTCTTCATTTCATTCTCTCTACCCCTTTCAAAACATAACAAACTAATCTCTTCGCATCCTGCACTTGTCCGCCGTAACCTCCGTTCCCTCTCCCCCTCTACCTTTGCCTCATCGGTGCTCTCAGCCCTCCCTTCCTCTGACTCGTTCCAACTCCTGCCTCCAAACTCTGCTGCAGAAACTCTCCTCTCTACTCTCTCCTCCTCTCTGGACTCTCTCTGTCCTCTCACATCTCGGCAGGCTCGTCAGTCCCCTCCTGCTCCCTGGCTAAATGACGCACTGCGTGCTAATAGAACCGTCCTTAGGGCAGCTGAGCGGAAATGGTGGAAATCCAAACACCGTGACGACCTCCTAATCTATCAGGCTCTCCTCTCCTCTTTCTCTGCTTCGATCTCTCAGGCAAAAAGCACTTTCTTTCAAGATAAGATCCAATCTTCTTATTCCAATCCTAAAAAACTATTTTCCATCTTCTCCACCCTCTTGGATCCTCCCAAGGCCCCTTCCCCCTTCTCCCTTCTGTCAAGCGACTTTGTTAATCACTTTGAAAAAAAGGTTGACGATATTCGCTCTTCTTTTTCTGACTCACCTCTACTCACCGCTGGATCACCTGAGCCACCTTCAACCGGCACACTAACCTCCTTTTCCCCTCTCTCTCCATGTGAGGTTCTTACCCTCGTTACCTCTGCCCGCCCTACCACCTGTCCTCTGGACCCTATCCCTTCAAACCTCCTTCAGACTATCGCTCCTGATATTCTACCGTTTCTCACCCATTTCATCAACACTTCTCTAACTTCTGGTCACTTTCCAAACAGTCTCAAGGAGGCAAGAGTAAACCCTCTCCTGAAGAAACCCACTCTCAACCCGTCTGATGTTATAAACTACAGGCCTGTCTCTCTCCTCCCGTTCCTGTCTAAAACACTTGAACGCGCTGTCTTTAAACAACTCTCCTGCTATCTCCATCAGAACAACCTTCTGGATCCGCACCAGTCTGGTTTCAAGGCAGGTCACTCCACAGAAACTGCCCTCATTGCTGTCACTGAGGAACTGCACACTGCTAAAGCAGCCTCCCTCTCCTCTGTCCTCATCCTGTTGGACCTGTCTGCTGCATTCGACACGGTGAACCATCAGATCCTCCTTCGCACTCTCCAAGAACTTGGAGTTTCAGGCTCTGCACTTTCCCTCCTCACCTCATACCTCAAAGACCGCACCTACAGGGTAACTTGGAGAGGGTCTGAGTCCGACCCTTGTCAATTAACTACAGGGGTCCCTCAGGGCTCTGTTCTTGGTCCCCTCCTCTTCTCCCTGTACACAAACTCGCTCGGATCTGTCATTAGCCCGCATGGTTTTTCATACCACTGCTACGCTGACGACACCTAACAAATTTTGTCCTTTCCCCGCTCAGAGACCCAGGTCGTCGCACGCATCTCTGCTTGTTTAGCTGACATCTCTCAGTGGATGTCCGCTCATCATCTCAAGCTCAACCTTGACAAAACTGAAGTGCTTTTCCTTCCGGGAAAAGATTGTCCCTCTCTTGACCTGACTATCAACATCGGCACCTCTATTGTCTCCCCGAACCAGACTGCAAGGAATCTGGGTGTGATCCTAGATAACAACCTGTCCTTCACTGCAAACATCGCTGCTACAACCCGCTGCTGCAGATACACGCTCTACAACATCAGGAAGATACGTCCCCAGCTGACCCAGAAAGAGACGCAGGTTCTGGTCCAGGCTCTCGTCACCTCACGCCTAGACTACTGCAACTCCCTCCTGGCTGGTCTACCTGCATGTGCCATCCGACCTCTGCAGCTCATCCAGAATGCAGCGGCTCGTCTGGTCTTCAACCTTCCTAAATTCTCCCACACCACGCCGCTCCTCCGCTCCCTTCACTGGCTTCCGGTAACTGCTAGAATCCACTTCAAGACACTGGTACTTGCGTACCATGCTGCGAATGGATCTGGCCCTTCCTACATCCAGGACATGGTTAAACCGTACACCCCAGCACGTGCACTTCGCTCTGCATCAGCCAAACGACTCGCTGCACCCTCGCTGCGAGGGGGACCCAAGTTCCCATCAGCAAAAACACGTGGATTTGCTATCCTGGCTCCAAAATGGTGGAATGAGCTCCCCATTGAAATCAGGACCGCAGAAAGCTTACACACCTTCCGGCGCAGACTGAAAACTCATCTCTTTCGACTCCACTTCGAGCGATAGAATGACTAACAAAGAACTGCTAACAGAGCACTTATATACTAATAAAGGACTGGCTTATCTAAAGCCAGTTGAGTAGCACTTGAAACGATTGGCTCTTTGAAACCTGATGTTCTTATATGATTCTGTTTTCTTCAAGGTTGTGTCTTCCTGGTCGAATGTACTTATTGTAAGTCGCTTTGGATAAAAGCGTCAGCTAAATGCAATGTAATGTAATGTAATACGCTTTATATTTGTATAGCACCTATTACAAGAATTGTAGCCAAACTTGCTTCAAAGCAGTTCACTAGAAACATTAGTATAACATGACAGGATAAAAGCAATGTAGAGGAGCAGCTAAATTTCAACACATATATCCACGAAGATGAATACATGAAAACGTGTGACTCTGACTTGACTTGGACTCTTTTTGGGTGACTCAGAATTGGACTCGGACTCGAACACTCCTTGGATGACTCGGACTTGGACTCGGACTCGAAGAGTGGTGACTCGAGAATGACTTGGACTCGTGAATTGGTGACTGGACTACAACACTGACAAGTAAGTCAACTCGGATCAAAGGGGAAACTCAAAGTCTTGGACCCACGCAAGGAGGAAAGCTAGATGACTAATCAGGTAGGTGATATGATTCTGAGGAAACGTTTTCATATCTTGTCTCTAACCACTCCCACAGCCCAACCTAGAGATTTAGATTTTTTGGGAGGTAAGGGTTGAAAGCTGGTTTCAGTAGAAGCAGACAATCCAGACAGAAAAAAAGAGTAGGTTCGAGATGTGATAACAACAACTCAAACACCTAAGACATTAGCTTTCCGTGAGTTTCGTTCTATAATGCAATCTCAGCTTTTATAAGTGTTGACAACATTCCCTCAGAATGTACAAGCATGGAAGAAGAAACATAGTGAGAAGCGAGCGTGTTCATGCAACTTGTACAAGATGTAATAGGGTGAGGCGATCAATATTTTTGGGAATGTTGATAAAAGTTGCATGAGCATGCACATTTGGACAAAAATAAAAGATTAATTGGATCTTAAAACATTTTGAGAAAAAAGCTGATTACAGGGATAAATAAAATAAATAAAAATACTTCAATGATGTTGGAACTGCTCTTACAATGTTCCATGTTTTTGAAAAGCAGACTCAAGAAGAACACACGAATGAGTCAGAAATGAAATGTGATGTGAAGACTGGAGGGATGTTGAAATCAAGATGTTTGAGCCTGACATGACAGTCAGGTTGACAGGAACAATCTCTCACTTCCTCTGTTTATTGTTTTATTTGAGCCAGGGCAAATAATCACCAATCTGCAGAGATGCACGAACACATATTTTTCAAAAACCTGCTTTCAGCATGAGGCTCAGTCTCCGGAGTATGTATTCTGTGTATATGTGAGGTACGAGAATATAGATCCGAGTGACGTTCCTCTTTTAGATAAGCACCAGTCCTGTGTGAGGACTGAGTCAGAGGTAGAGGTGTTTAACCCAGCTCAAGTGCACACTTCTAAGGCACGCTCAGTCCAAGCCAAACAGTTGTGCAGGTCTTGATTTCAAACCTGCTACAGCTTTTAATGACAGCAGAGTATTACAGCTGCTTTCAAAGACGGAAAGGAAGGTGGACCGTTTACACACTGACCCTTTTGTGTTTGCTTGTATGAGAGTGTGTGTTAAAGGCTGTGGTGCAGTGAAAATCAAAGCCCAGTGATATAGCATTGTTTGGCTTAGACTTAGAAGTAGATATGAGATGTTTTTGCTGTGTAAAAAAACCGTTTACTAGAAACATATCGTAACAGGAATGGTGATAAATGTTTAACTGTTGGTTTCTCCACCAGACAGATAAGAGGTTTGATATGAATTAGTTGCTATGATTTCTTCATTTAAAACCTGTTAGGAGTTTCCTGAATTGCTCATGGCTTCAAATTTTGCAAGACAAAACTTGAAGCTCCAATATGCAACTTCTGGCCCGGAGGCAGAACGTGTATCGTCAGCCGTGCTCTCCTCCCCCACAGTTGGTCAAGTTGCCACACAAGCAGTTGTCACTAATTTTGATGAGCTGTCTACCTGTGAAACAGCAGATAGCCTGAGGCGTACTGACTCAGGTTTGACAACTCAATGTTTTTGTTGTAGGGCTTGCTACTTTTCCATCTAAGTTCACTCACACCAATCCCATCAACCCTGGTTCCACACCGACCAAGCCAACCCACTTCAATTCCCAACTCATCACATACGGACTATTTGTATAGGCACTAGGTCCCTTTCTAACAAACTGGGTATCCTTTCGTGTCAAATTCCCTAACAGTTGGAGCAGGACTTGGTTGCGTTATGAAAAGATTGTGGTTTAGATTGTAATATTTTTTTAACCAACTGCCTGTTGACTTATGGTTTCACACGGGACCCATCCATCAGCCCCTCCCACAGCCGTAAGCGGCCTTTATTGACTATGTCTCCTGACTTGTTCTTGCTCCGTCTAATATTTAAATGTTGCCATGCGTCTGGTGTTTGCGTAAATAGGCTTGAATCCAACAATGCACTCAAGAGCCAGCCAAGCAGCAACTTGTATCAGCCAGAAACAACCATGACTTCAATTTGAGAAGGAAGGAACAATGGTGTTTTTTGGACAAACATCAATGTTCAGGCCTAGATGGTATGGACCTTTGACCCAGCAGTGCCCTAGGTTCATCATCAGCATATAAACATCTATCACAGTCTGACAACCACTTATTTTACTGGCATGACAACAGCATATAGAAATGACATAGTTAAACCTTACATTACAAGATTCTTAAAAGTTCAGGTTGTGGGTTTTTAAGATCGTGCAGTATAATAGGGGCGGATATGAATTGTAGTTTTAGCTGAGAGGTGCATGTTGCAGTAGTTGAAAATGTATAAACTTCATACTTTGTTTTCTTCTGGCCCTCTTTGATTGCTTTTTCTTAATAATCGATGTCATCACTTTCATCACAGTTTCGGCACAGATACTTACGAGCTGTCATTGAACGTTGGCCGACTTCTCCCCAGTCCCAGCGAACAAATGAAGTCCACTGTTCTCTTAATTGCTTGCGGTGATGAAATACACGCTAATACTCCTCAATTCACATTGAGCTCATTCTCCGTTTATAGCTCTGTGCTGTATGGCACATATTCTTCTGTCATCATAGCTTTTCCGCACACCCTCGCTAATAACTTATAGAGGCTGTTACTGATATACACCAGCCAAGGCAGCACTGCAAATACATTTTTTCCTGTCAGATCTGTGCTGGATAATGCCAATTCGTACAGTTTAATAAGTGGTGTTTATGGCACAGCAAGGCCCGTAGAGTGGCCTACTGCTTCTAATACATTTCTAACAAAGAGGCTTTTATTTATTGTTAGACCGAGTGGATTTGTGTGTCATGTACTTGCATTGATGGTGAAATGCAAATGTGGATACACACTAGTGCTTGCTTTTGAGCAGGAATACGTCAAACGATAAAGTAGAGAAACTCACTATGCAATTAGCCTTAGAAAGACATATAGTCCATGTAAATGTATTTGAATGTAATTTGTTATATTCCATCTTGTTTAATTTACATTATCTTTAGTAAGGTATTTATAGTATACAACCCTGTCTATGGGGGGGGGGGGGGCTTGCAGTCCGGTGCACAGCTGGTTGTGTTTAGACTGTTTGTCTGTGTGTCTCTGTGTCATGCGCTGCACTGCGGTCTATGCAGGCAGAACGACAGACAGACAGGTAAATATACTTTAAACATAGCCATTAACATGTCATGCAATTTAGTTCAGTGTTTAAAGCTGCTTGTGACACTGCCTCAAGGAGTTCCCCCTTAATGATGGTAAGTAGTTACAGTAGCTGGCTTTGACTGAGCTGATTTTTAGGACTTAAATATCCAGAAAACTTTCACAATTCACTTCTGTAAAACCATTGACCTTTTTGCGATAGAAGTGAATTCATGGTGTCTCAAGTTGTTAGCTGAGGTGAGCTTCTCTTGTTGCGTCATGATTTAGGTATGGGGAGTAGTAGTACCAATACTGTTTCAATCACATTAGTATACATGAAAAATTGACAGATGACACGCCCCCAATTATGAGCTAAGTCCCGCCTCCCATTTTCGAGATCCTTTGATGTGATTGGGTACAATTATGTTAATGAGCTAAGTCCCGCCTCCCATTGTTCGAGATCCTTTGTTGGGTGTTATAACAGGAGCTGGTTTCTCCAAAATGACCTACCCCTAACTTTAAGAACAATTAACACACACACACACACACACACACACACACACACACACACACACACACACACACACACACACACACACACACACACACACACACACACACACACACACACACACACACACACACACACACACACACACACACACACACACACACACACACACACACACACACACACACACACGTTGGAGTTGGCCTTTGATGTGAGGGTTTGAGATAAGCCTGGGATGTTAATCTATATGTTGATTAAGACACTCTCTGTGAGGTGAGAAGCGAGAGGATGGAGTTAGTTTTTTAAAAAGAAATACGCTCAAACTAAATAAAACAGCCATTAATTTTCACACACTAAGACACCTAAAAACGTTATTGTCCTCTCTAGATTTGATTCAGGGTTTGTTTTAAATGATTTGTGCTTGCTAAGGATGTTTCTTTTCTTTTCAGTTTTTTCTGTTAACTACAAGGAAGTATCTGCTTGCAAAGAGGGTATTCATATTAATTTTAAAAAGATCTTATTTAGGTTTTTAATACTGATAAGATAACTAAGGATGTTCTCTTTAGTTGTAGGGCTTGTGAACAAAAAAAATCTGTAAACACTTAAAATACATAGAATCAACAGTGTGAGGGTAAATTAAAATATTCATTTACAAACATACAAGGCGTTGTCTACTGTTAGTGTTAATTAAGGGCTATTGTTATTTTGGCTTAGGTTAGGAGTTCAACTTTAAAAAATTGCACAGGATCATTCTAAGAAGAGTGAGAGGGCTAACGAGCCAGCACCATACCTCCTCTATGCATTTTCTTGACCTGTATTTGATCTTGAAAAACTCTGGTAAGTACTTTTTTATTTTATTTTTTATATATATGTAATTATTAAATGTTGTTTTTTTTTTGGTTTTTTTTGGTAGGGGTTAAACTAGTATATTATATGGATGCTTAAACATGTTATGTTTTTTCTGTTTACAGTAGAGACCCTGTGTGCTGAAATCTACTCAAACAGAGTACTTCATGGTAGTGGTCAGCTTTTAAACACAAAAGTGTATCTTTCAGTAACTTTCTGAGAGAATTAAGCATAAATCTGTCAAATGCTCAAAACAGCCTTGTTGAAAGCCTCAAAATCACAAACTGCCATTAAGAGTCAGATTCTTAACGAAATCTACTAAAACAAAGTACTTCATTATCTACTTTTCAGCTTTTATACCCAAAATTGTATCTTTCAGTAACTTTCTCAGAGAATTAAGCATAAATCTGTCAAATGTTTCAAAACAGCCTTGTTTCACTGAAATAGCCTCAAAATCACAAACTGCCATTAAGAGTCAGGTGCTTGAAGAAATCTACTAAAACAAAGTACTTCATTATCTACTTTTCAGCTTTTATGCACAAAATTGTATCTTTCAGTAACTTTCTAAGAGAATTTAAGCATAAATCTGTCAAATGTTCAAAACAGCCTTGTTTCACTGAAATAGCCTCAAAATCACAAACTGCCCTTAAGAGTCAGAATCCTAACGAAAATGTTTCCTTTTTCGGGTTTTAGCCTTATTGATATCCCACATGTTTTACACCAGGAAAAGAGTGATATGTGATACGATCATTTATTTCTTTTTATTTTCATCAGGTTGTATGCCCAAATTCCGTAAATGCAAATGTTAAAAATGAGGATGGAAGTGCAACAGTATATCTACATACGCAGCTCGAACATACATATTGACTATCTTGAATCACTTGCTTTCTATACTGTATGAACTTAACATTGATTTCAAATATCTCTGTCAGCTGCTCTATGGATCTGTATGCAGACAGACGGTAAGACGGTAAATGGACACCCAGGAAGGTCAGGTTCATGAGGAATATAAACGTTTTCTCTATTTCCCCCACAAACAAACCAGTACAGAATGTTCTTGGCCTACTGCCAGTGAGTGAATGAAGAGACCGTCTCTCCCTCTCTCTCTTTCCATCTCAGATTCATTGTATACCTCTCTCGCCCCGTGCTCCCCTCCTCCCTTCAGAGCGGGAGATGAATGGTTGACAGAGGAATGGAGGAAATATCCAGCAGCCGGATTCCTCAGCTTGTGTAATGCCATTCACACTGTTGTGAGTGTGTCACTGTGTGTGTGTGTGTGTCTGTGTGTGTGTGTGTGTGTGCGTGCGTTCGTGCGTGCGTGTGTGTGTGTGTGTGTGTGTGTGTGTGTGTGTGTGTGTGTGAGTGAGAGAAAGAGAGAGAGAGAATTGTAGCCCCTTTGATCGCTGTTATAAACATCTGCATGTTCATTTCAGATAACTTTTGTTTTGCAGGAGTGAGGTTTTTATGTAGGACATCACCAAAAGACACACACACACACACACACACACACACACACACACACACACACACACACACACACACACACACACACACACACACACACACACACACACACACACACACACACACACACACACTCTCTGATTGATGACCCAGTTAATGTGGTTTTGTGAAATAGAGGTGACCCAGGCAGGTCATTGCCTTTTGACATCCATCCATCAACACCTCTCACTCTGGGACTATTCTAGCTGCTAAGTTAAACACACACTGTACTGTTAATGCACAGTGTGTGAGTGTGTGTCCGAGGTATGCACTGAAAGCTGGCTTGCTCAGGGAGATGAATGAGTTTTGGAAAGTGTCACATAGGCTCGCTGAGGATCTGTTCCAGGTCAAGAGATTTGAACCGAGAACCCGGCTTCCTCACACACACACACACACACACACACATACACAAACACTGCCCGTGCCATTCTTCATCATGTTTCAAACATCCCTACAGGTTTATAATCATTAGGGCATTGACAGTGTTCGAGTTCTCTCAGGAGAAACTGTCACATCATCTTTTCTCATTTGGAAAACAGCGTATGAACTCTGACCTCTGAAGGGGAAACATACATGCTGAAACTAGGAAGGCTTTGGTGAAAGAGTCCTGTTTTTACTGGCTAGTAAATTAAACTCAGATTTTCACTTCCACCAATCACATTTAGCCTCTGTGAGCCAATCATGTCACTGCTGTGAAAAGGTAAAGGGGCCCTTTAACGCTCATTTACAGGTTTCATATTTGTAGGTTGTGCCTCTACTGTGTTTACATGCTTTATTGTTCAAAAAGCTCTATATTTTTCTCATATAAAGATGCAGCACCTCTTTTCACCCTCTGTCTGATACCAGAGCCCAGTCTGCTCTTTTTGGTTAGCTGGCCGGCTCTGTTGTGATTGGTCAACTGCTTAGAGATGTCCCGTCCCTTAGCCGATATCCCACAATGTGTTTTTATTTTTGAAAATTGTTTCTCTGCATTTGACCCATCCTGTGTTAGGAGAAGTGGGCTGCCATTTTTGAACGGCGCCCGGGGAGCTGTGTAGGGAACGGTGCCTTGCTCAGGGACACCTCGGTAGCACTTGGTCTTGCCCGTGACTTGAACTGGTGACCTTCCAATTGCCAAGCCAGGTCCCTATCGACTTCGCCACCACCGCCAAAGTGTCCAATGGAGGCGGAGTGTGTCGGAGAGAAACTCCTTCTGGAGTGAACATTTGGATTTTAGCCTTTGGAGACCATGCACAAAAAACCTATATAACACACTACAAGAAAGAGATACCCCCCAAAAGCAGAATAGGGCCTCTTTAAACACTTCTTACGGTTAGCTGCCATTACACTTCTAGTTTATTGAGAACCAGCACTCCAATGGGTCCACATAACCTCTTGCACACAACTAGGGTCTGGATTCCATTGGGTACATATTTCTAGAATGCCGTGATTGACTATCGTACTGTAAAATTATGACATTAGGGTGTAATAGTTAAACACTCTCTTAAACCTTTGCTATTGTGCAAGCTATATTAAATACATGTTTCACTCGTTAACCTTGAGCTACACTAATCTAGGTTTCATCATACGTGAAAAGCAATGTGCCAATACCTGTTTTTAAGTATATACATTTTTCAACTTCAAAATTTCACCTCAGGGATCTAATACAAAAGGTCTCTTTCTAGAGAGCTGCTGTTCAGACATTCCAAATAACATTAAACTCACAGTTATGTCTGATGTTTGCAGGTTCAAATCCCACAGTGTACTCAGGGCTGGCCCTTGGCATAGGCAGTATAGGCGAATGCTAAGGGCGCAACAATCTATGGGGGGCGCCGAAAATTGAAAAAAAAAGAAGTTAGAAATAATTAAAAAAAATAATTATATTTAATAACACAATTTCCCGATTTTGGATCAACAAAGTAAATCTTATTATCTTATACTAACAGAACTACGTCTATTGCGTACAGCGCCCATACAATTTCGCACCCCCCCCCAAACTCAAGTTGAACCGCCCCAGTAAAAACCAGAGGTTTATGTGAAATAGTTCTTATTTTGAAATAATGGTTTTAGTGTGCAATTATAGGTTTTAATTTTGTATTTGTGTTAATTTAAAATAAATCAAACTCCCAAAAAATGTATACAGCTTTTATTAACATTGGAATTTACTGTGTAAGCGGCCGCGGGGGGGGGGGGAGAGCTTTAGAGAGCTCTCTCCTGAAAGACTGAGAGGCTCTGATAACCTCAGCTCAGTGAGGTAAAGGCACACCTTTATATGATCAATATAGTTATAAAAAAATAAGAGAATAGATTTGCATCTATTCTCTTTTAGTATAAAATACTATATGACAGTAAAAAAAGTTGTTATTAATAAACAAGAATAAAGATTAAAAGGAGTGATTTGTAAAATATCCATAAATAAAAATAAAATCTGCTTACAGTTCTGTTTCATATTGATGCTGAGAGATGTATCCATAGATCTCCTAATGTTGCTCTCAAAGTGCAGCAGATTGATGCTTTTAACTTCAATATTATAAAAAAAAAAAATCTTCCCGGGGGAAGTTAGGGCCCTCCCACTTAAATCATGTTCAAATGGATAGGATACTAAATACATTTGCACACATCTTGTGTCCATATCTTTCTGCTTTGGTCGTTATGCCACAACCGTGCACGTGCATGCATGCGCGAGTCATAGTGAGTGTCTGCATTTTGGGGGGGGGGGGGGCGCCAGCTAAAATCTAGCCTAGGGCACCAAATTGGTCAGGGTGTACTGATGACCAAAGCTTCATCATTTAACTACCTATTTGTACTTATTTTTGAAGAATAACACTGGTAAATACAGCAGTAACTTCTTCTGAGTTGTTAGCGATGCTACTACTATTGAAGTCTACTCTAGAGTATCAATGCGATTCCCAGGAAGAGCTCATTAAAGGTTTTCATGTGAAAGTCTACTCTGCAAAGTAAAAAAATGCAGCTGTCAGAATAATCTAGTGTGGTGGGAAGGATCTTGTGAAATCTGTTGGGGGGGGAAACAAGTATCAAGTCTCACAAAACGCTCTTACTCAATACAGTGTGGTAAGATAACCCCACCTGTTTCCAACGCTCCAACATTTAGTTCTCACCGTTTTTAACATCTTGAAAGTGAAGCGCAATACGGCCCCCGGACTGTGCTCGGATCAACAGAGCAGGAACGACACAGCGTCTCCTTTCTTGCCTTTAAGCGTGACACATGTATTACTGTCTTGACAGCAAGTGGCACAGGAGTGAATTACAAGCTGACAAAAACAGGAAATAAAAGAATATGTGGTCGCAGCACGGGACCAACGATGACTTAACAATCTGGGACTCATTGAGAAACTGTGTGTTTGGAGAGTGCGTGGGCGGGGAGCATCAGCAAGCATGATCTTTCCATCGTTCACCATCCACACACACATGCAGAGACTCCCTGAGCACTTGTTGTTCTATTAATTTAGCTGACTGAGCACATCAAGTCTGGGAAAACTTCCCGAGCCAAGAACAAGAGGACTCTGAGAGCCATTATCACCTCAACATCTGCTGGTTTCACTCAAGTCAAGATTCCCCTGGCACTAATACCTGTAAGATAACTTCATGCACAAAGAGGAAGAGAGAAAGAGAAGAGGAGCGGGAGACAGGGGACATACCACCACAAGGGGGCGGTCTAATACAAAGCATGGCAGCAGCAGAGTGGAGTTGCATGGTGGTTGATCACACACACAGGCATGTTACTTTATTTTTATTTGTAAACCCTCGTGGAAAACAACATCTCAGTCCAAATGTGGCACAAACTGCCCTGGTTGTGTTTGTACAGATGATCATCACTTTGTAAATCACCCACATTTTTTCAGAGCAACATTAAACACATGGTCATTTGGTCCATAATGGCTCTGTGTAGCGCTCATTAAGCCATTAGAATGTGCAGGGCAGCAGGGGAGCGCTCACCCAGTGAGACGAAAGGCAGAGAAGGGAGGGCTGCATTCTGGATTTGGCCTATTCTACATTCAACATTACTCTTCCTGGTTACATAAACAGCATCTGAGATAGCCAGCCACATCCTCCGCATTAGATTCAATTGTATCTGCATATAATGGCTGTGGTGTGGAGGACTCTCTCCTTCTCTCTCTCAAGGTTGGTGGGACCCAGCGGCTGGTGAAGCAGGGAAGCCAGCGCTCCTTGATGTGGCTTCAGAGGAATGGGAGCCGCGGCCACAGAAAGAGCTGCATGGAGCGGCATCAGCAAGCTGGAATATGAGTCAGAAAACAACACCAGCCATGCTCAGTCACTGTGTGTGTGTTTGCTTTCTGAGTGTGTGTGAGTGCACATGTGCATGGGTATGATGTGTGCATATGCATACCCTTTATTTAACCAGGTTAAAGTCGCATTGAGCTTAAAAGCACTTTTGTCAGAGAACATGAATGCATGAGCAATTGGTCCAGTTATTGTGCAATTCAAGAAAAGCTCTTTAATGCATGTAACAGGTACCCATTCAGATTGAGTGCTATTTTCTCAAATGCAAGTCCCTATTTGCATACACTTTAGTTTGTGGTGTGTGTGTTGCAGCATCTGTGTGTTGCGTGTGGTTCAGGTAAAATGAATGAAATATGTGCAGAGTAATTACTGTGCAGTGCAGGTGCCCAGTAAGGTAAAGGTGTGGATTGAATGAATGTGAGCACTGACTACAAGAACATTCCGTTCATTCAGTATGTCAGCAAAACAAATATAGAGTTACATGAGTCAGGGAAAATGAAAATACTCAAGCAAAGTACCTGAAGAAAGTACTTAAGTACATGTAATTGGTCACTTTCCAATGAGATGTTTATGGTTCTCTTTGTTCAGAGCTTGTCCAACAGTTGTGTCAAAGTGGAATGGAGGAATAATGTCTTCAAAAAAAGCACATGAGAACATTTTATAAACAGAACACCAAACACATTTGAACAATATATAACTAAAGCATTCTCATAAGCCAATAGGAATGTTATAAAAGCGGCCCTTGAACCGATAATTGCTAGTTGGGATAGCTGCTAAACTTTAACAGCGTCTATAATATAAAGAAATAGTAATGCATTTGGAATTCTGTAGCAGTAAGTGTTCAGAGAAGTTTCATTCTAACACTAACACAAATGTGTAAATGTAATGTTTATAGACATTGGCAGGGACTCTTTAGTAACTACTCCAACTATGTTGCTTCTCAAGGATGCTAGTCAAGTATAACAATGTGATTCTGCAGATAAGATACCATCAGTGGTGTTTTCTTATGCTGTAATACTGTAACTCCTTCCAGTCTCCTCATACACATGCACTGCAGCCTAGAGATACCTAGATATTACCAGGAAGGAGTTGTATGTGCAGAATAAACAATGATTCTGACATCAAACATCTGTCAAACATCTGTCCAGTTGAGTCCATGTTAATGGAGCAAGTATTTGTTGATAACTCAAAATGGAGTAAGTGCCATGTTTCTACCCTTTCCATCTCAGCTGGCATGGAACTGGAAGAAATCAAACATTGGAAATTGAGGAGGAACGATCATCTACGGATGCACCTACCGAGGTTTTCTCCTCCAAGTCGAAGGCCAACTGGCTGACAGCCAACCTAAGAAAACTAAACCAACAAATACACAGAAGACACAGAGGAGGCTGTGGCTCACTGGATAGTATGATGGACTTCAAATCAGGGGGTAGCAAGTTTGAGTCCCACTGCAGTCAGCATGTCGTTGTGTCCCTGAGACACTTCACCCCAAATTGCTCCTGTGGGGATTGTCCACAGTTCTGAATGTATGTAAGTCGCTTTGGATAAAAGCGTCTAACATGTAATGTAATGTAAAAAAGACATGAAAGGAGAAAAAAAAATCTGTCGTAAGGTCGTCAGAAAAGGATCGACAAGTGACTTTGTTGTTTATTAGCAAATTGTGATGCAGCTACACGCCCCCAGTGTAATCAAGTCATGTCATGTTTCCTGCACGATATACCAAGCTGCCATTCCATGCCAGAACCAGGCATTGATTTCCAGTAAGTGAGAAGTGTTCTCCTGTTTTCAGCAGCATCTGTGAAAGTGAAACTTTGGACCTGATATTGTCCTGAGTTTATTTGACAAACATTGCTTTACATTACAGTTAACCAAGTACCCTTTGAAGCTGTAGCGCCGTTTGTCCAGCAGTAAAGTGTGTTTCAATGTGCTTTACAATACATAATATCATGCGGTTGTCTAAAGAAAAGTGGGGATGGGATTTTTGGGAGCATTACATTCCATTGTTCTTCTCAGGGGGATACTCCGTTTGGAAAGTCCCACCGTTGACCTGCTGCTGTATCCCTTCCTGGGAAACGTAAAGAAATCTCCCTCCGACCTGCCTCCTCTCTTTATCCACATCTCCTTTGCTGTGTTTGGCTATCAAGGTGTGTGTGTGTGTGTGTGTGTGTGTGTGTGTGTGTGTGTGTGTGTGTGTGTGTGTGTGTGTGTGTGTGTGTGTGTGTGTGTATGTGTGTGTGTGTGAGATCAAACACACCTGGTCAAGACATACCCCTCCCACTTCCCCACAGCACACAATCATCTAAACACAGAGGCAGTAGGACAGGAAACACTATGTATAGTCACTTGAGTGTGTGTCAGTGTGGACACATTTTCCCATGCATGCAGGAGAGCTCTCAACAACTGGTGTGAAGGAATCCATCTCCAGTGGCGGTGACCCCCAAGATTTACATCCCTTCCTCCTCATATCACCGCTTACACCGCCTGCCCCGGAGAGACAGCTGCGGAAGACATTATGATGTGCTGTGTGTGTGTGTGTGAGAGAGAGAGAGATAAAAAGAAAGAAATTAGCAGATAGGGAGTGAAAAGGAAAGAGTGTGAGAGACAGCGCAGGAGAGCATTCGACACAGTGGCAGCACGAGGCAAACTGAACTTTCGCCCACTTACACGTACGTGTTTCTGCAGTCATCTCTCAAAGAACATTTGCATCTGGTTTGAACACAACCCCTGTATAGCCCCTTTCACGTAATATCACTAGTTGGATAATGTGTATATGGTGAGGAAGGGGATTGACTGTCTCATTCAAAACGACATCATTGTTATGCTTTTGAACATTTGACTGAACGTGAGGGATCTCTCACTTCCTGTACAGTATGGGTGGTGGGGTGACAGCTGTTCGACCCTCGTGTTAGTCGTTTATGGTTATTTCACCACAACCTAAGGGGTCATTTCACCCACAATCTTAAAATTGCATCCTCATCATAGAAAATTGCCTTTCTCGGAAAAGAGAAAAAAAACAAAACATTCCTAATTGCTTCGACTTTATTTTTCAAATGTGCTGTTGTAAAAAGAGTTCCAGCCGTTTCCTCCAATCATCTTTATTATTGTGGGTTTGGAAACATGGGGAAAGCTGTTGGGTCCATCAGTTGCAGGGGTGTGTATACTGGGTCTTGTAATTTTGGTAATCATTCTCATCAGTAAGAAAAACATTGGGCCTTATTTTTTCTCACTCGTTTGTTTGTAAGAATAATGTCAATTTTAAATTCCCTCTATTTTTACCTATTTTTAAAAAGATTCAGACATTTACTGCTGTATTTTTTCTTATTGTGTTGCTTTTTATGTATTATTATTTATTAATTATACGTTGGTTTGTTTGCAATGTTGTGTCACTACAACATATTTAACTGTTAACTGAGCAAAAGGCTATACACATACTATTCAACCCCACATAAAGGACAAACAAACTTTAAAAAGATTCAGACATTTAACACCGTTTTCTCCTTTTGGACTAAGTAGGGTACCGTGTGTTCCTATGTTTCCTCCTGTGTGTTTCATTGGCATGTGTCCACCGAGTGTCCGCATGCGTCTCATGTCAATGAGTTTGCAGATCACTGTTGTATTGTCCGCACGTATTAGCAGTGTCAATCATTGTGCGAGTTAGTGTGTAGTTTGTGGCAGGACTCTGGATGCGGCTTCTTCATTAAAATGTTAACCAGGCCACAGCGACAATGGACACACTGTTCGCCATGCTGTCTTCTTCATGCTGAACTGTGTTTCTCTTACTCTCGCGCTTTCCCTCTCTCTATGCCGCCTTCACCTCCCTCTCTCTTTATCTCCTGAAACATCCGTCGGCCTTGACTGTCGTTGAAACCGCAAGCCCACAAACAGTTCAATTTTTAAGTTCTACCTAACATCAGTTTTTTTAAATCGCTCCTTTGTGTCAGTTCTTTTTTCTGTGCTGTGGTTAATGTGCAAGTGTCAGTTATCCTTAGGTTCAACCTGAACGTATTTCAACTCTGTATGAACTAAGCAGTCATAAATCTGATTATGCTCCGGCTCGCGCTAATTATACCACATTACTTGTACACGTGTTCGTGTGTATCTATATGCCTGCATATCTATGTGTATACATGCATGTTTTTACAGACGGGAAAAGTCCACACCTAACAGGATGCAACTCTTTGACATTTTGAGGCATTACATATACCTTATTACAATGGGGTTATTCATACAGCTTAGTTTTTTCTTTTGTTGTTTTTTAAAATGGTAATGGAAGAGTGATTTTCATAACCTTGGTGGAAGAGTGTGGCAAGAACCAAGGGAAAACCCAGTCAATTGTGGAGCAGATCCCCATAACTGGGCAAATACGTTATTCTTTTTTAAAATATGGAAACGGCTTTGATGAAGATCTGTTCTGTGCCCTTCGACTTGGGTAGGTTTTTTGAAACATTACAAAAAGTAAAAACCATGCAAATTAGCACTAGCACACAATCTGAAAAAAGGTATACTAATATTTAATAGTTTTATAAATGTAGTATTCCAGTTTTTATCTTGTCAACGATTCCATGCTGTATGTCAAGCCAACCATTTGGTCAAACATATTGTATATGTAATGACTGGAAACATCGGGAAACCGTTGTTCTACGGATTAACGGAGATATATCATTAATAAGATATAACTTATAACCTGGTGGGTGGAATTTGTAACCTTCAGAGTAAGCAAGGCTAGCAATTTCTAAAGCCTAAGCTAACTAGCAGCAGCTTCATATTTAGCACACAAACAAACAGCAAAAATGAAACTGCTATCAATCTTCTCATTTAACTCTCAGCGAGAAAGCAGTGTATGTTCCAAAATGTCAAAAAATAGATTAAATATATCCACAAAGGCAGGCTGCCTGTGTTGTTGCATATACATTCTTCGTGTATTTTGACTTGGGACTCCAGCATGTGTTCCAGTTTTGTAATAATCAGTGCAGTTCAACCGTGAGAGCATTCATTTCCCCCCAGGCCTGGTGTCTGTTTCACCAGTCCCCGAGGATCAGCTCTGGGTAGAGGGGCAGGGGTAACTTAGTGTGCAGAGTGGGGAAATAGGGGATACGGTACCCCCTCCAGAGAGTAGTACTCTACGTGTAGGGGCGTAACGAGGATCAAAGTGCCCCTGACACCCGTGTCTCCCAAGGGCCGTGTAGCCCTGTACCCAAACGCCCCCACCTCACCACCATCGCCCCCACACTCCCAAGCATCAAAGCAGCTATCGACTACGACTTAGAAACAGGTGCGTGTGTGTTTGCATGTGTGTGGGTGTCTGTTTGCATGTGTGTGTGTGTGTCTGTTTGCATGTGTGTGTGTGTGTGTGTGTGTGTGTGTGCGTGCGTGCGTGCGTGCGTGTGTGTGTGTGTGTGTGTGTGTGTGCGTGTGTGTGTGTGTGTGTGTGTGTGTGTGTGTGTGTGTGTGTGTGTGTGTGTGTTTTGAACCGTCTATCTTTCAGCACTGCAGCTGGGCAGCTATCTTCTCGCTGCTGCTACAATAAAGAATAAGGAGATGCTTCCTCTTTTCTGACAACTGTTTCCTCTCGAACACACACACACACACACACACACACACACACACACACACACACACACACACACACACACAATGCACACATGCCTAACCACGCATCTGGGTGTGATGACATTTCAACCCAGTCTCACGGCATTTCGTGTTCACCAACACGATTTTTAATCTATTGATTCGTGTTCACCAACACGATTTGCCCCTTTTTTTCGTGATGCACAGCACGATTTTAAAAGCAATGTATTTCTACTGGTAACGTGTTTCGTGCCTGCAGGCTGCAGCATGTCTTTTTCTCCGGTCGGGTAGTGGAAGACCGGAAGCTGTGTGGTTCATAAAAACATGTTCTTACTCAATATCAAGCCACAATTATTGCTTTTATTTTAAATCGTATAATTTCGGACTTCTGTTGCCGTCTGTGAGGAAAATAAATGGGGCTCAGAGCCTCAGGATACTGAAATCTGTATTTTTAAATATTTTTTCCTTCTAATTTGTTATTCTTTTCAAAATAACACACTGTTATTTACTCACCAATAACACACAATTATCCTTGCTTTTATTTATTGGTTTAATTCCATAATCTCGGTCTTTTTTGGCGTCCGTCAGGAACTGAATTTCAAAATAAAAATAACCGGAAACAGACGTAGGCATTTCGAGCGATTACCCAAGATCCTCAGCTATGGTTTTAAGCTCGCTGATTGGATGTGTTAGCCGCAATGCATGCTGGGAGTTGGTGTTTATATTATATGAAATCCGGAAAACATTTTAAAAGTATAAAATAATACTTAATTCCGAGTGCTCTTGCTTTTCTCTTTGAAAGTCATCACATAACGGCATTGTAATACACGGTTCGGCTGCATTACATATTACAGATCTGCCGTAGTTCTTTATTTAGAGAGCCCTGATGAGAAGACCTTTGGAAAAACTGGAAGAAATGCAGCCGAAACTGAATACTTGACGTGGATCATAAATATATCAACAATTAAACAACATCTTCAATTTCTCTTCACACAATACGTCTCCTTGCAGTATCAACACTAATTCGGCTGACTTTTACATTTGATCTAATTCATAGATAGGTTATATTTACACCATAAAGGTGCACAGCTGATAAAAAAGGACTGTAGTTTTTAAAGATATTACTGATTTTCTTTGAATGTAAGAATGTAAATACTGAGTCTGAAATAGTATAGCAATATGCTGTAAAATTATGTGAAAGCATGCATAAAACTACACATCTTCAGATGTTGTACATACACACTAATAATACAAAGTTATTATGGCTGTGTGCACCTTGTGTACACCTCCTAGTGGTTAAAGCACGTTATTGATTTATTGTTTTTATGTGTTATATTTGATTAAAAAAATATTAAGAGTACATACTTTCATAGGGGGAAAGTATAAATATAGAAATATAGAATATAAAAATCAAGAAGATACTATAAGTGATCTCTACAATAAAACAGTTTAGTGCAGGATGTACACAGATATTAATAGGAGGAGGTGCAAAACAGAAAAATGAATTAACCTTTATTTAAACATTAAATAACAGATTAAGGTCTTTGGGGTAACTAAAGTCTGATTTAAGGGTTGTTTATATTTCACATAATTAATCAGAATCTGCAAAGTAACTCAAATAAATGCAGTGGAGTAAAAATACCAGGTTAACCTCTGAATTGTCGTGGAGTAGAATTACAAAGTAGCAATGAGCTGTCATGTGGGTATATATTAATGCTGCGCATTATGGACACAAGCGATTTTCACCCATTTATTAATTATATGTTTTACATTTGATAACATCAATGTGTTTAATACTGGCAACTTCTAATTGTGGGAAAAACGAAAACGTTCAGTAGAGACGTCCCATAGAACATTTTGCGAAACACAATAGACAGCATGTGTAGTTCTGGGGGGTGTTCGATTCCAGTTTTGGATAGTCTGGCGTGGTTTCGTTCCATTTCACACAGCTGTTTGACGCTCTGCGTAACCTTACGGGGACTGTAGTCCTAAACGATAGCTGGGGATTATGGGTAGTGTAGTGTCTTCGGCCATCCTAAACTCAGAAATGTTGACAATCGCAATGATGCTCGAAATGTCCCTTATAGGCCTACGTCTGTTTCCGGTTATTTTTATTTTGAAATTCAGTTCCTGACGGACGCCAAAAAAGCGCGAGATTATGGAATTAAACCAATAAATAAAATCAAGGATAATTGTGTGTTATTGGTGAGTAAATAACAGTGTGTTATTTTGAAAAGAATAACAAATTAGAAGGAAAAAATATTTAAAAATACAGATTTCAGTATCCTGAGGCTCTGAGCCCCATTTATTTTCCTCACAGACGGCAACAGAAGTCCGAAATTATACGATTTAAAATAAAAGCAATAATTGTGGCTTGATATTGAGTAAGAACATGTTTTTATGAACCACACAGCTTCCGGTCTCCCACAACCCGACCGGTGAAAAAGACGTGCTGCAGCCTGCAGGCACGAAACACGTTACCAGTAGAAATACATTGCTTTTAAAATCGTGCTGTGCAACACGAAAAAAAAGGGGCAAATCGTGATGGTGAACACGAATCAATAGATTAAAAATCGTGTTGGTGAACACGAAATGCCGTGAGACTGGGTTGCCTATTCATGACTTGACTTTGCTAGTTTATGCAGAAAGACCCTTTGACACAGGAAATCAAATGGGATTAAAGAGGAAATTATGTCATGAATTATTTTCATGCAATGATAGAGTTGCATTGAGTCATGTGAAGGTGAAAACAAAAGGGAAGAAGGAAAACTGTATCTAAGATCTGCTCGTAAATGTAGCATGTCCGTCCCACTCTCACATGGCTATTTTTAACACACATGCACAAACACACTAACACAAACCTCTCAGTCACCTACATTTCCACTTTGCAAATTACAGCCTGAATTACGTTCCCCACCAATCGTGGCACACATCTGTCACCAACCCACCAATCACAGGGCCTCGTGTTGCTTGTCACCGTGCAGGGCGGTCGAGGCAGACTGAAGGTTGTCATTTTTCACTGAAGCCTGTAGTTAAAGCCAGTTGGAACAAGGGGTCGGCCATTTTGGCGCCCTGCAGACCATCGCAGAACTGGCAGGGGATTGTAGGGTTTCAGAAATGTAAATACTGAAACTAGTTTGTATCATAAAACTAGATTACCCTATACCATCTAATTTTGGTGTAAAGACTTGTTTTTCTGAATGCACCTGGAGGTAACATTTAGCTCTGACAGATATTCTGGACCTTATGCTGCTATAAAACCTAAGTGGCAGATGCCAGATTTGACATGGGATCTCCCAAAATAGGTAGTTTTTGCAAGTCTGCTGTGTGTGTGAGATTCACCCATAAACTATAAGGGAGCCTTTCCAAGCAGTGACGAGGGTCTAAGCTACGAAGATAGACTATATGACGATGTTTTTTGTGATATTTGGTTGTAGGTAGCATTTCAGAATTAAAACCTCCTCTCACAAATGCCCTGCAACCCTCTAGACATTGAGTCCAAGGGTTGGGCTCAGTCCATGCTGCAGCAGACCGAGGTTTGAATCTGAACTGTGGTCCCCTTTGCGCGTACCAGCAGCAACCTCCTTTATACAGAGTGGGAAGAATCTTCGAGTTGGTGCTTATAAGGGACAAATCAATGTATATATTTTTTTACAGAAACACAAAATACTTAAAATCCATGCTAGTTTGTTCAAGAGCGGTGATACATTGGGAGCGGGAGTTCCCCAGCGCCTTTCTGCTAGAACAATGCGCTTTGTGGAACCAGGACACTTGCTTTGATAAGATGGGGACTTGGACCTGTCTGATTGTATTGAGATTATTTTAAAGCTGCCCATACATGATCAGAAGTAAAATCGTTCTTCCCTGGTTGTGCAAATGTTTTACGATGGGGAGAGTGGTGGATAATTGTTTGGAAAAAGACTTGAAACCAGCTCTGTGCAGCGTGGACACAGAACATAAATAGCCCTGAGTAATGATGACATTATGGTTGCCGACTACAGTGTGTTTTGAAAATGTGCCTCATGTTACCATTTAGAGTTATTTACCCTAACCTGAACCTTGAGTGTATGACGCATTCAGTCAGAAATGAGTGTGTGAGTGTGTGTGTGTGTGTGTGTGTGTGTGTGTGTGTGTGTGTGTGTGTGTGTGTGTGTGTGTGTGTTGGGAAGAAGTTCCCTGTATAATCTCCACCAAGCGTGATGAGCCATCCCTCATCGTGACTTACCTCACAAGCATCCTCAGGAAATTAGAGAGCATCCAAAGACGTGTATGTCATCTCACGGGAGTGCAAGCGTAAGTGTGTGTGTGCAGCGGTTTGCTGTGTGTGGGAGTGTGTGCAAAGCTACAACTGGTGAGAGGTTTGTGTGTATGTGCGTGCGTGCGTGTGTGTGTGTGTGTGTGTGTGTGTGTGTGTGTGTGTGTGTGTTTCAATGCAGTCTGAGATCTGCTGTCTGTCTATACTGTATGTGTGTATGTGTGTGTTCTCCAAATCACCATGTTTAAGGTTCTATGAATGATCACAGGCTTGCTGAGCATGCCCAACCACTACTGAGTGACAGCCACTGACCCCCCCCCCCCACAACACAACACACACACACAAACATACACACGCACATAAACAACATGCACATAAACAACATGCACATAATGTCCAGACAACCATACATTTACACACTTTCACTATTACATTTAAATCCACATCTTTATCTAAGCCTTTTTCTTTTCTTTTTACACACACTAACTCAGCCTCAGTCACTGACAAGAGACGATAAGGCCGCTACACTAACAAATATACAAAATCACACGCCATCCCAGTCTTACCCACCGCTGTCAATGTTGGTGGGATCCAGCAGATCCAAACAGGCAACCTGTGACAGAGGGGGAGGGTAGGGGGCTATTGTGTGTGTTACAGAGAGTCATCTTTACTGAGATGAGTAACTCTTAAGAAAGCTAATTAGAGAAGTGTCGTATCGCTGCTGTTGAAAAGCGGTCGGCTGTGGGAGCCAATGATAGAGGATCCTCCTGGGTGTCTTGAGGAGGGACAGGTTATGATAGGGATGTGGTGCCCTGTGTGTATGGCTCCCGCTGTCATGTGGCTCAGGTCAGGGAAACACTGAGTGTGTGTGGGCGGATACTGCTGTGTTTGGTGGAGCGGTGTGTATAGAAGTTTGTTTGTTTCCTTCAGCGGATGAATTATTATTTGTATCAACCCTTTTCTTTGCTTTGTTGTCAGCATCTAACAAACTTGCATTTGCTTTTATTATTTGCAATATTGATTTTTTTTTCTTCAGCTAAAACTGATAACTAATTGGTATGTATGTAAAACTGCTTTGGCTAACTACCGTCAGCCAGGAGTTACGTAGTTATTTCCAGAGATGTGTTTACATTTAAGACGTTGCTGATTATATGTCCCTAGTTGTAGTTGTGTTTGAAACACTGTTTCTTGATGCCAACTAAGGCCAAAATGGAATCGAATTGAAGATATTGGATTAATATTGTTATACAATTTATATTTTTGCCAGTTCATGAATGTATAAACAACCAAACAAAGTATGAACGTCAATTTTGTACCAGTTTTGTTTTTTTGTATTTTAAAGTTTTCAAGTATAAGTTGCTGGCTATGTTTTAAGCTTGGCTTTGGTAAAGCAGGGGCCAATGAGGAACCGGTTATATTTTGGAGCGGAATCGGATACACAAATGATGTTTCACTTTCATTAATATGTGCTGCATTCATGTCATGCAATCAAAATTCACGTAAACGCTCTGGGCTTTAATAGAACACGACAGGTGTGTCAGTAGGTTTAATTACTGTAGCTGCATCATAACTGAAATTAAATCCACATGCTTTTTTGGCAAGAATAACTGTCATTCTATCAGCCAATGTCTATAGCTTTGAAGATTTAACACAAAGTTTACAACTGTTTGCATCATGGATCGATCACATATGATTGTGACATTAGTTGCTGTTACTGACAGAACTGTAGGTGGCCTAGAGCAGCGTTTCTCAAAGTGTGGGGCGCGCCCCACTGGTGGGCCGCAGAGATTTGATAGGTGGGTAGCGAATGGACGCAATGAACGGGAGATTATTATTATAAAAAAATGTAAATACATTTTTTGGACCTCAGGCCGGAATCGAACCTGGGTCATCGCGGGCGGTAGTGGACTGTTACATCCGGAGACTCGCAACAGCGGTGGACTTTCACAGCGCCGCTGCGCCGGAGCCTCGCAACGGTGGGTGTTTGCGGTGGCGGCGGATGCGGTACCGTACCGGTGGATGCGGTACCGGCGCAGCGGCGCTGTGAAAGTCCACGGCCCACCTATGCCAGAGCCAGTGGCCCACCGAAAGGCAGCAGCCCACCGGGAAAAGTCCCAAATCTCCCGATGGCCAATCCGAGCCTGCTCACACACACACAACTGAAACCAAAATCATTTACAGACATATGTACACATCTCTCATACACACATGTGAAACACTCTCACACACACACACACACACACACACACACACAACAGCGTTGCATTCGGGAAGAAAAGCAATGTGGAGTGGCACCTCACCACTTCATAAGGAGTTTAACCGTGACACTTTTCGAAATGGGGCTTGAAAAGGCGCACCTGTTCAAAGTGGGGAATGACAGAAACAGTTTGAGAGCCACTGGCCTAGAGGGAGAGATAGGAAGCCACCAGGAGCAAAGCGTTGTACATGTGCCAAGTGCAGCAGCGATGGAATGCCCCGCTTGTGTTCTGCAAGGTGCTGGTTGTGAGTGTGAGGTCAGGGGTGAGGCGTGGGGGGTGTTTGTGTTTGGGGAGGGTCTGGATGGGGTTAGAGGGTAAACTGTGGTGTAAAGGGAGCGGGTTCAAGGTGTTGTCTGATGTTTAAAGATATGTGTGTTTTAGGGGGTTCGTGGGAGGTGGGTTGAGTGTGTGTGTGTGTGTGTGTGCGTGCGTGCGTGCGTGCGTGCGTGTGTGTGTGTGTGTGTGTGTGTGTGCGTGCGTGACTTGTCAGAGCCAGATGTTAGGTTGTGTAACACACACTCAGCTAAATCAATGGACGTGTGTGTGTGTGTGTGTGTGTGTGTGTGTGTGTGTGTGTGTGTGTGTGTGTGTGTGTGTGTGTGTGTCTGTTTCTGTCAGCAGGTCAGTGAGATAACCACCGGCCTCCTGTCAGATCTCACCAAGTGGCTGACATGTCACTCCGACTTGCAGGTCCCGCCCACCGCTATCAACACCAGGCTGAGTGTGTTGAGTCGGCAGGTGTCTGGATAATATCACACACACACACACTTGACGCTTCGCCACATCACACTCTGCCATATTGGACTGCTCAAAACTGTGCTCATTCGAACACTGTATACATAACAAGTGGATGCAGTCACGTGACCTATGGTTCTTTAAATGGTTTGGCATTTTGGATGCCGCCATCTTGTTTTCTTGCAAACAGAAGTAACACGCAATGGTGGAGGGAAGTACTACAGACTATTTTACGGCAACCGAAATGGTACAATTAACTTTCCCAAACTTTAAAACGGTGCAAGGGTTTGTGTTGCAAGAAAAAAACATGGAGATCATCCAAACTGCACAATACAATGGTAGCAACCTGCCAATCACAAAGTAGCGTCACTATAGTATAGAATAGAGCATACCCTGTTTTTTTTGCCCCTTCCTGGAACAAAAACAATCAAAAGGAACATCCGCATTGGCTCCACTGTTCCCTTCAACTTAATGCATATTTTCCATGGAACTTTTCACACTGGTGTCCTTAAGATACCACATCCAAATCGGAAAATAGATCAGCTTTCAGTTCCAATTCTTTATCCTCCTCAGCTGTCATGTTTGTTTCTGATTAGATTCATTGACGTCAGCAGGGATGCTCCCGTCGGAGATACACACACACACACACACACACACACACACACACACACACACACACACACACACACACACACACACACACACACACACACACACACACACACACACACACACACACACACACACACACACACACACACACACACACACACACACACACACACGCACACACACACACACACACACACACACACACACACTGCTCCACAGGAAATGCTGCAGGGTTGAGTGCATTGCCCAATGGGAACTACACCTAAAAGTGATCTAATCTCTATCTATATCCATGGGTTTCCATTAGTCAAATATTTTCTCTGCCCTATATATCACGAAGCAGGTGCCCTCCTTTCTGCTTCGTTGTGTTTTTGATCAGATTATGTTTTTCTTCCTTGACGTCAGCGCGGCTGCTTCCCTGACTGCTTTTCATACAGGTCGCAGAGTGATGAGGGTTTATACGACTCTGATATGGAACAAAGGAGCTGAGGAGCTCCGCAGGCCTTCGGAAAGAAGCAGAGGTTAGGAAGACTCCAGATACCTGCTGTCAAATATGTTCAAACATAACTCTTCAAAAACAGATGCAAATGCTGTTAGCCGATGATTCCTATTTTTGTACGGGAGATGTTTGGGCTTCTCCCAATGTTAGCATTTGCCTGATCCATTTTCTATTTTATCATGCAGAGAGGTGTTTGTTTCTACTCTTTTTAACCATTTAAAATCATTACGAGCATTATCATTTGAGTAACCTAATCTGACTGGGTGTCAGATTGGTCTTTGGAAATATATTCTTTATTAAGTTTGATAAATTATTTACACTCAATGTCCAGGTTTACTATGGAATATAGTTTGCAGGCATGGTTTAAGATGAGTTTGTCATTAAAATTAGAATGTGTTTATTTGTACACATTTATCAATATTGATGATTTCAAATCAGTTCTTTGTTAGTTTTATTTTTAAGTCAAGTCTTGACAAGGACAGTGCTAGAGAAACAAACAAACTAGAGAACATGCTAGAGAAAGGCTTATCAATGCTTCAATCTTGGCAGTAAAATCAGTATTTCTCTAATGACATGAATATATCCAGATCTAGTTGAATAAAAGCAAGGACACTTCTACCTAAGCAGAACCAATCTGCAGTTTGCAAGTGTTGGTACTTACCAGATCTTGAGTTTTGTCGAGGGGCTGATTTATGGAACAAACAGGATCATTGCTGAAGCAGAAAGTAGAATTTGATGAAGATACGCCTATAAGATTTGTAAAAGACTAATAACTTTTCATTACAATTCCGCTAAAGTTTAGCATTTGCCAGTTAGCCCCTAAAACATAGATGGTCCTATACAATATCAATATTATTTTATGTCAACATCTGGACTCCTTGTATGTGTCTGGGTATAATTTTAGCAATCCGTCCAAAAGTTCTCGAGAAATGTCCCTCAAGGGCAACTTCATGGTGGCACAGCAGTAAATGTCAGAGGATCACCCAAGTCAGCAGGATACAATATGACGTCAAATATTTTTCTCAAACAATTGAAATATTTGATATGGGACAAAACTGACATTAAAAAAAATGCATTGTCTGGGGAGGTATATATCCGTCATTTCCATGTCAATCCATCTTATTGTTGTTGAGATATTTTACTCTGATCCAATGTTAACTTCATGGAGGCCTGGAGGAAGATTCAACAAAGTCTACAGGATTCATCCCCTTGGGGATATAACTCACAGCCTTAACCATGTAAAGAAAGACCCTTTGATATTAAGGAAATGTATAAGAAGGGGGTTGGGAGAACAAATAAATCAAGGCAGAAGAAGCAGACGAGTCTCTGGCTGAGAATATCTACAGAAACGAGTTGTGCATGAAGTAGAGGAAGGATCAGAATGGCCTGAGTTTGCAGTTCTCCACTCCTCTTAAGACCTAAAGAAAGGGCGTTGCCACTTCCGGATTGGCCAAGATGGGAAATGCACCAAGCTCAATTCTTAATCAGTAGCAACAGGTGATCTGATTAACCTGCAATTAACTCAGGGGAAATGTGACATTCAACCTTAATGAAATGGAAAAAAGCGGTATGACAACCAGTTTTAAAGAATTCTGTGATGTTGCAGTCTGGGTCTCCATTAGACACCATTGTAACTACATTGAGTCCAAGACAGCTATTGATTTTTGTCAAATTCTGAAAAGTCGTTCTAAATTCTGTTCCATAGATATAAAACCATCAAAGGATTTTAATTGATTTACTTCCAAACCATCCACTCATGTTGAAGTTATAAACAGAAAACAGAAAAGAAGACGGAGGAAAAACATTTTTTAAACATTTTTGCTTAATTTAAGATGATCAGATCAAGGTGAAGCCTGTCTTCTTTGTGCAGTCTTGTAAACACACTGCACAATGCTGCTGTTGTAAGCAGTTACATTGTGCAAACCATAGCTGATTTGATCACATAGCAGAGTGCAGCCACGAGTTTGACTAAACAAATAAGCGTGACTACCCTGATGCCTCTTCTATAATCAAGTATAACCCAGAAAAGCGCACAAAAACATAGATGTCTTTCTCTATCTTCCTCTAAAAGACACTCGCGTTCTCCCCTTCTTTTAATCCAAGGACCCTCACTCCTGATAGGACACATGAGTCAACCAGCCCCAGGGTTGTGGTGATTGATGACTTCAACCAGGGACGGGCTGCAACCACAGACACACAAACACACATTACTCAGCCAAAAGATAAGCAAATGGTGAGCAAGCCGCCGATGGCTCTAAGTGCTTCACAAACACAGGTAACACTGGCCTCGTTTCAAAAAGAGTTCATTACTTAACCCGCAGCTGGCTACCTCTACGGAACAAAAAAATAAATCAGAGAGGGGCAATATGCTGGTCTGCTTTCATCTTTCTATCTGGCAGCACGAAGCCAGATCAAATCACTGGCTCTATTTTCAGCTCTGGGGTGCCCTTTAGCAATGACGTTCGTTCTGATGAATAATATGACTCGGCTTAAGTAAAATGATCTGTGTGCACTGACAGAAAGCTGTGCCTGAGCTGTTGCCCTTGTTTTCTCTGAGCAGAAGGCCTACATGTACAAGGGTTTGTCATCAAAATCTGCCATGAACCCTGCCTTGATGATGCAACGTCAAAGGACTGAGAGGATTCAAAATTGGTCGAGAATGAACAGGTAAGGATAGAAAAGCTTACTTGTGTTTTTGGTATGCAATGGCTAATAGCATTTTTTGTTGGGGAAGAATGTTTTTAATCTATCGAGAAAAGCCAAAGATTTAGATAATCTATACCACCCATTTCTACAATAGAGATGGATCAAAAACGTTGTAAACTATGTTGATTGTCCTTTGATTATCAACCAATACACCCTTGGCAAAGAAATGATTGAAACATATTGAGCAAAACAAATGAGGAACATTGGAAGGAGGCATTTCAGAGCATGTTATAGGCATGTTATAGACATGTCTTAACATGTCTATAACATGCCTATAACATGCTGTTTCTGCATAACCATTGGAAGTATTTTTTTTTTAAATCAAGAGGCAACAATGTGTAGGTAACATGCCTATCTTGGATGCTCCACACCCATGAGTAAGAAGTACCCCTACTTTCAGCTACTCTATCCCCAACTTGCGCAACAGGTCGGAGCAGCAGATGAAAGAGCCGTCCAGAGTAAGCTCCAACCCCCCTTCATCCATCACAATCAACACCAACAGCCGGCCCAATTAGGCCCCCGGAACACTCAGGGCCACGGCTTGATTGTTAACACTGTGAAAACAGAGAAAAAGAGGGGGTAGATGTGGGGCGATGATGGGATGCTGAGAGCTCAGGGGGAGTTTGGGGAGAGATGGAGGAAGGTCAGATAGCTGGCGGCCCCATTTCCTCTCTAATGGCCTCCAAACGAGGGAATATGAGAGAATGCTGCCCAGTAAAGCAGGTGACCCGAAAGGAAAGGGGGAACAGCCACACCCACGTCCAAACCTTCATTTTACTTTGAAATTAAACACACATCTGCACACAAGCCATTTAAAGAAAGAATGGATGGTCATGCATGATAATAATAATGATTCTTCTAAGGGCATTTAAAAAGCACACAAGGGGAAGCCTTGCACACAAATTATTACCAAATGTACACCAAGGAGAGGCTGTTCCTGAACATTACCCTGCATATTAAAACACAAAAACATGCAGTGTAATTTCCAAGCAATCCAACCCACCCGCCACTAATCACTGAATGTAGTCCGGCATTGAAAAGCCGTTAACCCTCTGAAACCCACATAGGACATTTCCGTTTTTGTATATCTTTGTGTTTTGCATTATTGTCATTTCTTTACAGTATAATAAAGTTGTACACATCCCAGAAATCAGCACAACCTCAGCTAATGATATATGCCACTCATTAGAGACTTATATACAATATAATATGGGATATTTGCCCATAAACATTTAACCCTAACCATAACATTGAAAAAAACATTCAACACAGACAATTGCACACATTTATTATCATTGTATCAAAACTGATTAGAAGATTCTAACTTCTTCTGATCATTGGTGATACCCATTATTTTGGGAAGTGTCCATGGGCCTTTTCTTTGCCAGGAATTGTCAAGAATACACATGATATATATCATGGTAGTTCCTTTCCACAATCACACATCAACATCATCCACTTGAAAACATCAGCTCCAAAGCCTCAACTGTAGTAAACCTCCTTGCCATACCTCAGTTTACTTTCAAAACACTAAAATAATGTATTTATTTTGTTTTTCGCGCGTGGAATTATACCGGCTCTCGTTTCAGTACACATAACAACGGACCTGGGGTTACGTACTGTAACCCAGTTTCCATGAGTATAGGCGCAGCCCTCTAAGGCTATCGCTATTGGGTAACCCCCACTGCACGTGTGCAGCACTGACAGACTTATTCCACGCCCACCTATGATGTGGACCCCACCTCCAGGCTCACTTCCGTATAAATAGGAAGTAGGCCCTACAATCCACTCCAACAGCTTTTCTTCAGCTATTCGCGGAACCAGTGGGGCCCGAACCTTAGAGGGCTGCGCCTATACTCATAGAAACTGGGTTACAGTACGTAATAGGGATGTCCCGATCACCTTTTTTTGCTCCCGATCCGATTCCGATCATTTGATTTTGACAATCTGCCGATACCGATTTTTCCCGATCCGATCTGTATGCAATCCATTAAGAGAAAAAAAAGGTAACAGATAACGGCCGGTCATCCAACGCGATGAATTCAGCTATCTTGGCTGTTATTTGTTTGGCCTTTTCACAGTTCTGGGGCAGTTTCTCTTTCCTTTTAGAAGTCTCTGAAAGTGTCGGTTGTTTCAGTGCCGTTACCTGAGTGGCCGCTGTGTACTCGTCATGTTGTTGTTGGTGTTTGTTTCTCAGGTAGCGTATTAGATTGGTCGTGTTGAACGTAGCTCTGTTCTTTCCACCACGCGGAACCTCCGCCTTGCAAACATTGCATCTGGCTGTTACACTGCCTTCGCTTTCAATTTTATAATACTTCCAAACTGCTGACATTTTCTCTGTCCCGACTCCCGAGTCATCAGCTGAACGTAGCCTCTCGTTAGCTTACTGCTACTATTAGACACTGCGCCCACTCTGTTGCCAGATTTGAGAGAAATAAGCAACCAGGTCTGAAAACAAGCCCAAAAGAAGCAACACATACATGATGTTGTGTAATTTTAAACCAAAACTAAGGCCTCAGGATGACTTTAAGACGTGAACATGGTCATTTTTGTTTTGTAACATTAAATAAAATAATAAAAATATTTTATAAAAAAAAAAAAAAAAATTCCCGATCCCCGATTTTTTTCTCCAGATTCCGATCTTTTGAAAATCATGTGATCGGCTCCGATCCCCGATCACGTGATCGGATCGGGACATCTCTAGTACGTAACCCCAGTTCTATATCGTATAAGGCTTCGCCCTCTAAGGCTATCGCTATTGGGTTATGGGAGAAGCAGGATGTAGTCTACCCCCCACTGGTTCCGTCCGTTTCCAGAAGCACAAAACACACCTACTCAGTTAATAACCCATGTCCATTTCTCCGTGCGTAAATGGAGCATCACATTCCCAGGGAATATAGCATTAAAAAATTAATATTTCTCCATCAGGGAACAAAGGTAGCTTACTCGGGCTACCTGTCGTTTATAAAAAGTAGAGATCGAGTCTCACTTGTTAAAAACGATCAAGAGAGGGGAACAAAAGGCCGCTCTCTAAGTGCCGACAGGCAGGAGAGAGGGCATGCAATTGAAAAAAACCTCGACATTACTCATTCTGGCAGGCTATTCAGTACTGACAGTGGCGAGCCGTGACTTTTATACCTAGGCCCTCTGACCCCCCCTTCCCTCGAAAAAAAGGAAGAGATATTACATCTCAACGTATACTTCAGCGGAATATCAAAACAGTGGTCCTGCAAAACGCATCAAAGACAGCGACCCTCTACCACACAGAACAACACCATTTATATAAACACCTATCATGACAGGGCACCCACAGCCAAGTAACAATTACAAATGAATTAAGTCGGCACCGCGGCCCACATTGAAAATGACTTAGGCCTACCTTTGATGATCAAATCACTGAAACACAAAGTCATCCTCCTGTCCTTTTGGATGAAGCACTTGCGGGTGATTCAGCTGATCCTTTGCCACTCCAGTTTATCATTGCAACTCAATCTTGAAATTGACTCGGTTAATAATTTCGCAACGATGTAATCACTATCACTGAAGTGAGCCATCATGAACGAACTTATGCTAATCATCTATCATCTATCGATCATAAATTATATTTTGATATAGATATTGATTTAGATTTATGAATAAAAAAAAGTAGGATAGACATGTGGATATTATCCGGCTGAACACAACGTGCATTTATCTAACAGGTTCGTTTTCCACAGACCTTATTTCGAGCTATTTTCCAAAATCCTATGGAGAAATTCCACTGCTTTCTGTCGATGGGAATCCGAGCGAAGCTTACTTCCGGGTTTTAGGACGCGTCACTGCACCACTTGCATAGACCTCACAGCGGGCGGAACCTGTCATAAAGTCCGCGAAAATAAAGCCCGCCCATTTAGAGGGAAGATATGATTGGTCAATTGTACTGTCATTTGACATTATTCTATCGTTGAGTTACTAAAGCTGGCCCTCTGTGAATGTAGAGAGGGACCAAGCTCTCCCGTCTTCACAGTAGGCTTGTTTGAGACAAGCAAGACCTGCGCAGACCTGCGCAGACCTGCGCAGTTGCGATCAACGTCTTGCTAGTGCGTTGCATGATGGTTAGTCATTTTGTCCGACTTGCTCTGGAGGCTCGCCCACATGAGACTTTGAAATCTCGCGGGACAAAGACGCCCGCAGCCTTGAGAGCGAGGCGAGGCGAGTTGGCGCAGTGTCTCTCCACGAGCTGCGGAAGCAAAATGCTTGATGGGAAACGGCTCGCTGGTATCTCGAGCTGAGCGCTCATTGGTGGTTTTTACCACGTGCTGCTGATGAAACTCTCCAATTGGCTGGCAAAAGTTTGTTGTTGTTTTGTGTCAGTTTTACGTCGCCACATCCATTCCCATTTTTCATCATTGTTCCACAATGTTTATCATCATGAAATTAATATCTATATATTTTATACTATACTGCTTACCGTTTTCATACTTTATATATCTTAGCATATTCATACACACTGTTCATACTGCTCACAGGCTGATATCTAGTGTATTCATACCCCACTGTTCATACTGCTCACAGGCTGATATCTAGTGTATTCATACCCCACTGTTTATTCATCATTCAATTCATTCTATATGTTATTCTGTAGATTGTGTACATTACTTTCCACTTCACTGCTTGTTGCACCTGGTTAGAAGCTAAACTGCATTTCGTTGTCTCAGTACCTGTAATATGTGCAATAACAATAAAGTTTCTCTTTAAGTTAAACCAAATCATTAAAATAAAATCTATTGGTTTAACCTTATTTATTGAATACATCATTTAAAATGGCAAGATTAAATCAAATTACATCCATGTTGTACACATCATAAAGCTTAAAGTGGCAGCTAAAGAATTAACACAGCAGCAGGTCTGTTCAATTCATGCTCATTAAGCTTCATGTGTGCGGATCTGAAGGGACTGATCATTTGTAGCCTGTCCACCTATCAGTTTTGCAAACATTAAGAGGGAGGAGCATTTCTAATTATGGAACCCAGTCACTGGTGTGGTTCATCATCATGACTGAATTAACAAACCTATATAAAGCAATGGAGATCACCTTTGTCTACAGTGGGTAAAATGGAATTTCCGCCATTGCAAACCCAGCCAGTCAAGCCGACTCCGAGTCCGAGCTGTCCGACTTACGGCCCGTCCACACAGCGGCGTGCGCTGACGCTTGCCGGCGGGCGTGTCTGAAACTCGACCAACAACCAATCACATGAATCTCCCGCCCCTGACACACAAGCATTTGATTGGCTAGAGCTTGTACTGGCATATGATTCGATTGGCTGACGCTTCTGCCGAGGCGTCAAAAGTTGAACATTGCTCAACTTTTGCAACGAGCCACGCCAGCTACGCTCCGCGTCGCTTCCCACGATGCATTTCGGCTAAAAGTGACGTCACCCCATTCAAAGTGAATGGTGAAGCGTCAACGCACACCGCTGTGTGGACGGGCCGTTAAGACGAGCTTTTTGACACCTCCCCCGGCTGCGATCGGCTACTCTCGTCTACTTTCGAGGCGAGCCGCAATGTGTCTCAAACAAGCCTAGTAACTCGCAGAGACTGCATTTAACCCTTCACATTCCAACAGAAACTGAACAGGCAGATTCGAAGGATTTATTTCTTTGGAAATATTATTTTAAATACAATTAAATCAAGTTATTTTGGTAAAATTAATGAAAAATGTAACAACAACAAAATATTAATCAATCAATCAATCAATCAATCAATCAATCAATCAATCAATCAATCAATCAATCAATCAATGTTTATTTATATAGCCCAATATCACAAATGTTACATTTGTCTCAGTGGTCTTCACAGTGTGTACAGAATATCAGTATGACAATACGACACCCTCTGTCCTTAGACCCTCACATCGTACAAGGAAAAACTTCCAAAGAAAACCCAGTTTAAAGGGAAAAATGGGAGAAACCTCAGGGAGAGCAACAGAGGAGGGATCCCTCTCCCAGGACGGACAGACGTGCAATAGATGCCGTGTGTAAATTGAAAAGATAATACATTTGCAACATAGGTAGTCCAAATGTTTGGAAATGCATGTGTGTATAATAGGAAGATGAATCCACGAGGATATCCATCCAGGACCTATGATCCAGGACCACAGCCACGACTCAAGATCCAGCGCTCGCGATCCAGGACACAGGACCGCAGGATCATCCATGACTCCGGATCCCAGCGTATATAGACACCAAAAAGAAAGACATTTGGGGAAGCTGGGTTAATCGGAACATGAGTGTACACGGGTATAGACAGAGAGAAGGAAGAAGTAAGATGTCCCCCGACAAACTAAGCCTATATCAGCAAAACTAGGGGCTGAATCTAATCAGCCCTAACTATAAGCTTTATCAAAAAGGAAGGTCTTAAGCGCACTCTTAAAAACGGATAGGGTGTCTGCCGCCCGAACACAAACTGGAAGCTGATTCCACAAATGTGGAGCTTGATAAGAAAAGGCTCTGGCTCCCATTGTACTTTTAGAGATTCTAGGAACAACCAACAACCCTGCATTCTTGGAACGCAATGCCCTAGTAGGACAGTAGGGTATAATGAGTTCTTTAAGGTAAGATGGCGCCTGCCCATTAAGGGCTTTGTAGGCGAGAAGAAGAATTTTAAATGCTATCCTGTGTTCTATAGGGAGCCAGTGTAAGGCAGCCAGAACAGGAGTAATGTGGTCCCTTTTCCTAACTCTGGTTAGTACACGAGCCGCAGCATTTTGAATCAGCTGAAGCGACTTGATTGACTTCTTGGTACTCCCAAATATTATTTTTTAGAATATCTTAGGCCCTCACAGAGGGCCTAGAGGGCCCTGACGGCTCGCCACTGAGTACTGAATGTGTCAGAGAGGAATGGGAGACATCCCTCAAATAAAAACGAATACAAAAACGGGGTGAAGATCAAGATGCAGCAATGCAAATGTCTTCCACTGTCATTCCTCCGTGCAACGCCGTAGAAGTTGATATTCTCCTGGTGCTGTGCGCTTTAATGTTTTCCAGGGGATCCAACCCAGAGGAAACATACGCCTGTGCCACAGCCTCACACAGCCAGTGTGACAGGCGCTGTGCAGATAGAGGCTGCCCTAATGAGCGCTCTCTATAATTCACAAAAAGACGCTGGGATTTGCGTAAAGCAGCCGTGCGTGCAACATAGCATGCCAGCTCGCGCACGGGACAGAGGAGATGAGATGTGGCTTCCTCCTCTGATGTGTGAGGAGGAGGAAAGAAGCCATCCAAGGTTATCACTCTCGATCTAAACGAGCTTGTGATCACCTTTGGCATAAAAGCCGGGTTCGGGCGCAACACCGCTGAGCTGCCATCTCCTTGGATCTGGAGACATGATGGAGCCACAGAGAGAGCAGACAATTCACTCACCCTTTTAGCTGATGTCAGAGCCAAGAGCAGAGCTACTTTGTGTGAGGAATTGCAGTATCTCCTTCTCCTTTTTTCTGTTTGTTTGTCTATCCGTTTGTCTGTCTTCCTGGCTGGGCGTGGTTGACCTACTTTCCATTTTCCGCCAACTCACCTCCGCTCCTGTTTCTCATCATCACGGATTACCACTACTCACCTGCTGCTGCTTAAAACTCCGGTTCGATCATCAGACTTCGCCAGTTCTTCGTATACTCACAGTGGTAAACTCCAGTTCCGGCTGACTAGTATTGCTAGTCTTTTTGTATACTCTTCCAGTTGGATTTTTTCATATACTAATCTTGTTCTGTTTTGTGCCTGTTCCAGATACTCCATATTCCATTCCGTCCTGCCTGCCACGTCCAGCCCAACCTCCGTCTCAGCCCTGCTCCACGTTCTTCCCACTATGTTGAGAGTTTACTTTGTCTCATGCCTGTTTTTTGAGGACGTAAATAAATCCAGTCTTTTTGACACTTCACCTAAGTCTCCGTCCCAAGTGTTCTTGCATAGTGGGTTCAAGTTTTTAGTCTCTTTACGAGGAGCGTAACAGAAGAACTGGCCAAGAATGAACCCCGCAGGATCCGGAGCGGATTCTACCCCAATCCTTCATGCCCTGTCAAGTCAGGGCTCCCTCCTGGGTGAACACGAAAAGCTCATCCGAGCGTTGGTTGAGAGTAACCGGTCCATGGCTCATCATGTCTCCGAGTTGGCGAGCCAGATCTCCGCTCTCAATACCTCGACGGTAGCATTTCAGGCTACTCCCAGTCCAGCCCCTTTGCCCCCTCCTCGCCAGGATTGTCCTATCACCGATCCTGAGCCATTTCACGGAGATGTGGAGAAATGCAGAGGTTTTTTGTTCCAATGTAACAAGGTTTTTCGCCAGCGTCCTGTTGCATTTTCTGCTGAAGCAACGAGGATTAATTTTGTTTTGGGGTTGCTCCGCGGGAGAGCTTTAACCTGGGCAGAGGCTTTAAACTCTTCGGTGGATTTTGACACTCTACGTTTTGAGGGCTTCTCTGATCGGTTCTCAGCTGTTTTTGATCACCCCAACTCCTCTGGCTCAGCCGAGAATAAGCTGCTTAGCCTGCAACAAGGAAGCCGGACAGTGGCTGATTACTCCATCGAGTTTCACACACTCGCTGCAGAGGCTCGATGGGACGAGGCGGCTCTCAAGGCCGTGTTTTTAAGAGGATTAAGGGACCAGCTTTGGGACGAATTGGCAGCACGAGACGTTCCAGCGGATCTCTCAGAGCTGATCTCCTTAGTGTCTTGTTTGGACGGTCGTCTGCGGGAGCGCCGAGCTGAGTGAACACGGAGGGATTCACCAGTGTCACTCAGTAAGCCCAGTTTTTCCTCCTACTCTGCTCACTCGGTGTCTAGACCTCCCTCTTTTCCCCCGTCGTCCAGCGTGCGCACCTCTTCTCAGGAGGAGCCCATGCAACTGGGTCGTGCTAGACTTTCTCTGGAGGAGCGTCAGCGCCGGATAGGTGCAGGCCAATGCCTGTATTGTGGAAAGACTGGGCATAGCATTCCCAACTGCCCAGTACGTCCAAACTGGGAGGCTCGTCAGTAAGATTGGGGGTCTTGACGAGTCCACAGCAATCATCTCTAACCCCATCCTTGACTCGTTTTCTTATTCCCGCCAAGCTCTGTGTTAGTTCTATGACATTGCCTCTCCAGGCTCTCATTGATTCTGGTGTGGAGGATAGCTTTTTGGACCAGGAGCTAGCTGAACAGCTGGGACTCTGCTTGGAGCCGCTAGAGGAACCGTTAACTGCCTATGCTCTAAATGGACAAATCATCTCCTCAGTCACAGCACAGTCACCCCTTGTGACTTTAATCACCTCCGGAAACCACTGTGAACTTATCCAGTTTAAGGTAATATCCTCTCCTTCTACACCTCTGGTTTTGGGTTACCCGTGGCTACGTACTCACAACCCACACATTGATTGGGCTAAGGGAAGGATTATTGAATGGGATCAGCACTGTCTCGCTAACTGCCTGTGTTCTGCCATACCTTCAACTTCTGCCCTGATGCATCTGTAGATTTGACTGGTGTTCCTACTACTTACCACGACCTGCGTTGGGTCTTCAGCAAAGAGAGGGCTCTCTCTCTTCCTCCCCACCGACCCTACGACTGCCCAATTGATCTGCTCTCTGGAGCTCCTCTACCCTCCAGCCGCCTCTACAATCTGTCCCGTCCTGAGAGGGAGGCTATGGAGCTTTATATCACGGACTCTGTGGCTGTTGGTATTATTCGTCCCTCCTCTTCCCCTGTGGGTGCCGGGTTCTTCTTTGTAGGCAAGAAGGATAAGTCGCTACGACCTTGCATAGACTTTCGGGGGTTAAACAATATCACGGTCAAGAACAAGTACCCATTACCCCTTCTCCCCTCAGCTTTTTAACCTCTCCAAGAGGCAACCCTGTTCACCAAGCTTGACCTTCGAAACGCCTATCATCTGATCCGCATCCGCCAGGGGGATGAATGGAAGACAGCGTTTAACACTCCATTGGGCCATTTTGAATATCTGGTCATGCCTTTTGGTCTCACTAACGCCCCAGCAGTTTTCCAGACTATGATCAATGATGTCTTGCGTGACTTCCTTAACCGCTTTGTCTTTGTCTACTTAGACGACATCCTGATTTTCTCCAGGAATCAGGAGGAACACGGGAACCATGTCCGCAGGGTCCTACAGAGACTGCTGGAGAACAAGCTCTATGTTAAGGCGGAGAAGTGCGAGTTCCACCAGAACCGGATCAGCTTCCTGGGCTACATCATCAGCCAGGGCAAGGTGGAGGCAGACCCTGGAAAGATCAAGGCAGTGGTGGAGTGGCCAGTCCCAACTACAAGGAGGGAGCTCCAGAGGTTTCTGGGATTTGCCAACTTTTACCGTCGCTTCATCCGGAACTTCAGTAAAGTAGCTGCACCTCTCTCCAGACTCACCTCCGTCAACATCACGTTCTGTTGGACTCCAGAGGCTAACAGAGATTTCATCAAACTCAAGTCCTTGTTCACCTCAGCTCCCATCCTTATTCAGCCAGACACAGAGAAGCAGTTTGTTGTGGAGGTGGTCGCATCTGATACTGGAGTAGGAGCAGTTTTGTCTCAGACGGCTGGTCCTGATAACATCCTCCATCCCTGTGCTCTTTTTTCACGTCGCCTCTCTCCTGCGGAGTGCAAATATGATGTTGGTAACACGGAGCTTCTGGCTGTTAAGTTGGCACTTGAGGAGTGGAGACACTGGCTCGAAGGCAGCAAGCAGCCTTTCCTGGTCTGAACGGACCACAAGAATCTCTCCTACATCCAGTCGGCGAAGCGACTGAATTCCCGACAGGCCAGATGGGCTCTGTTCTTCTGTCGCTTCGACTTTTGCCTCACCTTCCGCCCTGGCTCCAGGAATATAAAACCCGATGCTCTGTCTAGGCTATACTCTCCTGACTCTCCTGATCCTCCAGATGCTTCAATCGTTCCCAATAGTTGTGTAGTAGACGCCCTCTCTTGGGAGATTAATAACACCATCCTGGAGGCATTGAGAGAGCAACCAGATCCAGGCAATGGTCCTCCGAACTGTCGGTTTGTTCCTGCCCCGTTTGTTCCTGCCCGCTCCAAGGTTCTACAGTGGGTCCACAATTACCGGTTCTCAATCCATCCCGGAGTAAACCGCACTCTTTCTTTCCTGAAGAGACATTTCTGGTGGCCAACAATCAACAGGGACACTCTGGAGTACGTTTCTGCCTGTCCCAAGTGTGCTAGGAGTAAGTCCTCGCACCAGTCTCCTGCAGGGTTGCTCCAGCCCCTTCCTATCCCTAGTCGTACCTGGTCACACATCGCACTGGATTTTGTTACCGGCCTGCCCCCCTCCCAGGGCAACACCACAATCCTCACTATAGTAGACCGGTTTTCCAAGTCGGCTCACTTCGTTGCTCTTCCAAAACTCCCGTCAGCCCTGGAGACCTCCCAACTCCTCACAGAACATGTTTTCCGGTTACATGGTATCCCTGCCGACATTGTCTCAGACCGCGGTCCCCAGTTCACCTCTCGAGTTTGGAGGGAGTTTTGTCAATCCCTAGGAGCCTCAGTCAGCCTGACTTCTGGATATCACCCCCAATCAAACGGCCAAACAGAACGAACTAATCAGGACCTGGAGTCAGCTCTCCGCTGCATCACCGACTGAAACCCCTCTACTTGGAGCTCTCATCTCTCCTGGGTTGAGTACTCCCACAACGCACTCACCTGCTCCGCTACTGGTCTCTCCCCCTTTGAGGATTCATTGGGGTACCAGCCGACCCTGTTCCCCGAAGAGGAGCGAGACTTGGCAGTTCCCTCAGTCCAGCAGCATGTGCATCGCTGTCAGAAAATCTGGAGAGATACACGATCTGCCCTTCTCCAGACTTCGGCACGGAACCAGCGATCAGCCAACCGTCACAGAAAGGCAGCTCCTCTATACGTCCCAGGCCAGTCAGTCTGGTTGTCTTCTTGGACTGTTGTCCCGCAACAGTCCAAGAAGCTTTCCCCACGCTTCATTGGTCCTTTTCCCATCCTAAGGATCATTAACCCTTCCGCAGTTCGGTTGAAGCTTCCCAGAGCTCTGAGAATTCACCCCACTTTCCACGTGTCTCAGATTAAGCCGGTTCACACCAGTGAATTGAGCCCTCCGGCCTTACCCCCTCCTCCCGCCCGTATCATCGACAATCACCCTGCTTATACGGTGCACCGTCTTTTGGACGTCAGACGTCGGGGCAGGGGTTTCCAGTATCTGGTGGACTGGGAGGGTTATGGCCTCGAGGAGCGATGCTGGGTTCCTCGTTCCCGTGTCCTGGACCCAATCATGGTGAGGGCCTTTCACAGGGCTCATCCAAACAAGCCTGGTGGTCGCCAGGTGGCTCCGATTGAGGGGGGGGTACTGTGAGGAATTGCATTATCTCCTTCTCCTTTTTTCTGTTTGTTTGTCTATCCGTTTGTCTGTCTTCCTGGCTGGGCGTGGTTGACCTACTTTCCGTTTTCCGCCAACTCACCTCCGCTCCTGTTTCTCATCATCACGGATTACCACTACTCACCTGCTGCTGCTTAAAACTCCGGTTCGATCATCAGACTTCGCCAGTTCTTCGTATACTCACAGTGGTAAACTCCAGTTCCGGCTGACTAGTATTGCTAGTCTTTTTGTATACTCTTCCAGTTGGATTTTTTCATATACTAATCCTGTTCTGTTTTGTGCCTGTTCCAGAAACTCCATATTCCATTCCGTCCTGCCTGCCACGTCCAGCCCAACCTCTGTCTCAGCCCTGCTCCACGTTCTTCCCACTCTGTTGAGAGTTTACTTTGTCTCCTGCCAGTTTTTTGAGGACGTAAATAAATCCAGTCTTTTTGACACTTCACCTAAGTCTCCGTCCCAAGTGTTCTTGCATAGCGGGTTCAAGTTTGAGTCTCTTTACGAGGAGCGTAACACTTTGGCTGACAGAAACTTCAGGGGAAACTGATCTAATGGTTCAAAAGGAGCTTTACTTAGTGCGCGCAGCACTACAGCCAAATCCCATTGAGGCGCTAAAGCGCGTGATACCGGTCTGAGTCTCTGTACTCCTTGTAGGAAACGTTTTGTCAGAGGGTGACTAAACACCGTGCTGATCCCAAAACCTACATGGCATGAAGAAATGGCAGCCGCATATGTTTTTATCATGCTATAGGCCAAATTCCTGTCCAGCAACAGGAATGACAGCACGTGAGGCAGGGGACACGCAACGGGGTCCAAGCCTTTCCCTACACACCAACGCTGGAACGCTGTCCATTTGGCTGTGTAAGACGCCCTGGTGGACGCGGCTCTGGATCCCTGAATAGTACTCACAACATCTTGAGAGAGGCCGAGCCCCTCTAAGTGTTCCCGTTCAGGGGCCATGCCCACAAACGTTGGCCTAACACTGGGTGACCGCTGATTGCTCCCTCCACCTGGGAGAGAGCATCCCCCCGCCACGGAATTTCCCACATTCTCCCTGACAGCATCCGCTGTATGCAGGGAAACCAAGACGCTCCCGTGCGCTCCGGGGCTATTAAGACCGCAATCAGTCGCTCCTCCTGGGACTGGTGGGAAAGCATACAGCAACACCCTGGGCCAAGGTCTGTGTGCGAATGCGTCCACCCCAGAGGGGGGTGATCCTGCCTTCTCAGGGAGAACCAGAGAGCACATTGCGCGTTCCCGCGTGCAGCCAACAGATCCACCTCCGCTCTCCCGAACCTGCTCCACACTTGGGAGACCAGCTCGGGGTGGAGGCTCCAGTCCCCTTGTCGAGGACCTCCTCTGGACATGATGTCTGCCCCTCTGTTCAGCTCGCCGGGAATATATACTGCTCTGATCGAGAGTATGTGTGTGCGCACCCAGCACAACAGCCGTCTGGCTGTGTCCAGCAGCTGCGCTGATCATACACCTCCCTGACGATTTATGTAGGCTGCCGCCGTCTTGTTGTCTGTTCGAATCAACACATGATGATTCCACAGCAACAGGGCGAAGTGCTGGATTACTCTCCATATGGCGAGTAATTCCAGCGTGTTTATATGAAGGGACATGTGAGGCGGCCACTGTCCCCCCACTGCCTGCGACATGCATGTTCCCCCCCACCCTGAGAGTGATGCGTCCGTAAACACCGAGGTGTGTGACGTCACTCTGCCGAGGGGAACCTCCACTGACAGGACGTGGGGATTTTTCTATTAGGTCAAATCTAAACCTACGGATAGAGGAATGCACACCCTGCGTCTCCTCTGACGCACGGGGTCGATGCGCAGGAGAATAAACCACCTCTGAAGTCTCCTCATGTAAAGGAGACCCAGGGGAATCACCACGTGACCAGCTGACATCATGCCCAACAGCTGCATCACGGAAAGGCCTGTCACCACCCTGCCGGGTGTGATGCGCCTGAGGAGAGCTGTCAAATTCTCCACTCTCCGCTGTGAGAGTCGTGCTCTCATGCGGGCTGAGTTGAATTCTATTCCCAGATACATGATGATCTGGGAGGGAAGAGGACAGCTCTTCTCCCAATTGATTATGAAACCCAGGCTTGACAGGTGAGATACGAGTTGTACCGTCTGTAAAGCAGCTTCCTCTCTGGAACGAGCCAGCAACAGCAGGTCGTCCAGATAAAATAACACTCTCATCCCTCCTCTGCGTAGCGGCTCCAGCGCCGTCTCCACACACTTTGAAAAAGTGCGTGGAGCCAGAGAATATCCGAACGGCAGTCGATTGAACTGGTACGCTATTCCCTGGAATGAAAAACGCAGGAATTTCCTGTGTTTTGGGAAGTAAGCATCCTTCAGGTCTATGGAAATGCACCAATCTCCCTGCTGAACACACTCCATTACCTGTTTGATTGTCAGCATTTGAAACGGTCTTTTCCGTATCACTCTGTTGAATGCTGACAGATCTAGGATGGGTCTCATCCCCCCGGTCTTTTTCGGGATAAGAAAATAACGGGAGTAAAACCCCTGATTTTCTTCCCCTTGAGGAACCCTGGAAATTGCTCTCTTTAGGAGTTTCCGCAGCTCTGACTGGAGCGCAAGACACTGTTCTTGGGATGACAGAAGTGTTTCCTGAATCCCCTCGAACTGCGGGGGGGGGGGGGTAAGGCAAATTGTAGAGAGTACCCTCTGCTGATTAGCCTGCTCATCCATCCGTCCATTAAACATAGCCGCCTCCACTCTGAGCTGTGGTAGTCATGGTGACAAGCTATGCCAGAGCCCTTGCCGCCGTTGCTTGTGAAGCAACCCAAGGGGGGCCCCGCCCTAAAGGGCTGTGAAGGGGTCTCCACACGCTGCATCACACACCGACTCTCATCCTGTCTCTGTTTAGAAGAAGGCTCATAAACAGGACCCTGAGGCGGGTTTACGCTCCAACTCGCGGAGGTGTGTGCAGTGCTTTTCACCTCGTGCGTAATAGCCGCACTAGGCTTAATATGACTGTGTGTAGGCACAACTGAGACAGAGGAAAAACCACGCTGCTTGTTACCCGAAAGGATAGAAGCGGCCAATTTAAATGTCAAGCCCTGCTGTCTTATAACCGACTGGTTAAATACCGCAGGCTTATACAGCTAACCTAGCTGTTTGCTAACCGACAGGTTAGCAACAGCTGGCTCAAACGGCGAGTCCCTCTGTCTATTAACCGACAGGTTAAAAACAGATGGATTATGCAACAAGTCCTGCTGCCTTTTAATCAATAGATTAATGGCAGCCGGCATGACTAGTGTGGGGGATACGTGAGACACAGTTGCTACAGACACACTGTTGAGATTTGAATCATTTGTATTAACAATTCTCTCTTCCCACATAACCCCCCCAAAGAGTCATCTTCGGTTCAGGAGCAGACCAGGAGCGGGGGTTCTTCCTTCCCCTCCGACTCATCGCCTGCAGATCCTGTCTCTGCGGCGGAGGAGCGGAGACCTGGGACGGAGCCCCTGCAGCTGCCGAAGGGCGATTCTGACACCGTTGCTGCTCTCGCCGCTGTCCGCGCTGCCCCTGTTGAGACTGTTGCGGGGGCTGCGGGTGCTGTCGTTGCTGTCGCTGCTGTTGCTGAGGACGTTTGTCCTGAAGCCAGCTAGCGTGACGCCTTATGTCGTCTGCCTGCTCTACTGCAGACTTCATACTTTCCACCATGGTGTGGAACTGTGGTCCAAATAGTCCGTCCGGACTGATTGGAGCCTCCAGCAGATCCTTTCCTGCACCCTCCAGTATATTCCCCTGCTGTAGCCAGAGATACCGGTGGACCTGTGTCGCCCACGCCACAATCCGCGCCTGCGAGAGTGCGACTGCTGCGCATAATGTAAGTGCAGTACTGGCCGCCTTACCTATCTCCTCAGCCTCCACTGAGGACATGGTTTTTGACTGCTCGGATATTTCCACCATGGAGTTTGACAGCAACGCTATATTGTTTGCCGCCGCTGACGCCTGAAACGCACACTGGTGCATTCGGTCCGTCTGTCGGGCGACAAACCGATCTTTGGTGGAAGCCAGCATGGGATGCCGTCCGGTAACCGTGCTGGCCTGCCTAGCCCCAAAGAACGCCGTGAGGTTCGGCTCTAGAGGAGGCACGGTCGGGAAACCTACATCCGTGAATCTCACCACTCTCGTGAGGGGCACGTATGTCCCTATTGGAGCCCTCATTGCTCCAGGGTCCGCCGCCGCCCCCTCCTGGTACTTCCTTATGGCCGGGAAGCGTGGCCAGACCGGGTCACTCCTGACTCTGTGTACCCGGGAGAACACCCCGGACATATCATCCGGAGGCGAGCTCTCCTGAGCTAGGGGAACGGGGAGATTTCTCCAGGCGGCCGCCTTAGATATAATAAGTTCCAGGAGAATCCTGCCAATCGACGGCAACGCCGTGGTGGCGGAGATAGAGATCACGGGATCATACAGCGGACCTACACCGGGTCCCCTACCTGTCTCCTCCGTCCGGAGGGGAGAGATAATGGGGGAATCACCCGGTGATCCCTGAATGGAGGGGACGTAGTCGTCCGACTCGTGCCCGCCATTCGGATCCAGATAGTCAAGGGCTTTGTCCCCGGAGTACTACTCCTGGACGGGCCAATCGTCCTCGGCAGCTGCAGCGGCGAGAGCGTCCGCTCTCTGCTGTCTGAGGGCCAGCAGGAGACGGCACAATGCGAGCATGATACCCCGGGAGTGAGAGCAGCGTTCGCATGCAGGACTCACACTGTGAGTGCCTGTCAAAGCTCATAATGTAGCCCGACCCGCATACGAGGCAATCCCTGACGCAACCTTGACTTTCCTGCCCAGTCTTCATCTTACCAGAAAAACAAAGCTTTTTAGGAGGAATGTTTGCTTTTCAGTAAGTAGCTCTTAAAATAACTTGTTTTGCCTGTACATGCTTCTGCAACGGAGTGCTGAAGAAAAGTAGGAGTGGATTGTAGGGCCTACTTCCTATTTATACGGAAGTGAGCCTGGAGGTGGGGCCCACGTCATAAGTGGGCATGGAATAAGTCTGTCAGTGCTGCACACGTGCAGTGGGGATTACCCAATAGCGATAGCCTTAGAGGGCGAAGCCTTATACGATATAGAACTGACAGGCAACCCTCTGAGGCCCTTTCTCACTTCTCTTATTTTTCATTTCCTTGCTCCTCGGTCTCGGTCTCACCGGAAGTTGATTGGTCTGCGCCATCTTGAATAGCGTCCCAATGGCCTTATTTTTGCTGGAGGAGCGAGGAGCGAGGAGCGATAATGGAGGAGCTATAATCGAGGAACCACCAGACCATCCTTCGATGAAATCCTCAGACACTCGCCCTGCCCCCTTACTGTGTATCGCTCACTGATTGGACGATGCACTGATCTGATACTTCTTGACATGAGAGCAGTTTCCCAGAGGAGTGAAGAAAATACATGAACCTCACGGGAGTCACTCCTCAGTTTATACCGTGTTTTGTTTAAATTAATGGTTCGTTTAGTTACAAATATGTGATATATCTGAACAACAAAGTGGTCAAAAATCATTTTATTCATTTTTTGGAAACATTTTCATGATCGCGTTTTACATTTTCATTTATTGTCATTTCCATTCAGTCAGTCATTAAGTGCTATTTAAAATGTTAATTTGCTGCATATCCAAACAAACAAAGTGTGCAATCCAATGAATGTTAATCTAACTGGGTTTTGATTATCTCTTTTTCTTCTCTCAATTATTTTATTTATATTGTGCACTCTAATCAATATTAATACAACTAATGTTCGTTTATACATTTTAAGAATGGCGTTTATCTTTTTTGAGAATGAGTTCTTATTTGATTTGATTTATTTGGGTCTACAACAGATGATACAAATGTTTGTGTCAGTAAATGTGTAGGCGGGGGTGTTTGTGAAAATAACGGGGACAGAGCTGCTAGGCTTGTTTGAGACGCGTTGCGGCTCGCCTCGAAAGTAGACGAGAATAGCCGATCGCAGCCAGGGGAGGTCTCAAAAAGCTCGCCTGAAGTCGGACAGCTCGGAGTCGGCTTCGTCTTCTTCTTCTTCTTCTCTCGGTTTTTTGGCAGATTGAAAACGACTTTAAGGTGCATACCGCCACCTCCGGAGTCGGCTTGACTCGGTTTGCATTTATAAAGAATGCACACGTGTGTAATCGTTAATGTCAGATATGTACTAAGTAAATACATTTGTTCCTGCTCAAGATTAGATTCAACTTTATTGTTATTGCACATATTACAGACCTGAGACAACAAAATGCAGTTTAGCTTCTAACCAGGTGCAACAAGCAGTGAAGTGAAAAGTAATGTACACAATAGACAGAATAAAATATAGAATTAATTGAATGATGAATAAACAGTGAGGGGTATGAATACACAATATCAGCCTGTGAGCAGTATGAACAGTGTGTATGAATATGCTAAGATATAAAGTATGAAAACGTTAAGCAGTGCAAGTATAGTATAAAATATATAGATATTAATTTCATGATGATAAACATTGTTGAACAAAGATGATGAAAAATGGGAATGGGTGTGGCGACGTAAAACTGACACAAAACAACAACAAACTTTCGCCGAGCCAATTGGAGAGTTTCATCAGCAGAACGGGGTACAAACCACCAATGAGCACTCAGCTCGAGATACCAGCGAGCCGTTTCCCATCAAGCATTTCGCTTCCGTAGCCCGTGGAGAGAAACTGCGCCGCCGCGCCGCGTCTCGCTCTCAAGGCTGCGGGCGTCTTTGTCCCGCGAGATTTCAACGTCTCATGTAGGCGAGCCTCCAGAGCAAGTCGGACAAAATGACTAACCATCATGCAACGCACTAGCAAGACGTTGATCGCAACTGCACAGGTCTCGCTTGTCTCAAACAAGCCTGCTGTCAGACGATCAGCTGTGCGGCATTATCACAAACGGACGTCGCTTCACGTGACGCTCCGGAGGAAAGGACGTCCCATTGCTCTTAAACTCATTTCCCTGCTTCTCGTGGTTTCCTTGCATCTCTCCATGCTTCCCTGGTGGGAGGGACTAGTCGCAGGGAAACAACGCAAGTGAGGGACGCAAGGAATCCATTTAACCGAAGTGAGAAGGACCCTTACACTCTTTACGTCACAAACAAAGATGGTGGATGCAGTGGCGGTTTTACGGGGTGGCACGGGGTGGCAGCTGCCACCTCAGAAAAATGCCTTGCCACCCCAGTTGCCACCCCAGTTGACAGCTTTGTTTTGAAAGAAAAGTTGTGGCTCATCGACATTTATGAGAGAACATTTCTAATGTCCGAGTGCAAGTGAATGCAGCACAAGACGCGAGCCTTGTAACCCCTCCCCCCCTGGCGCGAGTTTGGAAATATGATTGGCGGCGATTTCCTTTGAACGGGGGCCAGCGCAAAACGAGAAGCATTTCAATTCGGATCCAAGTAGACGGAAGGAATAAGGTATTTGCGGTCAGGGTATGGCTGGGATAGGCTACAGCCATACCAAAAAATGGCTTAGCCCCACCTTAGCCCCACCATGAACAATGATGTTAAAGTAAGCAAAATAAAGTCCGCCAACTCGCGCGGAGTAAATTGCACAGACAGCAGTTAGTAAGATTGATTTCAGTAGCCACTTGTCTGGAAATACCCAAGTCAAGAAACGGTTTTGAAAACTTTTGTCACGTAGTGATTGTCTTCTCAATAGAACATCTTTGATAATGTCTTCTGGCCAATCAGAATCACGATAACGGCGTGATGTTGTTGCAGGAAGTCCCGACGGAGAATACTTTTGCGGTAGTACATCTCTATATACATCGATACAACATTACGTGTTGATAGAAATCAACACGTAATGAAATAAGACCCCACGGTTTGATGATTGATAGGTGTGTGGGCTGTCTTTCTTTTTGACACACAGAACAATGGGGGCTATCCACCTTTATCCACAAAGTAAAGTAATTCACAGCCTCTTCCCTCTCCTCTCTGTGAGGAGCTGCAGGTTCAGCTTTCAGAACAAAGTAACACAAAACTAAAATGGCATTCATTTTTTTAAATATGTCGTGGAGTAATAGATTTATTTATTTTTCTTCTCAAGAAAGTACCAGAATGTGTATTTTATGTTAGTTTTTAAAAAAATCTCCTGGGGGAGAATTCCCCCAGACCCCCCTGCAGGGGTTGGGCTTTCAGCATGTCAACTCTTTCACCTGTGGGGAAGTTGCAGGATTGGCTCCAGGTCGCCCTTTTTATTTACTTCAAGAAAAATGTGCCTTTTTATTTCATACAGTTCAATTTAGATTGAGACAGGGAAATAATCTAAACCTCACGCGTGGCGTTTCACTGTCAAGGGGAGCGTGCATGTAATTACATTGCAAATACTGACTTGAGCCCCTCCACTGTAGGGTTAGCCCTACCATAGATTACCCAACACAAATACTCTGGCGCCGCCACTGTTTGCGGTCTACAATGACAGAGAAGAGCCTGTCAAGTTTGGCTGTACTCAGCATTGAATCAAAACGCACCATAGCTTTAAATCGTTTGTGAGGCGTTTTGCTGATCAAGATGGTAATCGCCACATTCAGCTGTTATAGGCATGCCAACTTGATGCTCTGCTCACGGATGAGTCGATGAGAATAATAAACTGTTAAGATGATGACCTTACGTGTGTATAATATGTTTCTTCTTTGTGGGGTTCTGCGCCCAAAAAACTGTTTCAACTGATGCAGTAGTCACTTCTTTAATGTTTGTTCTTTCTGATGTAAAGTCAAGGTTGTAACTGTTTGCAATGAAGTTGTGGGGCGCTGAACTGTTCTTTTGATTCTTTTGATTTATGATAGTAATTACTTATCTTTCAAATTTGAAGGAGGGTGAGCAAGCATCTTGAGGAACATTCATCATTAACTCCTCCAAAAAATATAGTTTATTTAATAATAACACTGAATATGTGAATCATAACAGTGATTGACAGCTGATAGGAATGATATGATTGTTAATATTATCATATTCATACAGACACACATCGATGAGACAGTTAATTAATGTACTTATTGCAGCAGTCTGCATAGATTTGGTACCCCTGCTGGTCTAAGAGTGAAACCAAATCATTCAGTTAAAATTCATTAAATGATGTCTGCCACCTTATATATTTATATTTAAGGCTTTACTGATGTGCCACAATAATGTCACCTATGTTATTGAGTTAAAATATCAATATTGTGGCTTTCCAAGTTAACATTGATTGATATGACTGCGATTAAATCAGCATACACTTCTGCCAGGGGATGCCACCCCTGAAATTCTCCTGCCACCCTCTTGCCACCACATGAATATTGTTCTAGATCCGCCCCTGGGTGGAGAATAGACCTATAAAACATACAAAACGATAAGCAATGCGCCAGAATCAAGACGAGACTATCCGCATCTTTTAAAACTTTACGCACATCCATTTCACCTAAATGAATAAATGCCTCTCAATGAAAAACTTAATAGAGTTGTTTATTGTCGTTTCTGTAGTTTAAGAGCAAAAACGCGGCATGTCTCTGGCTCAAACAGCTGAGAAGTTATGACGCTTTGAACACAATTTGGGATCGTATACGGCCCTGTGGGTCTCAGAGGGTTAAAGAACTGCAGTAGGCTACTCTTGGCTTTGTTATTCAGCCTCAACTTTCCCTCACCAGTGGGACTTACGGTAAGCGGCAGACAGAAACACCTGGATTGAGTTGCACCAGCTTTTCAAGAATCCACCACTAACTTTGTGTAAGAGTCGTTCCTAAGTTCTGAGTAATTCCCCTCAAGTTTCAAATGTCGAGAGCAGCCGTTTCCAGTCTTTATGCTACGCTATGATAAGCTAACACACTGCTAGCTACAACTTAATATGTGTAGCCTACTGGTATACAAGTACCACTGATCTTCACAATTGTATATGGCTATTCAACCCAGTCTCATGGCATTTCGTGTTCACCAACACGATTTTTAATCTATTGATTCGTGTTCACCAACACGATTTCCCCCTTTTTTTCGTGTTGCACAGCACGATTTTAAAAGCAATGTATTTCTACTGGTAATGTGTTTCGTGCCTGCAGCACGTCTTTTTCTCCGGTCGGGTCGTGGAAGACCGGAAGCTGTGTGGTTCATAAAAACATGTTCTTATTCAATATGAAGCCACAGTTATTGCTTTTATTTTAAATCGTATAATTTCTGACTTTTGTTGCCGTCTGTGAGGAAAATAAATGGGGCTCAGAGCCTCAGGATACTGAAATCTGTATTTTTTTAATCTTTTTTTCCTTCTAATTTGTTATTCTTTTCAAAATAACAAACTGTTATTTACTCACCAATAACTTGCTTTTATTTATTGGTTTAATTCCATAATCTCGGGCTTTTTTGGCGTCCGTCAGGAACTGCATTTTTACCCAGATTACCCAGGATCCTCAGCTATGGTTTTAAACTCGCTGATTGGATGTTTTAGCCGCAATGCATGCTGGGATTTGGTGTTTATATGATATGAAATCCGGAAAACATTTTAAAAGAATAAAATAATACTTAATTCCGAGTGCTCTTGCTTTTCTCTTTGATAGTCATCACATAATGGCATTGTAATACACGGTTCGGCTGCATTACATATTACAGACCTGCCGTAGTTCTTTATTTAGAGAGCCCTGATGAGAAGACCTTTGGAAAAACTGAAGAAATGCCGCCGAAACTGAATACTTGACGTGGATCATAAATATATCAACAATTAAACAACATCTTCAATTTCTCTTCACACAATACGTCTCCTTGCAGTATCAACACTAATCCGGCTGACTTTTACATTTGATCTAATTCATAGATAGGTTATATTTACACCATAATGGTGCACAGCTGATATAAAAGGACTGTAGTTTTTAAAGATATTACTGATTTTCTTTGAATGTAAGAATGTAAATACTGAGTCTGAAATAGTAATATGCTGTAAAATTATGTGAAAGCATGAATAAAACTACACATCTTCAGATGTTGTACATACATAAGTGTCCTACACTATAATACAAAGTTATTATGGCTGTGTGTACCTTGTGTGCACCTCCTAGTGGTTAAAGCACGTTATTGAATTATTGTATTTATGTGTTATATTTGATTACAAAAATATTAAGAGTACATACTTTCATAGGGGGAAAGTATAAATATAGAAATATAGAATATAAAAAATCAAGAAGATACTATAAGTGATCTCTACAATAAAACAGTTTAGTGCAGGATGTACACAGATATTAATAGGAGGAGGTGCAAAACAGAAAAACGAATTAACCTTTATTTAAACATTAAATAACAGATTAAGGTCTTCTTTTAAATAAGAAAAAAACTTTGGGGGTATCTATCTACAGATATATATTAAGCCTGAGAAAGTACTTAACGTCTAATATATTGCTTTCCTGCAATGTTAACTATGTTGAAGCACTTATTTTAACTGATATTATACATATGAATTATAGATATAATAAGAAATGTACAGAATATGACAGTTTAATGGTGGAGGTACACACATATTGATAGATGTCTTGTAATGCACTGCTGAGGAACCTGTGACGCAAGTTTTTCATTCATTGCATAACTACACCGTAGTTGTGTACATGATATATCAATAAACCTTTGAAAATCTTGAAAGGGATGTGCAAAATAGCCATAATATACAGTCTTTAATTAACTATTAGTAGAGAATAACGAGTAATGAATATACTTTATTACTCGTTTCCATTCATGTCAATTGCAGATACATGTTTAGTCTTCTCAAGCACCAACTATCAAATATCTCTCCTGATTGTTGGCACTTGACAATCACCTTACCTGAATTTTACTCAGGTGTAACTAAAGTCTGATTTAAGGGTTGTTTATATTTCACATCATTAATCAGAATCTGCAAAGTAACTCAAATAAATGCAGTGGAGTAAAAATACCAGGTTAACCTCTGAATTGTAGTGGAGTAGAATTACAAAGTAGCAATGAGCTGTCATGTGGGTATATATTAATGCTATATATTAATGCTGCGCATTATGGACACAAGCGATTTTCTACACATGTGTAGTTCTGGAGGGGTGTTTGAATCCAGTTTTGGATAGTCTGGCGTCGTTTCGTTCCATTTCACACAGCTGTTTGACGCTCTGCGTAACCTTACGGGGACTGTAGTCCTAAACGATAGCTGGGGATTATGGGTAGTGTAGTGTCTTCGGCCATCCTAAACTCAGAAATGTTGACAATCGCAATGATGCTCGAAATGTCCCTTATAGGCCTACGTCTGTTTCCGGTTATTTTTATTTTGAAATTCAGTTCCTGACGGACGCCAAAAAAGCCCGAGATTATGGAATTAAACCAATAAATAAAAGCAAGGATAATTGAGTGTTATTGGTGAGTAAATAACAGTGTGTTATTTTGAAAAGAATAACAAATTAGAAGGAAAAACAGATTTAAAAAATACAGATTTCAGTATCCTGAGGCTCTGAGCCCCATTTATTTTCCTCACAGACGGCAACAAAAGTCCGAAATTATACGATTTAAAATAAAAGTAATAATTGTGGCTTGATATTGAGTAAGAACATGTTGTTATGAACCACACAGCTTCCGGTCTCCCACAACCCGACCGGAGAAAAAGACGTGCTGCAGGCAGGCACGAAACACATTAGCAGTAGAAATACATTGCTTTTAAAATCGTGCTGTGCAACACGAAAAAAAGGGGGAAATCGTGTTAGTGAACACGAATCAATAGATTAAAAATCGTGTTGGTGAACACGAAATGCCATGAGACTGGTTTGGGCTATTCGCTTCCTTACCAAGAGTAAGTACTATGGCTTTAGTGACAATCCTTTATAAACCTTTTAAATATAACTTTGTGTGACCAACTTCGCCCAGGAAATTATGTGTTGGCTTGAATCGTATGATCGTTTTTCCTGAGACTTGGTGGAAGGGTGTAGCATGGGCAAAGGGAGATTATGACATTCTGGAGTCATCGTAAATACTTTTTCCAACTTGAAGCGGCTATTCACATAATTTAATTGAGAACAATGATTTAGAAACAGATACCAATGTGTCGTTAAAATGATCTGGACAATATAGTAGAATGCATCTTTTTTTTTGGATCATGAACACACCAAAGCCCGTCGAATGACTTTCCAATTTGTGCATTCAGATGTTCCTAGGACGGTCCCATTTCCCAATTGGCCTTGGCAGAGATATCTGCCCTGTCCATTCAAATCAATATATGTAAACATGGTCAAACGAATGGGACATGACATGACTGGCATAACCACCTATAACTTGGTGTATATCGTTTTATTTTTGTACAAGTAATTAAAGAACGTATAGCTTTAAAGCTCCTTTTACTTTGAACATAAATGGTTTATAAGAGCAAGCTAACATTCAGCTAGCTGCATAAAGATAACACCTTAGAGTTACTGGGTGTTAATATATAGTGACAACTTATCTCTACATATGAACTAGTCTGTGGTGCAACTTAACTTAAGAACAGCGAGAACCAAAGGCTTCTGGAGCCTCTGTGATGGACAGCACTGCTCTCTGATAAGGAGATCATTACATTCACATCCAAGAATCTCAGCCAACAGGTAGAACTCCAATCCCCATGAGAAAATCCAGTCAGGCACATACATCTGTACCACAAAGGAATTTGCCTACAAACACGTTTGCGGCACTATTTAGTTGCCATTCGTATGATGTGTTCTCATGGATTTGGTTGTTTCTGATGAAATGGTGAGTATGAGTTGTGGCATACGGCTCCCTGGTTAGCTCATTGACTGAGTCAGGGTCTGTTTTGAACTGTTTTCCCTTTGGCGTCCTTGTGCCAAGCTCTAAGCAAAACCTGCTGTTTTGCCTGCCTGCCATTTCTGGTAATATAATCTCACTTCATTTGGGTTAATAAGTGAAACCAACTGGGCTCTGTTCTGTTTTAAAGCGTGTGGGTGGGTGGGAGCTGCCAAGTAGGGAATACAGTTGACACAAAAAATATCCTGTTTTTATAGCATGCATGTGGTAACATATATCAAACATACATTTCAATAGAGATATGGGGGAAAACATTGACCTGGATGTGTTTTTTGCCCATGCATGTGCGTGAGTGCATATGTAACTGTGGTTATTAAGTGATAAACGCGGTCCAGATGTTCTATTTTAAGCAGGGCCCTCAATTCCACAGTGAAGGCATTCTGCCACAGTGAGGCCTGTGTTTGTCATAGGGCCGTAAACCGGTGGTAGTGGTCTGCATTGGTTGTTGTGTAATTTAAATCCATCTCTCAGCGTTAGTCTCTTCCTCTGTCACCCCCCCCCCCCCACCTCTTTTTTTGAAAGCTGAAAGGATGTGTTTTCTGGGATAGGGGATTGGAGGTGAAAGGGGAATGCTTGTGGGGAAGGGGCGACGTGACGGATGAGAGAACCTGTTTGGTGGAATGGAGAATGGATGTGCGGGTGAAGCTTATACCCCTATCCTCTATACAATACAGCGTAACCAGCCTCTGCTCTGCCCATATCCACAGACAGCCGTGTCTGACGGGCCTGACAGCAACACTAAAGGTGTGGAATTGCGATTGTGAGGGCGGATTTTACGTGCCTTCACAGTGGTGTGTGTCTATGCATGTACGCAGAGGAAGCATGTGAGAAAGCTTCCACGGGTGTTTTGATGAAACTCCGTTGAGGACACCACTGTGAAGGCATGTGTGTGTGTGTGTGTGTGTGTGTGTGTGTGTGTGTGTGTGTGTGTGTGTGTGTGTGTGTGTGTGTGTGTGTGTGTGTGTGTGTGTGTGTTTGCATCCTTCTTCATGAATTCCTTTACATTCCTGAGGATCAGTGTTAGGAAGCTCAGTGTCCTGTCAGCTGTGGGTAGATTAATGCGTCTGCAGCTCACTGTCACAGCACTTTTTCTCGTAGCACTTCCTGCTTTACCCTGCCTGCACCTGGAGCTGATTGACATTCAACCTCTTGCTCAAGGGTACTTCAGCAAGGCCTCTTGGGTTGATAGATGATGTGACCTAAGTGTATCTTCAGGCATGTTCTGCCTGTGTGTGGGCAGAAAAAGAAATGATGCAGAAAATATAAGCCAACAAACCGCAAGAGTGTGGTGAGGCATCATAAAGCGAATGACGGTGTTAAAGGGGAAAACCCTGCTCTCACCTGAGGTGTGAATGACTTTCTCCACGCAAGGAGAGAAGTGAGTGGCACACTAATTATCAGTTGGGATTGGGGATAATTGAGGAGCAGCAATTTGTGGCCTCATTTAAAATGGTGAAACCTCCACCAGCAGGCCCATTTCCTCTGGAGGAGAGGGGCTCCACGAGAACTCCACGAGGGGAAATCCACCCTATAAAAGAATTTGCGTGCGACTGCAAGCACTCCAGCGGGCTTGTCATGTTCAATCCAGATGTGTGAGCAAGCCACGATATAAACAAAAGGTAGTATTTTAGACTGAAGTTTCATTAAATTAAAAAGTCTGTTGCAATGAATCATAACATTTCCTAAGGGGACCGCTTGGAGGCATTTTCCTGATAGCATCACTGGCTGTTGTCAGAATAAGAGTCTGTGTAATGTAATAAATGTATATTATAGTATATAATATCCACAGAGGTTTTGTTTGAGATATTTGGCAAAGTTTAAGAGACTTAAATGAGCATTCTGAATATGATACGCAAGCAGCTGGACTTCACATATACGAAAATTGGATTTTCCCACTGTTGCCTAGTTATTTTTGGCCCGCAACAAAATCAGTTTGGATGTGTTTCATTGGCGCATTAAATTGTCTCTGTGGAATAAAACCACCTGCATTGCTCATAATAGATTGAAACAAAGCATTCTACATGAACGATACATCATATTGTTGTCAATACAATTTTCAAAATGTTAGCAGAATAACCAGCAGACCCACTTAACAAACGTAACCCTTGACTGGTGGCCAGTACCTCTCCAAAACAACTCCATTAAAATGGATGTAAACAGTCACTGGAACATCTCACTCCACAGTGGAGGTAGAGGAAGATGACCTCTGGCCTATCACCTTTGTCCCCTGGGTTCAGCTCGGGTTGTCTCTGGGGTCCTGCCCTGCAGCCTGAGTGTTATCAACATGTAATCCCATACATCTGGGACATTAAAACATCAAACAGGTTAAATGGCATTATCTGTTCTTGCTTATAGACACTTAATCGCAAAAGAGTGGTGTGAAATTCAAAGAGACTTTTCACACAAAATCTGCACAAATTTGTATAGGCTGCACATGGCCTGCACTCCTCTTGGTAGCACTACTGTTCAGATGGGGTTACGTGTGTGCAATTAAATACAGATTCAGCACACAGAGTTCATACTATGCAAGAATTCTTTGCTGGAAACAATCAAACATCTCTTCTTAAGCTCATGCTTTTCTTTTAAAAAACACATGCAAACGGTTTCACAAAAAATACTATTTCCAAGTAAAGCGATGGCAAAGGCATTGCAACACGTCTCGAATAAATCATCAAGGGCTGTGTTCCACTCATGAACTTAGAAGCAAATTACATAATTTATTAGGAAATCATGCATTGGGGGGTGGAATTTCATTTTGGATCAATGGAGGGTATTGATGACAACAGTAATGGCTGGGCGGACTGCTGTAACGACGGAGGGAGGGAACGGGGGTCCATGGAAGAGTCAGCCCAGTGTAGAGTCTCTTTGTCTGGGATGAACTTCAGAGATGCGAGGCCTGGCCTGGTTCTTGGATCTGGAGGTAGGCCAGGGCTTGAGGGGGAGCCAAGAGTGCAGAAGTGGCCGATCTGTCCCGTACTCACACAAAGAGGCCTTTCTCTGGACCCGGGGTCTGCGGCGGCCCGGTCCGCACTGGGGACGTCAGACTACAAAAGGGAGGTTGACACACACATAGACAGTGAACACACACATGCCTGGAAAGGCAAGAGGGCACTCAGGAACATATCATTGTTGCATTTAGAAAAGTCTGTTCGTCATTACAACTGAAAAATAATATCACCTTCTGTATTTTGTTCTCATGCAGAGGTAATTTAACACATGTATTCTCATCAATAAAAACGAGTTATTGCCTGCTTTCATTTTTTTTGTGTTATGCAACCGACATTCATTTTGGTCAGAAAATCACATTTTTGTGGGAGAAACTCTATTCTTTCTGCCGAATCCCTTCACTGCCGACTCCCAGCCCTGGTCCCTCTGCAGCTTGTAAATGTGATGAGGTCTGGCCTGGGTTTAGCAGACCCAGCCCCCCTAACCAGTTAATGACGTTTAATTAGCTTGATTAAAGCCTAATTGGGAACTGGGGGCAAAAGGAGAGCAGTCCTTGTAAAGACGAACTTTAACCTTTGAGCTTTAGCCCCTTTCCCCCTGAGATCAGAGAAACCTGGGAGGAGGCACTAAAAGAGCCAGACCGCTGTATATGAATGTGTTTGTGTGTTGGAGGACGGGTAGTGATTGTGTCCTGTTGACACACAGCAGCCTTGGCCTCCCTGCTGTTTTCACACAAAGAGTGCACACACATTTCAGCTGTGTTCTAATACAAACTCCGGACAATGTCCAAATCTGGTTTTCCTGACATTTTCCAGAGGCTTTGTGTCCTTTTACACATTAACCACAATCTGGCCATTCCGGGTCCATTTTACAGATTGACGTTTCCGAAACTTGTCGTCGCTTCAGATGTGTGTTTTCTGTGATTTGGCTCCAGCTGCTATAGAAACGTTAATACCCTTACTTGTTCTCTGTGGATTCATCGAGGAACGAGCAGCTCTTTTTGATAGTTCGTTCCCACACACTGCTCCTTTTGAGTATGTTTAGACAATTTCAGGGTTGCAGTGTCCTAAAAGAGGCTCTTCTCTCACACGTTTGCACTGACATAAAATGCTTACTTACACTTTACTGTTGGTCATGTATGCTAACCAAACATCTCAGCTCATAAGAGAACATTTGAGTCAAATTGTGTCCATGTGTTCAAAAGTATCCATTGACCATCCTGTATGATAAAAGACGAAACTCCCCAACCTCAAATGTAAAGTCTTAACACATACATATTTGTATTGCTCAAATTTTCCTCCAGTTCCAGTACATGTACATTTGGATATGTTAATTCCATGCAATTATATAAGAGACTAAATAGGAATTGCATTTGTACATGGGAATACCAGATGTGAGACAAAACACAAGAAGATAATGCCTTTTTTCTATTTTATTGTTCAAATCTCAAAATAGGTGGGACACTTTTTTTTCTTTTTTATCTGGATCATCCAAGTCAAGGTATGCTGTGTTTAAATCCACGTTCTAGACCAAGGTGGTACCCAAACATAAAAGGTAGGTACTAACCAAATGTTTTGCTAGTGGAAAATCAAGAAATTAAAGTTCAAAGCAAGTCAAGTCAAGCCTTACATGGAAAGGCTGCATTTGAGATTCCCTGCACAGAAAAAAGGAAACATTAGACCCACTTCACAACAGAACTAAGCAAAATGGAAATATTTTTGAGGACAAAAGTCTGAACACATAAATAATCTGTCTTCAATTAAAAAAGAAACTGGATCATGCTATCTTAATGTTCAAACATAAGACATATTGTTTCTTTTTGTGGAATCCCCGTCCCATGTAATTCTGCATATTACATTTCATTAGGATCACAACATTGCAATGTACTTGTAACAGACGTGCTCAAATGCTTTGGAATGAGTTTCCGTTAGGCAACTATAGATATAACAATCTCATATCACAATGTTAGTGCAGCTGCAGTGCACCAAAAATAGCCGTTTAGAAGTGTCTATATTTTGACACAACTGAGAGCCCTATTCATACCTATGAAAGTGGCTCAGTGGCTGATAATGGAAATTAAATGTTAGGTTAAGGTATATACAATTTTGGACAAATACAAATAAAGTTAATTGCAATTTTGACCTTAAGGTATATGAAAAGTTGAGGGATCAAGAAAGTTATCAGGGCTTATTCTCCACCACGAATGTCTGTACAAAAAGTTATGGAAATCAAACAGTCCAGTTATTTTAATATTTTGGTTTATACTAACTGACCAAATAATTTTCTGGAAACAATGTTGTAATAATATACTGAAGCACCATGTGTGAGAGGAGATCAGAACCCTGACATCTTGGTGCTCGGATAACAACCTCCATCTCACTGCCAGCAAAACCAAGGAGCTGATTGTGGATTACAGGAAGCAGCAGAGAGGGACATTTCATGCTTGCACTAATAAAAATAGTGCAAGCATGAAATTCAACATTGAATATGGTTTAACGATAGCAGCTACACAGAACAGGACATACCATTTTTATACTTTCAACCCAATTTGGATTCTGACATCAGAATGAGACAATCAGGCTGTTGTGTGACTTATGCGAAGTGACATGTTTCTAAGAAGACACCATTAACACACTGTACAGCCCTGGTGTGTGTGTGTGTGTGTGTGTGTGTGTGGAAGAGATATCTGTGTAAAAGCTGAGGTCAGACTGAGCTGGAGGGGATCTGAAGTGACAGTTGAGCCAATCCACCTGGTGTGTGCGTCTGAGTATGTGTGTGTTTTATAGCCTGTGAAATGAAGATGGCGGGTAAGGTGATGCAGGGAGGGGGGAATGGGGTCATGAGATAATCAACCCCTGATCAACTCCACCCACCAACACATACACACACACACACTGTCTCTCTTGGGCCTGAGATAACCGAGTCGAGGGCCCTGGGGTCAAAGGTCAGGACCCTGGCTCATAGGGAACACATGGAAGGGATAAAGAGGCTCTGGATTCCATAAAGCATGAGCAGGGTCGGACTTATTTATGGCTGCACGGAAAACACCACAACCCAACTCCTTTCTCTCTTGTCCAGTCCACTCCTTTGCTGGCAGAAAGAGGGATAAAGTGAGAGAGAGGTGGAAGGGAACAGAACAAAATCTTTCAAATTTGTTCTCTGCTCGCTGTCCAAATGGCTTCATCTCAAAGGCTCCCTGAAGGGGTTCAAACTTTCCCTGAAAAAGTGAACAGTCAAACAGTGTCAGCCACAAACTGACGGAGTAAAGAAAAGCCACGTGAGACTGCACTAAAACGGCAGGATATTGTGACAAGCAGTGGTTTTGATTGAGACCACCGAAACTAATGGTGAGTTGTCTACTTGCTCAAATGCACATGGTACGGCTCACACTAAGTCATTGACTCACACACACTGAGTGTTACCTTCAAACACACGCCTGTCATTTTCACACCATGAGTTTGTTAGACATCTGTTTCTGCACATTAATGTTTTTTTCTTTTTTTTTTTTTTTTTTTTTTTTACGTGTTAAGTGTAATCCAAGAGCGTAGGCTTTAACTTGGATTGGGGCATATCAAGTAGGGCCCTTACTGAATACATTTTGAGTGTCAGTCACTGCATTCTGGTGACTTGTTATTATGCATCAGTTTGTGGTGCAAACCTCTACATTGAGAAAAAAACCTCCACATTAATAAGGCAGTGGAAGACAGTTTGAATTAAGCTGATGTTCACAATTCCATAGATCTGTGGAAATGTTCTTATGATTCTTTTTTTTTCTCTTTTGTTTGAATACACCCTTTCTGAAAACACATTTGTTTTATCTTGATTTTTACAACTATTTGGACTCTTAATCCCGGTAGGGGAAAGTTAGTCGAAGAGTTTAACAATTTTGGAAACAAATGGTTTGGGAAACGGGCTCATGCCCTTACCCGGCCCTGGAAGAAAAAGGGGCAAAACTTGGTTTAACAGACCAACAAAGCTAATGTACCAGAGCTAGCTAACTTTGTCTGCTGTATGTAGTATCAGATTATTACAATTTGTTCTGTTTTTTAAAACAGCTAACTGCGCCTTGAAATGATGTTATTAAAAAGCAGTCAGAGTGACTCAATCAGTAAATTGAGGGTGCAGAAAACAAGCTAAAACCCTGTTAGCTCAGTTGAGCTAATGGGAACATTGCTTTTAATCAGTGGCGAGCCGTCAGGGCCCTCTAGGCCTAAGATATTCTAAACAATTATATTTGAAAACATAAAAAAGCAACATTTTTTTTGTTAAATGTTTCATTAGTTTTACCTAAATAACTTGATTTAATTGTATTTAAAATAACATTTCCAAAGAAATAAATCTGCCTGTTCGATTTCTGTTGGAATGTGAAGGGTCACATGCCGTCTCTGCGAGTTATGCTAAGACGGGAAAGCTTGTCAGAGGGCATAGGTATAAAAGTCACGGCTCGCCACTGCTTTTAATGCAATAGTGATGTGTGTGACTCATACATGGGAAAGTTGATGATATCCATTCATTTTCCCATCAACACGACACATCTTCGTGGTGCAGTTTGTAGATCAGTTTTATAAAGCTTGATATTGTTGTGAGTTTGGATCAAAAAGGAGATAGAAAACTGCACTCATTTTACATATTTTCAAGAGTTGAGACAGTCTGGTCCCTTGATTAGGGATTGAAAGGGTTTAAAGAAGGGGAAGGACACTTAAAGACAGACAGATATGCACCAGGAGAAGAATGACTTGACAGTGGCCATCTGTCCTGTTTTGGCCCTTTTACTGTAGTTTAGCCAAGGGTGGTAAGCAGACACACATCACGGTCATTACTACTCTGTCTATTTCCAGTGTGTCCCCTTTGTCTCTGTGCGTGCCGGTCTGTGCCCGTGTGTGAGGATGTATGTGACCGTGGGTGTCGTCAGGTCGTCGGGCTCATCACCTTAGAGCTCTGAGACAAAAGCGGTGAGATAATAGACAGGAGCCTGTAACGGAGGCTGATGGAGAACAATGCAGCGGTAATGACTCTGGAACAGTGAGAGGAGTTTACTGGGGCTCAATGGGACGCTTCCTTCCTGCCCTGCTTTATCAACACACAGGAAAGAAAACAACAAACCCTCCTCCTCCTCCTCCTTCTTCTTCACCCTCATAGCCCTCCTCTCCTTTGAGTCTAATCTCCTCTCTTTTCTTCTTTTAGTTTACTCTTCTCCTCTGGTGTAGTTAGTTACTCATCTTTGTTGTTGTCATGTCATTTCTGAAGTCTCCTTAGCTTTGCTCCTTTCTTCTATAGGGCCTAATTTCCCCTTATTTTGACCTTTGACTTTCGTTCTCCCTTCCGATATTCTTCCACATTTTCTTTTCCCCTTCTCTACCCTATAACCTGTACATATTTGGTAAACATTGAGTTCATTTTCATCTTCAATTCATCTTTTCTACCATATAAATATTTAGCCATTAAAACACTGCACTGGCTTCACTTCAGCTGAGGTTAGCGTGAGTGCTAATTGGCTCAAGCTACTCTTATTTTCACACTGGGTTTTTTCTCCTGGTGTAAGGTTGGACATAAATCTATTTTGTACCTCAAGCATCTAAATAGTTATGTTTGTATAACTACTGTAAATAAGGTTGGCGCTAAGTCTAATCATAGAGGAAAAAGTGACACAATATATGCTAAACCTGTTTTAAGTTAACTATGTAGCTTTCAAACATGTTAGCTAGTTAGCTTTTAAAGACTTCAATAGTGTCACTCTTTTAAAAAAAAATCTTTTACTCTCCTGTACTATTCTTATGTTGTCTAAATGTTTCTTTGTTTTGTTGCGGCTTCACTTTTCTCTCTTCTCTTTATCCAAACTGTCTGAACAACACACAGGAACAAGCCAGTCGTGTTCCCTCCCTCCTTTTTGTTATCAGTGTGTTTTCATTCTCCAAGGGGAAGTAGGAGACCTCTTCAATATGGGATGCTGCATGCTGTGTCCCTCCCCCCGACCCCTAGCTCTTCCTCTCTATCCCTTGTTTATCTACTCTCGCCCTCCCTCACTCAATTCAAAGCACCCTGAGGTGTGCTGGGAGGGGATGAGGGAGGAAGGCCTCTCTGGGGTTACCATAATAACTTGGCTCATGAGCTTTGCTGCCCATTCTACCCAAGGCTGACCCATTATTCATCCCCATATTACAAAACACTGTCTAACACTTCAAACGCAGTTGGGAGTGTTGCCCTTACACCCTCTGGAGAGACAGAGACAGTCAGACAAAGCAGGAGCGAGCTGTGCTAGCTGAACTCTCAGGATGTTGTGTTTGAGGACAGGAGGTATTGGGTGTAAAAGACGAGCGTGGTGTTGTGGGGGAAGTCATCTGAAATATTTTCCTTTTGCCTCTTTGGTCTGTCTGCATGCTCCTACTTATGAGTTTGAAGGTTAAATACAGAAACATGGAACAAAGAAATGTAAACAAACAAAAGGTCCCAACCTATTGATGAGGCGTTCAGGCCGAACCACATCAACTGGCTATTTTGATATTGAGCAGCAGTTCTACTTAGAGGTCGTTCAGGGGCTTCAATGCAACCCGGTTTACCAACATTTATTTCCCTATACAACACAACCAAATCCTTGATTGTGTTTGCAAGGGAAATGTGTAGTTTATTATATACCCCGTTTTAAATATGGTAAATGTTGAAATGTAAAAGACCACGGTTTGGGTCAAGTTACGTTTACATGTCATGTAACTTAATAAGTTATGTGGCAGACCCAATTCAACTGTTCCTAACCACATACAAGATTACACCAATTATTTACTTGCCTTGAAATGACACTATTCCTAATTAATAATAAACAATACATCTTCAATAATTAGAATGCATTTTGGTGTATGAGTTAAAAAAAAAAAGATAAACCAATAAAACAAAAACCGTGCAAGTGTTAAGTAATCTTAAGGCAACCATGAACTCTTGCACACATAGTGCTAACATCTGCACTGATTCAAGTAAAAGAGGAAAGATATTCTTGCATATTTACTCCAGTTAGGGTACGTTGCTCAAAAGCACCTTCAATCAGGAAAGTTAAGACATTGATTTGAATAACCCTCAATCAACTTATTCATCTAAAATACATTGAGAAAGGGATTGTTATGTATGTGAAATAAGTTAACTACGTTGCATAAGTTTATTAATGAATGTAAGATGAACATAATAATAATAACGTTTTTGTTTTACACAGCTTTGACACAAACAGCAGTCACCTCCTCCAAATGCAAACTTTGATTAGAAATGTATTTGCTATTGGTCAGAATTGGTCACATCCATTGACAGCTAACGGCATGCATTTTTTTGGAAACCTTATTTCTGAGAGGTGTTTTGAGGCTATGCACACCACAAAAACAAATCATTTTAGATCCCTTGAAACCCCAATTTAATTATTTCGGCCACTAGTCAAACATAATGATGAGGTAAAAAGTTGGAACATAGATCGACTGCTTGGGAGCTTCACCAACAGGCTCAGTGTCTTTTACACAAGAATCTGGGACTAGTTCTAAAATTAAACACTTAGTCTTATTTCTAACTAAGGTTGCTAACTAACTAATTTATTAACTACTTCTCTGTGAACTCACATTTTCAGCATGGGTTCCTGGTGGGAATCCCACTTGGAGTTATGTGAAAGCTTAGCTATTTCCATTGAGGCTCATAGTTCCCATAAACAAATAGGGTTAATGGAGGAATAGATGGATGGATGGGAGGTCACATGTCTGTCAGTTAGTCAGTGAGACGTTGTTTTAGGACAAAGACGTGTTTTGGAGACAAAGACATTTTCCCCGTCGGTCTGCTTCTTCACTTTCCCTCCGTTCAACCTGTTGATTGATAGTATAACAAAATATTTGGTTAAAGTTTAAATTAACATGCAGGGTTGCCACCATTCTCATGATGGGTGAAGCACATACACACACTCACATGTACACACCAGAGCATAGTGTGCTAATCTATTTAGCATCTCCATGGAGACGTTAGTGTGAAGGCTCCATGGGGGTTTAGCAGTGCCCTGTCCTCAAACCACTGGGGGAAAAGCCAGGCACTGGGCCATGAAAGCAGGCCACTGTGTGTGTGTGTGTGTGTGTGTGTGTGTGTGTGTGTGTGTGTGTGTGTGTGTGTGTGTGTGTGTGTGTGTGTGTGTGTGTGTGTGTGTGTGTGTGTGTGTGTGTGTGTGTGTGTGTGTGTGTGTGTGTGTGTGTGTGTGCGTTTGTGCGTTTGTGCGTTTGTGCCTGCCTGCCTGCCTACCTACCTACATGCCCTTTTGCATTTTCATGAAGTTAATCCCGGCTCGGCCCAGCGAGTCTGGCTGTGCATAAATAATCACTTTAGGAGAAGTTCAAACAGCATCAGTATGCATGACCCTCCGTCTCCCTGACACCAGCAACCAGGACAACAGGCCTCTGAGTAACTGTTATCCTCTGGACCAACATCCTGCTGGCTGCTACACTACTGGGTTCACTCCTCACGAGGACAAAATGACAGGGTAGATGAAAGGAAAGGTATACAGCCAAGGATATTGCTTAAAATACAAAAAAGAAGTGATGTTCGAGATGAGATAATACTTGATTCATTCAACTAGTAACGGAGCAAAATGTCTGGGTATATGCGAAAGGAAAATATGCACAATTTCTAATGTTGAAAAGGAGTGACTTGATACATAATTAAAGAAAGAAATCAAGAAATAAGGAGAGCAAAGAGGAAGAAAGAAATGGAGGAAGGAAAGAGGCATAGATAAAAAAAGAAAAAAAAGTTGGAAGTAAAGAAAGAAAGAACAAAGAGAGTAGGTAGAATGAAAGAAAGGCAAAGAACTAAGGAAAAGAAAGAAAGGGTTTTGGGGCTCAGAGGAACATACTTCCCTATGGCCTCCACTCTCACTATTGGCCCAAGGTTCGCTCCAGTGATCTAAGCTCAACTCTGCAGCTTGGTTCCAATTGGCCCTCCATGGGTCAAATTAGCTCCAATACCAAGAGCTTAGTTGGGCTTGAAGAAACAGCTGGCACCGTGTGGGGCCTTGTGGATCCAAAATGGCCGGCTATAGTAACAATAATGCTCACACTACCCTACACATTCCTCTCCCACAGACTTAGCTCAATCGGGCCCAAAGTGGGATATTTGAAACGTAAACAAGGAGATGTTATTCTGCACCGTAATGGCTAAAAGTGTTTGGAAGGGTTGATGGTGTTTTGAGGACTTTTTGGGTAAGTAGAAATTGAGCAAGCAAGGCTGGGCCCTGCTTAGAGGCTAGAAGCTTAGCTTACTACAAGGTTAGATATGTATCATGGTGACTATGATTTACATGCCTTGTCTTTTATGCTGCTGCAACAAAAACAATTTCCCAAATTGGGATCAATAAAGTACCATCTTATCTTATCTTATTTTATGCTAACCATGGGTTCCTCAAAATGCAAACACCAGGTCCTTGGTCCATGGATTGTTGTATCAATGCTAGCCACTTTGGTTCTTCAAATGTCTCAACAACCATTGGGGAGATTGCCATAAATCCTGCCTTTGATGATCACTATAATTTTCCTCCAGCACCAGAAAACAGTTTAACGTTTTTGGATCAGAGGAAAAAGTCCCTTTATTAGCAGCATCAAAAATAACCTAAATCCACCTTAACTGTAGGCTATTTTGTGTTCAGTGCTAACTAGCAAATGTTAGCATTTAACCGTCTACATTTTGAGTAAACATGTTAAACGTTGTACCTGTTACACCTAAGCATGTTTACTTTGTCACTTTGAATGTTAGCATTTAGCCCAACATTTAGCCTGCTAGCATGGCTGTATATTGTTGTTAATGCTACCAGCATGAGTTTATAATCATAATCTTTTCATCTTTTCTAGTGCAACATCTTGGAGATCCCTCTGGTGTTCTGAACACATGTCCACTTCTGTTCATTTAAACTTTTGCAGGGTTTAGGCAAGTACCTAAGCATATATGTATGTCAAATTGAGCTCATTATTTGTATTCAACCATGATGGCATATGATATAATGATGATTTTAGAAAAACAAAAGAATCTTATTTGGAAATACTTTTGAAACTATCGCTTCACAGTGCCAAACCCTGTTCTGCCTTATTCAACCCTAACTACATATACAGTACCATTCTCCATGTTTCCGTGTGTTGCATTGCTGCTAATTTGTGTGGACCGCACTGTCATTAACAGAATAAAAATACTCTACCATTACCGTACTTGCACATAGAGTGTTTTCCAATGACTTCTGACAGCTTGTAACACTAACTGGCAATCTTTGTGTCCTATTTGAGATGAACCTAACCAACAAAACAAACTTTATCTGCCGATACTATATTCAGCATCATGTGGTATGATTGAAATAAACAAAAGGCTAGAGAAAAACAAGAAAGCAACGGTGGGGAAGGATTTGTTTTGATGGAAAGAAGAAGGGATGATAAAGAAAGAAAAAGAGAAAAACGGATGGAGAGGAAGGAGACACTGGACAGAGGAATCGGGGAACATGTGCTGCTGTCAGTCTGTCTTTTAATCCCTTTGGATTTTTTCTGCCTCCCTTTCCCACGTTCTCAGTGTTAATTGATAAACACAGGAATGGAACGGGACCCCGTGACTAATCATTCTGGCTGCTGCTGTGTGCTTCTGCTGTGTGCTTATGCTGTGTGTGTGTGTGTGTGTGTGTGTGTGTGTGTGTGTGTGTGTGTGTGTGTGTGTGTGCGTGCGTGCGTGCGTGCGTGCGTGCGTGCGCGTGCGTGTTTCTACAGGTCATTGAAGTCTGGAGGCCCCACTGGAGTGGCACTACTAGGAAACTGGCAGCATCACCGGTCTGCTGCTGCCTCTTGCCAGAACCTTGTTGTCTGGTTTTTCCCAAAACACAACCACTTTACCATACCAAGAGCCAAAATACAATTTGTCCCATGACTCAGTGAGTACTTTGTCTGCTTTTACTATAACTGTAATCAAACAAGTACATGAATCAAGCGTTTCCTTGTCTCCACTTATATAAGCAACACATCCTCACTCCCAGGTTGGCCTATGTTGACGTTATGTCAAGTCCCCTGTGTCGGCTTTTTCCAACGCAAGGGGGCGGCCCTTAGCGTACATTTTCAACTTTCCGGGATGTCCATAGGCTTCTATATAGCTCCCTAAACGTATGTTGTAGACGACTTGAGATCACGAGCGAATGCTACCCGCAGATCCATTCTCACAGCGTTTATCAACCTTTTTCTTACTCACTATCAAGCCACACTTATTGTTTTTACTTCTTTATTTTAATTGAATAATGTAGGACTTTTGTTGCCGTCAGTTCTGCGGCGAGATTTGATGCTCATGGAAGCACGGCATTTGTTTGTGTCGACTGCCCTTAAAGGCAATGTGAGCGTCCATTCTCATTGGATAACAGAGAATTGTATATGAAGGTAGATGCAAAATGTGAGAGCGTGTAAAACCTGATGTGAGCACTTGCATAAAAAATGTTTGAGCTTGTGTGCATACATTTACACTTGTATAAAATATCCACGTAACTGTGAACCAAATGTACACTTGTATAAAATATCCACGTAACTGTGAATCAAATGTACACTTGTAAAACATATCCACGTAACTGTGAACCAAATTTGAAGTCACAGAAGAAAAAAACAAGTTTTGTAGCTTGTAGAAAAAAAATGAACTTAGAGATGAAATGTTCACTTGCAGAAAAATACATATTTTTTAAATATATTTTCCATTACAACTGCAACTTTATTTATTACAACCTCTCAAATCAGTCATTACAACTTGACGAATCTGCTCTGTGGCAGTATACATCGACGAATCTGCGGTCTTGACTTTTGCTACACTTCTTGCGATAAATGTGTCGCAAAAGTAATTTTCACCCGTAGATGTGGGGAGAGGGAGTGGGGTTGGAGTGAAGGGGCGGAGCTATCAGAAGGACGAGGCTCGGGTGACTGGAGACTGCGGGGCTAACGGTTCGTCTCGCTACCAGTCCGCTGACATGGCGCATCCATCAACGGTAAGTTTTGCCCATCACTTGCCCAGTATTACTTTGAATATTATTATTGTGATTGAGGATTAAATCCGCTTTGAAGACCACCGTTTTATATCGTGCAGTTTAGCGGCAAAATAACGTCAGTCAGCCAGCTAACGCTAGCTTTGTTGAGTTTATGCTAGCTAAACAAGTAGTGGTTGTAGTCTATACAGCAGTAATTCATATATTATAGCCTACTGCTTTGGCACTAACGGTTGATAACCGAACTGTACTGAAATAATGACAAGTTTTATAATTGTCTTGGACTCCTGCTGTGTTTTTAAAGCCTTTGTAAATTATCTATTTAGAACGAAGACTTCAGAATCTTAAAACCCCTTAATGTTTGTATGCAATTGTGCTAAATTCAACTCTGGAATCAAGCAAATATTAATATGTTTGCATGACATTAGTTATTTATATTTTGCCATCACTGAACTATACATTTAATACATTTAAGTCAAGCTAAGATACATGTGATGGTAGCTAGTTAGTGCTCTTACCTGTGAGGCCTCCTCCAAACAGCATAATAACCAGACTGTATCATTAAAACTAAGTACCAGTTCTAGATCCTTGACTTTAGACAAACAATTCAAAAGACAACATGTATTTAAAGACCAATCTTTATTTGAAGGTGCCTCTTAACCTGAGATATTAGTTATACAGTAATAGTATTGACAATCTAAAAAAACTGAGCAACTCAACAGTCAACTTTATATTTCGTATTGTCTAAAGCATTTATTATTTTCATTTTACCCCTCTCATATTCAGTGTGGACGGATTGAGACAGTGTGGTGTCCTGAGGGCTGCAGAGACTTCAGGGAGAAACCTCTGTGTGATGGACGTCCTGTCTGTTGGTTTGGAGAGGACTGAGGGTCTTTCCTCAGCGAGGAGGACCAGGCCTGATGGAGGAGCCCATGCTGGGCATAGCTGATACCAACTGCACAGGCCTAGTCTGTCACGTTATTTGACTAAATGTGTTTACTTATACATTTAATAGGTTTACACCTTCTGTCCATATGTGCTTTTTATTTAAAACATTTGATTAACTTTTGGCTCAGATTTCAATAAATTGTATTTGCACTCCTTTTGTCCATTATTCTGACTGAAAATGTTAGATTACACATTCACATCTGACTGAAGATTGGCCCCATTTCTTTGTGACGTTGCAAACTCTGCGGTACAAGGCACAAGTGATGTGAAGCTCATAAAGTGAGGCAAATAGAAATAATCAGCTGATGGAGTGTAGATGTGGAAATAGGTGCATTCGATCAGCTGACTGTTTTTCGCCACACTTTATAAGCCTGACTATAACCACCCCTTCTCTGAGGTGCAGGCAGTGTCACAAACAAATGATGGTCCTGATAGACTACAAAAATATTCGGTGTGCAGATTTTTGTTTTCACAATAAAAGTAGTTTCTTAGTGAATGTCCTGTACTGGTCTTAAAATCTCAACATCAGCTCTTAATGTTCCTCTTGGATGTTCTTCTTGACCCTCAGAAGGAGAAGATGTCCTTTCCTAACAAAAATTACAGGAAACATAAAACATATTATTGCAGAACAAGTGTGTTATTTATGAAAGAGGTGTGTTTAGGGGCTGTTGATATACTTATTTTTTAATTGTAATCAGATTATGAATGAACAGTATGAAATTCATCAACATTGAAATATATGTTATTATCAAAATAATATTTAACTGTTATCAAAACGTAGTGCAACTGTAGAAGCTTGCTCTGTTGTCTCACTGAAAGAATAACTTTTATGTGTAGGTGATCTAGCATTTAGTATTGTTTAATGGAATGTATATCAGTGTATTCAAGTCAATACTTCATTCATTTAAACCAATATCTTTCTTGATTCTTTGTACAGTATGAAAATAGAGTCTTTATACCTGTGCTGAAGTTCACTGCTGTGAGGAGTCCAGTTCTGTCTCTCACTCTCTGGTCCAGCCTGTCCGCATCACCTGGACACCTTAAACAAACAGATATATATGTAAAGTACCATGTGTACACACAATATAACTGATTCTCTTCTGTTGAACATGTTGGATTGTGTATTGTCCGAGTCAGGGTCCTTTTTATTTTACTGTAACTTTGGAAATTGTGTTACCAATGCTTACTGTTTATTTGATATCAATTTGTAATACAATTAATAAAAACAACAACGTTTGGGTTCGTTAACTTGTAAGCTCAATAATGAACTCCAGCTCACCAACCATATTGTAATATCTAAGTAATCATCTTGAAATATGACATTAACAATTGTAATATACACACATCTTATTAATAATAATAATAATCCTTATATTTATTATAGCGCTTTATCAAAGACTCTCAAAGCGCTTTACAAATACACATTACACATACATGTAATGGTCATCTACTGTGGACTATACCCACAGGCGCAAATTCGGGTGAAGTGTCTTGCCCGGCCTGACGCAGTTGGGCGGAGCAGGTTTCGAACTGGAGTTCCCCAACGCCCCCTTGATCTGATGATCGCAGTGGCACAGACCACTGCTCCACCCGTCCCTATTGTGAGGTTAATTTCACATACACTACTTCGACGTTAGCTAAATAGAAAATAGCATGGATAATTTACAAAGGCTTTAAAAACACAGCAGGAGCCCAAGACAATTATAAAACTTGTCATTATGTCAGTACAGTTCAATTGGTTTTATTTTCATAAACGGTTATCAACCGTTAGTGCCAAAGCAGTAGACTATACTATATGAATTACTGCTGTAGACTACAACCACTACTTGTTTAGCTAGCATAAACTCAACAAAGCTAGCGTTAGCTGGCTGATTGACGTTATTTCGCCGCTAAACTGCACGATATAAAACGGTGGTCTTCAAAGCGGATTTAATCCTCAATCACAATAATAATATTCAAAGTAATAATGGGCAAGTAATGGGCAAAACTTACCATTGATTGACGCGCCATGTCAGCGGACTGGTAGCGACACGAACCGTTAGCGAACAGTTAGCCCCGCAGTCATCCGGTTCGACCTGACTGTGACTGACCCAAGCCTCGTTGTTCTGATAGCTCCGCCCCTTCACTCCAACCCCCCTCCCTCCCCCCACATCTACAGGTGAAAATTACTTTTGCGACACATTTATCGCAAGAAGTGTAGCAAAAGTCAAGACCGCAGATTCGTCGATTTATACTGCCACAGAGCAGATTCGTCAAGTTGTAATGACTGATTTGAGAGGTTGTAATAAATAAAGTTGCAGTTGTAATGGAAAATATATTTAAAAAATATGTATTTTTCTGCAAGTGAAAATTTCATCTCTAAATTCATTTTTCTCTACAAGCTACAAAACTTGTTTTTTTCTTCTGTGCCTTCAAATTTGGTTCACAGTTACGTGGATATGTTTTACAAGTGTACATTTGATTCACAGTTACGTGGATATTTTATACAAGTGTACATTTGGTTCACAGTTACGTGGATATTTTATACAAGTGTAAATGTATGCACACAAGCTCAGATTTTTTTTCTGCAAGTGCTCACATCAGGTTTTACACTCTCTCACATTTTGCACCATATCTACCTTCATAATTGTACACCTGGAAGTAAGTATTCCCCTTACTGTCGATTGATTTTACAGTGATATCTGCACGACTCATCGACTAAAAAACACCAGATTATCCTTGTTAATTACACAACATTGATTGGTTTAAATATTGTGTGCAATGCTTTTGTATTTTTCCCCTTCTATTCGGAGAAACAAATATTTTTTCGGAGTAAAGGTTGGCAGAAGACACTACACTACCCAGAATCCCCAGCTATCGTTTGGACTACACCATGTGCTCTGTTTGACGTCACGTGATCTTCAAATTTCTCCCTGCAGAAAAAAAAAACATGGCCGAACTTCGTTTTATTCTCGGTGGAAAATGCCTATTTTAAAGTTAGTTTGGCCATTAAAATGCGTTTTGATGTCATTTGATGCGAGAAGAGTTGTTATTTCAGATTATGTGTGCAGTGGATGTACATGATCTTTAGTTTGCTAGTTATTACGAAGATTACTTCAGGAAATTGCGTCCATAGCACGTTTTCATTGTTACCAAGGTGGTTGCTAGGGACGCTGCTATCGATATTATTTCTGTTATGTTGTGTAACTGTTTAATGGTGTTATCTTTATTGCTACCCCCTTCCCCGTCAATGTATAGTGTTGGTCCACAGCGCAAACTTATTAGTTTAACAAAATCCGCATCTAAAGATACGTTATTTTCCCCTGGTGCAATTCCAGTCTCACATCTCACAGCACATCGTCATTAACACATACCGGAAACAGACCGAAAACATTTAAAAACAATAAAATAATATTTTATTCCGAGTGTGCTTGCTTTTCTCTTTGAAATTCATCACATAACGGCATTGTAATACACGGTTCGGCTGCATTAAATATTACATATCTGCCGTAGTTCTGTATTTATAGAGCCCTGATGAGAAGACTTCTAGACAAACATGAGGAACTGAAAACGTGACGTGGATCATAAATATATCAGCCATTAAACAACATCTTACATTTCTTTTCACACAATACGTCTCCTTGCAGTATCAACACTAATTCGGCTGACTTTTATATTTGATCCAATTGGTAGATAGGCTGTATTTACACCATAAAGGTGCACAGCTGATATAAAGGGACACCTAGTGGTTAAATCATGTTATTGAATTTCATTATTTTTATTATTAGATATTAATAGGATTCCTATAAAGTATATTCATTACTCGTTATTCTCTACTAATAGTTAATTAAAGACTGTATATAATGACTATTTTGCACATCCCTTTCAAGATTTCAAGATTTTCTAAGGTTTATTGACATATCATATAGGCCTACACAACTATGGTGTAGTTATGCATTGAATGAAAAACTTCGGTCGCAGGTTCCTCAATAGTGCATTACAAGACATCTATCAATATTTGTGCATACCTCCAGCAATGTTAACTATGTTGAAGCACTTATTTTAACTGATATTATATATAATGTATTATACTCTTATAATACATTATAAGTCCAGTTTGGACAGTCTGCCGTAGTTCCATCCCATTTCAAGTGCTGTTCGGCGTAACCCTAGCACACTCTCCAATCACAGAGCTTGAGGACTATCACGGGGTTTGTCAAACAGAGCACATGGTGTAGTCCAAACGATAGCTGGGGATTCTGGGTAGTGTGGGGATTCTGGGTAGTGTGTATCCTTTACTCCGAAAAAATATTTGTTTCTCCGAATCGAAGGGGAAAAATACAAAAGCATTGCACACAATTTAAACAAATCAATGTTGTGTAATTAACAAGGATAGTCTGGTGTTTTTTAGTCGATGAGTAGTGCAGATATCACTGTAAAATTAATCGACAGTAAGGGGAATACTTACTTCCGGGTGTACAATTCTCCGTTATCCAATGAGAATGGACGCTCACATTGCCTTTAAGGGCAGTAGACACAAACGAATGCCGTGCTTCCATGAGCGTCAAATCCCGCCGCAGAACTGACGGCAACAAAAGTCCTACATTATTCAATTAAAATAATTGAGTAAGAAAAAGGTTGATAAACGCTGTGAGAATGGATCTGCGGGTAGCATTCGCTCGCGATCTCAATTCGTCTACAACATACGTTTAGGGAGCTATGTAGAAGCCTATGGACATCCCGGAAAGTTGAAAATGAACGCTAAGGGGCCCCCCCTTGCGTTGGAAAAAGCCGACACAGGGGACTTGACATAACGTCAACATAGGCCGACTTGGGAGTGAGGATGTGTTGATATAAGAGCATATGCTCTTTGTTTTCTTTTAGGACCGCAGAACATGCACCAAAACATGCATGTATAAACAGATGAAGAAATCCGTTTTTAAGACACTTGCTCAAACTCTATCACAGTTGAATGACAGAATATCAGGTTCTGTTTATTCATCTAGAATTCTAGCCAAAATAGTTTTGGGAAATATTTCCCCTAGGTTTTATTTTTGCTTGAGGCTACATTTACCTGTAACTAGCACAACACCTGTATCTCCAACTGAACTGTTGGAGGTCAAGTTGCATTGTGAGTAATGTATGCAAATGAGTACAATTAAGGCCTACTTTTAGGAAAATATAAAGACCTAAAGAAAGGGGCAGCACGCTGCTGGCAATTCTTAATTAGGAACCAACAGGTGATCTAACACTCCAATAAACTCAGGGGAATTGTACCATAAAGCAAAAATGAATTAAATAAAGGTAAACAAAAACAACAACAACATATTCACTTTTTTCACAATATGTTATGTTACAGACTTATTCCAAAATGGTTTAAATTCATTTTTCTCCTCAACATTCTACACACAATACCTAATGACAAAGTGAACAGAAAAAAACACATGTAGATAGGTATTCACACCCTTTGCTATACAACGTCATTGGAGTCCACCTGTGGTAAATTCAATGTATTGGACATGATTTGGATAGGCAAACACCTGTCTATATAAGATCCCACAGTTGACAAACAAAGCCAAGAAGTCCAAGGAATTGTCTCTAGACCTCCATCTAACCTGATCAGGCTTGAGACGATCTGAAGAATGGGAGAAACCGCCCAAAAATAGGTGTGCCAAGATTGTAGCATCATACTCAAGAAGACTTGAGGCTGCAATTGCTGCCAAAGGTGCTTCAACAAAGTATTGAGTAAATGGTGTGAATACCTATGCACATGTGATATTTGAGTCTGTTTTTTTTTAATCCATTTTGGAATAAGGCTGTTACATAACAAAATGTTGAAAAAATGAAGGGGTATGAATACTTTCCGGATGCACTGTAGGTGCAAATGAAGCTGAGAGAAAAAATGGCAAACTAAGGCAGGGAGTCCAACAAGGGATGAACAGGCTAACATATGGGAACAATGATTCTGCTCCTAACCCGCCAAAACAACATGGTAAGATAGAATTCCCTTGCCTGCTGCTACATATAATAAGAGGTCCGCTCTATAAAGATGGTCAAATGCTTTTCGGCCCTTAAAACTGGTAAAAGGATATGCTGAAAAACAAACGATCTAAAAAGTATTTTGGTGATAAATGGTGTGGTTTGTTCCCACTAAACATTTTTATTTTAAGAGCATCTGGTTAAAAAATGTGACCATGGATATGATAGATAGATAGATAGATAGATAGATAGATAGATAGATAGATAGATAGATAGATAGATAGATAGATAGATAGATCTTTATGTTGTCATTGTACAGGTACAACGAAATTACAATAAACTCAAGGTGCCAACACGCAACAACAAGAAAATATAAAAACAACAAGACAATATAAAAACAACAAGACACTATAAAAACAATAAAAACCATAAATGGGACTTAAAAAAGACATGATAGGGAATATGTACATAAATAAATAATAAATAAATTAAATTGCACGATTCCCCTCGTATTGCACGGAACGCTTATATAATTTAAATATTAGCAGCGTTTAGTGCACATATGGCCCTGGGAAAAAAACGGAACTTGAGTCTGTTTGTCCGGGAAGACATGGTACGGAAGCGCCTGCCTGAGCGCAGCCGTACGAAGTGCTCGTTACCCGGGTGGTGTGGGTCCTTGAGGATTTTGACTGCCTTCTTAAGGCAACGAGAGCTGTACAGTACCTCCAGGGAGGGGAGGGGGCAACCGATGATCTTCTGGGCCGAGTTGATGACCCTTTGGAGCGCACTCCTCTCTGCGGCTGTGCAGCTGAGGAACCACACGCAGGTGCAGTAGGTGAGGATGCTTTCCACGGCGCAGCGTGTAGAATAATATGAAAAAGAGAATAATCACAATGTTATAACTAACTATGCCCAGTTCTGTGTTTTATACCAACCCTGGGAGTTATAACTCAAAAGTTCACATTAACCTTCCAATCAAAATCCCCCTTTACACAAAAACATTGAAACTTTAAACTGCAATGACACAGAATGTAAAATAGTTTAATTTCCCTTCTAGGTTCTCTGTCAATTGATCATCTTTGAAAATAATATTTTTGAAGTTCAACCCCTTGTTTTCCAATGGACATTCAACAAAACTAATGCCACTTGGCTAATGGAATGATCTTATTGTGTTGCGGTCAGTGTCTGTACAGTCTCTAGCTAAGTATGGATAACTGGCCAATCACATGTTAGCGTCTCGAATACACCCCTCTTTTTCTCCCTCCCACAAAAACACACACACACACACACACACACACACACACACACACACACACACACACACACACACACACACACACACACACACACACACACACACACACACACACACACACACACACACACACACACACACACACACACACACACACACACACACACACACACACAGACTCATAGGTTGTCCCTTAGTCATTCTTTCGACACACAGCACTCACTTCGTCTCATGTCTCAGTCTCATTGCTGAGTCATAATTAGGAAATGATTGGACCATTTGGATCAAACAGTGCCACAGTTAATTTAATGTTTTAGCAGTGAAACTGGAAGAAAGCTTCAACAAATGTTGTTTTCATCTCTTCCTGCATCCCATGCGGTCTGCCTCCTCTGGTCTCCTTCAACATAAAACCCTCTGACCACTGAGAACAATAACAAAACCCCAAATGAGACGGACTTCAAGATCTTATTATGCTTATTTGAATTGTTCTATGTTGACATGTGAATGGGTAATTGATCATTTAGTTTTGACGTCACTGAATGCAGAGAGTGGTCATATAACGAAACCAACATAAAAACGGCTCGGTTAGTTCAGCACAGATGTTTGGACCAGCATGAAGCTTGGACTGAGGTTGACTCACAGTTGAAAGGACTGAGGGACTGACACAAAGAGACGGGAATATAGGACCAAATAGGAAACAGGAGAATAAATGTCTTTGCATATTGGTAGGAATCATTCTGTACATTTTCATTGTTATGCGGATGATACTCAACTATATTTATCAATCAAGCCTGATGAAATTAATCATCTAAATACAATTCAAGACTGCCTTAAGGACTTAAAAACGTGGATGACCTTAAATGTTTTGATGTTAAACACGACCAAAACGTTATTGTACTTGGCCCGAAGAATCTACGAAACAAACTATCTAAAGATATACTAACTATGGATGGCATTAATTTGGCCTCCAGTGAGACTGTAAGGAGTCTTAGTGTTATATTTGATCAGGATTTATCCTTTAACGCCCACATAAAATCAATTTCAAGGACCGCCTACTTCCATCTACGTAACATTGCAAAAATCAGGCATATCTTGCCTCAAAACGATGCAGAGAAACTAGTCCATGCATTTGTTACTTCTAGGCTGGATTATTGTAACTCTTTATTATCAGGGTGTACCAAGAAGTCAGTCAAGTTGCTTCAGCTGATTCAAAATGCGGCAGCTCGTGTACTAACCAGAGTTAGGAAAAGGGACCACATTACTCCTGTTCTGGCTGCCTTACACTGGCTCCCTATAGAACACAGGATAGAATTTAAAATTCTTCTTCTCGCCTACAAAGCCCTTAATGGGCAGGCGCCATCTTACCTTAAATAACTCATTATACCCTACTGTCCTACTAGGGCATTGCGTTCCAAGAACGCAGGGTTGTTGGTTGTTCCTAGAGTCTGTAAAAGTACAATGGGAGCCAGAGCCTTTTCTTATCAAGCTCCACATTTGTGGAATCAGCTTCCAGTTTGTGTTCGGGCGGTAGACACCCTATCCGTCTTTAAGAGTGCGCTTAAGACCTTCCTTTTTGATAAAGCTTACGGCCCGTCCACACAGCGGCGTGCGCTGACGCTTGCCGGCGGGCGTGTCCAACAACCAATCACATGAATCTCCCGCCCCTGACACACAAGCAGCGGTTTGATTGGCTAGAGCTTGTACTGGCATATGATTCGATTGGCTGACGCTTCTGCCGAGGCGTCAAAAGTTGAACATTGCTCAACTTTTGCAGCGAGCCACGCCAGCTACGCTCCACGTCGCTTCCCACGATGCATTTCGGCTAAAAGTGACGTCACCCCATTCAAAGTGAATGGTGAAGCGTCAACGCACGCCGCTGTGTGGACGGGCCGTTATAGTTAGGGCTGATTAGATTCAGCCCCTAGTTTTGCTGATATAGGCTTAGTTTGTCGGGGGACATCTTACTTCTTCCTTCTCTCTGTCTATACCTGTGTACTCTCATGTTCCGATCAACCCAGCTTCCCCAAATTTCTTTCTTTTTGGTGTCTATATACGCCGGGATCCGGAGTCATGGATGATCCTGCGGTCCTGTGTCCTGCATCGCGAGCCCTGGATCTTGAGTCGTGGCTGTGGTCCTGGATCATCGGTCCTGGATGGATATCCTCGTGGATTCATCTTCCTATTATACACACATGCATTTCCAAACATTTGGACTACCTATGTTGCAAATGTATTATCTTTTCAATTTACACACGGCATCTATTGCACGTCTGTCCGTCCTGGGAGAGGGATCCCTCCTCTGTTGCTCTCCCTGAGGTTTCTCCCATTTTTCCCTTTAAACTGGGTTTTCTTCGGAAGTTTTTCCTTGTACGATGTGAGGGTCTAAGGACAGAGGGTGTCGTATTGTCATACTGATATTCTGTACACACTGTGAAGTCCACTGAGACAAATGTAACATTTGTGATATTGGGCTATATAAATAAAAAAATAAACATTGATGGTAGTTAGTCAGGCATGATTACCTTTAGGCCTCATACCACTTCTGTATTTGCATGACAGCAAACATTATCGAGCATCAGAAGCAGATATCTTCGTAGGAAACATGAAACACATTGAAAAAAAAAAATCCAAATTAAAATCTGTGCCTGAACAAAATGCTATTGATATCATTCCCTGCTCAAATGGTCAGTTGCCCTACATACAGAACATACTTTATATATATCTCTGTTAGTGTCTGGCCAAGCATATTTGGGATGTTTGTGTTCTGAGGTTTTAAGATATCTATCATCATCATCATCTATCTCTGATGACCAAAACCTTAAAAAAAGAGGCAAAGGTTAAAAGAGCATGGTATCTCTCTCTAAAGTGAATCTCGTAATTATCCTGCGCTATATTAGATTATGATTTTTTCTTCCTACTATGTTTTAAACTGCCCAGCAGCAATCATTTGCTAAACAGGGAAATTATTGAAACTGAGACAGAGAGACAGATAAACAGGCATTTAGAGGACTGGCCCTGTGCTGCTTTACAGCTAATTGGAGCGATCATAATAAAAGGCCAGTAAATCCCCACCATTAGCCTGTTAAGGACAGGAAACAGAGGCTGGCTTTTATCACTGCTTCTCCCCACTGCTGCCCATACCTGCGGCTATGTCTCCACACACACACACATAAACACGCACACATGGATGTATGTACAGTTATAGACACCCAGATTTCATTTTCTGGCAGTTTGGGCCGCATTAGCTCAGTCTATTCTTAGTATCCTGTGTGCTTTTTTCATTACTGCGTAGTAAACAGTCCCTCTGCTCGTAACTAGGAGAGAAATAAAGAGTTTTACTCCAGGACAGGATGGGGAGCGCCAGGGAGCTGCTGCCCCCAGTAATGAGTCCCTCCCTTGGGGTGGGACTGGAGTATCGGGGGCCTCTGTGGCTGGAGTCTGTAGTGGAAAACACACCGCTCGGCACTGGTGGCTGTGCTTTAATTTGCCCCTTTCTTTACCCTTTTTCTTTAAATCTGCTCTCCCTCCTCTGTTTTCCCTGTCATTCCTATACTTAAAGGGGGAATTCCCCTATTCTGCAGCCACGGTAGCTGGCTCTGAATGGGCCCGGCTGGGATGGGAGCGCAGGGTGGAGGCTGTGTGTTAGCAGGGGGGCATATATGGCGCAGTGAAAGGCTCTTTTGTAACATTCCTGCTGTTTGACAGTCCCAGGACTCATCTTCTGCCCTGCCACACCCACCCAGCCTTTCACATGGTAAGGCCTCCTAATGGCTTTAACACTTGCCCGATTGTTACAGCACTCCCAAGCAACCAGCGGGCTGCCCCCTGGAAACCACCGTGCCTACCCCCCCTGCCCTCCTCCCCCCCTGTAACCTAACCAACCACCACCGTCGCCCAAGCAACTGCTTCTGCCCCACTGAACCTGCCCCGGCAACTGCTTTTGACTCTCAATCAGTTCAGGTTCATTTCTGACTCCCTTGCCGGAGGGTGAGAACAGAGAGAGGCGAGAATAGGGATGGGCAGGGGTATAAAGCCATAGAAATAGAAGAAGAGTATAATGGGTTTTCTAATTTTAATCAACAGGATATGGCAGAACAGCAGACATTTTGATGTGTACCAACTTCCGCATAAGCTAACTTCCCGCGATCAACAACCTACTGAGGTAAAGATTAGAAGTAAAAACCAAACACGTTTTGGAGTAGTAATGTTACAAATCATAGACAGTCTGAGTAAATAAATACATATAACACTTGCTTTAACCATACCCTCATGGCACAGCTCAGGAAAGCACATTGCTATCGCTAGAGGAGTGACAACTTTGTTTTGCAGCAGTGTAGCATGGCGTAATAAACAAGCTAGCTAATTCTGACAGCAAAACAATGCAGATGGAAAACATGGTGAAAAGACTCACTTTTATTGACCTATAGGTTTAGAGAGGTATCTCCGAATTGGAAAACGTCTGTTGTTAGGGTCATAGTTGCCTTGCTTCTAATAAGAGGTATATGCATATGTCTGCATAACCGCGAGCATGCGCACACAAACGCACATTCAGAGACAAACAGTGTGGAGAATGAGGTGTTCCTGTCAGTTGGGGGTGGCATACACACACTGGGATTTGGCTAAATTGAGGTTGGCCTTTCCACTGGGTGCTCTGTTGTTGAATTTGCATTTGAATCCAATTGTGAGTGTGAGCGGCTAGATTTATGCCTCTGTGAGTGGTGCCCAGCAGTGCTTTGTATCTGACTTTCTCTCTCTACTACATTCTCTTTCTCATCTCCCCTAACTGTGTTGTGTTCATTATTGCTCCCCTATATTCTTCACCCTTGGCCCCCCCTCCACATACAAACACCTCCCCATCTCTTGTTTGCATAGCACCCATGTTTAGTATGGATGTCATGCGTACCAAAAGAAAAATCCTTGGTCATTACTTTGGTTCTACTACTTTTGCATTTATTGTGCCTTATAACAAACAATATACACATTGAAATTAAACTGCATGAATCCCTACTTGTTCCACAAAGTAGGCATTACGTGTATATCTGTACACATTTCAACCCATATACTTCTAATCCTGGATAGTAATGGTATTTCCATACACTTTACTAAAGATTATCTCGTCTTGTCTCTAAACTCTCTTTCTTTCTTTCTAACTCTGCAACATCATCTGGAAAGACACTTTTTTACGGACAATCAAACACAGGTACGAACACATTCCTGAACACTGCATTCAACTGTTTACCTCAACATCTTTCCAGGAAAAGCTGCAGTGATAACTTGATAACTAAAAAACATGTAAAAGAGTGCTTAGTTGTATAATACAACTTTAACATTAGATTTTGACCTTCCTGGATTGCATACTATTGTAATACTGAACACCGAATCAACATTTGCAATTTTGGTTTGCAGGTACGTTGTAAGTCTCAAACTTGATTTCTGACGGATTTGACTGGCCAGTGGTAGTTTGGCAAAATGGAGCGCAGAGTTAGACTAGGACAACAGACCCGTTGTTTCCAACCATTTTACCATTAAAACCGTTTCCTAAATATAGTTATGTTGCATTTGATCGTGCTACTCCAGTTCTTCATGGGAATAAAACCGAACATTTCAAAACAGCTGTTACTTCAAAAAATTTTTTTTTTTTTTGTATCAATTGCTCACCTCACTGTTATCTTATAATCAGGAAGAAAACGTAATTTGTCTTGAATACTTCCACAATGAGCTAAGTATCCCCCCCCCCCACAAATGTTTACTTGTTTAGGCTCAAATGCTTGGAAGTGAAATTCTAAGGTTTTAGCGGAAGTAGTGAGCATATAGCCAGATAAATACAACTTGAATTAAACTGCACAAGTTGTGTGAGAGTTTGCAAACAAACATTTTTGTATATTTGCTGCTGGTAAAATTGACCCCCATTCATCCAAACTTCTCTGTGTTATAACCCTGCGTTCCCCCTGGGTGCATGTGAGAAAAACATATAATTGATGTAAACATTTTAATTTTGGACTGAAGTATTACTTTCAGTAATACCGGTCAATGCAGTTGAACCATTAACTTATCTTCATGCAACAATACTACTTCCTCAAATTGCTTTCAAGACATAAATCTCGTAAACGAGGGAATTTCCTTAACATTCCTGAAATTCTAAGTATTTTATTTCTCGTACGGTTAAGTCATGAGCACGAGTACATTGTAATTCATTATGACTGCTCTTGAAATGCACTGTGAATACGGTCATTAATTAAAACAGGGCTACCATAAAGTGCTTTGTTAGCAGGCTGAATATGATCATGTCAGTCACACATCAGAACTGGAGACATGAATATATGTCCACAAAAGCTTGGCTTTCTCTTTCATTGGGGATGATTGGCTATGGTTACAAAGATGTGTATGGTCTATAAAATCAATTGAAAGCATGTAGCTGTTGTGCTTGCTGGTAGGAAGACAGCAGTGGCGAGCCGTCAGGGCCTCTCGCCACTGCTGTCTGTGGCCTAAGATATTCTAAAAAATTATATTTGAAAACATTAAAAAAAAAACATTTTCTTTTCAAATATTTTTTTTATATATATTTTTCATTAGTTTTACCAAAATGACTTGATTTAGTTGTATTTATTGGAATATAAAATGTCCAAATAAATAAATCCTTCGAATCTGCCTGTTCAGTTTCTGTTGGAATGTGAAGGGTTAAATGTCGTTACTGTGAAGACGGGAGAGCTTGGTGGTCCTGCTGTAAATTCACAGAGGGCCAGCTATTAACTCAACGAGAGAGTAATGTCAAATGACAGTACAATTGACCAATCATATCTTCCCTCTAAATGGGTGGTCTTTATTTTCGTGGACTTTATGACTTATGTCATAGCAATGGGATTTCTCCATAGGATTTAGGAAAATAGCTTGAAATAAGGTCTGTGGAAAACGAACCTGTTAGATAAATGCACGTTTTAATATCCACATGTCTACCCTACTTTTATAATTTTGGAATCATAAATCTAATCTTGTCAGAGGGCCTAGCTATAAAAGTCACGGCTCGCCACTGGAAGACAAACACAAGAAATGGTCTAAACACGATTAGCATACATTCCTTCCCTGGCTAAATGAACCACTGGAGACAGAAATGCCCCCTCAGCTCTCCTTGACTGATTGACAGGGAGCTCTCCGCCATGAATATTCATAACCACAGTCCAACCAAGCTTTCTCACAGCTAGAAGAAAAGTAAACTTTGCCAGGGGACCGAAGATCGCTGCTGGCTGCTCACTTCATGTAGAAATGTGGGGCTTCTTTTCTATTCATCTCCCTGCCGGCATTTCCAAAAAGAATAAGGAAAGGGAGAGTAGTGGGCCATGGGTGGTGATAGAGGGGATGAGGGGGATTAGGAATTGGGGGGTTCCTTCAGTGAAAGTTGACAAGATTTAAGGATTTGCCTGGCTCAAGCTTTTGTCTTGGCCTGCAGTTAGGAGTGAATATACATGATTATACATCTCTTATTCACGTGAATTAGCAATCGTCGAAACAGAATCGGAGAATTATAAGAATAAGACTGGAAATAGAGAAAATATCGGGGCAAGCGCAAATGACACAAAACATACAATTACTTGCTTGAGGGGAAAGAAAGGAAAATCAAACGCTGGTAAAACCATTGAGATTGATGCGTTGAGGCGACGGCTGACAGCTGAAACCCTGGGAATGGGTAGTGCTGGTTGAAGGGTGGGAGGGGGTGGGTGATGAGGAGTTGACAGAGGCCTCTTAGCAGTAAAAGACCACTGTGTGTAATCGCTTTTAATTGGAATGTATGGAAGACAAGGGTCTCCGAGGGGATCAGTTTGCCTTAAACCTGCTTAATTATATGGGATCATGTTGGACGCTCGGGTTCGGGGTCGAAAACACCACTGCGAGGAAGAAGAGATCCGAGCAGAAGAAGAGAAGAGGAGGAAGAGAGGAGTGCTGGCACAGCATATTCCCTGTATGGAAAAATCCTCTTATATTCCTATAGACACTTGAAGTGTGTCTGTGAAGTGAGATTAAAGAGATCAAATGGTACTTTATTGCAGATTTTTCTTAATTTCCGGTCAATACACTTAAAGGGTTAGGGCTAGGGTTAGGGTTAGTATTCAACATTCCATTTTGAAGTTGCTGTATGGTTTTTGCTTCATTGCTTTCTCCATTCTCCTCGGGTCTCACTGTAACATTCCAGCGACATTACGATTAGATCTGCTTGCATAGTCTTTCTGGGGTCAGCAGTGCTGAGTTTATAGGGACTCTATCATAAGGCTTTTATCTCCTATGGCTTTGCTGTACTATCTCTGTAGGGGTTTTAAAATGTGTCTGTGGTGTCTTGGGATGACTTTATGGTGACTTTATTGAAATTGCTGGTGATTCTATTTTCCTTGGATGACTTTGGCTCAATCGTAGCTGCTGACAAATTCTTGAGGGATGTCTTTATAACAACTTTTACGAAGGATTATTGTAGTCCTTTTGGGGCGCATTACGCTATTTAAGAGAGGACGTATTTTGTTTGCTCAAGAACCTCTTGTACGGCATATACAATATTTGAAAATAAACATGTATTGATTATTTTATAGCATTTTTGACTAGTCACTCCTCATTGGGCAGGTAGGGATCTAGAACTGCTTCAAAAGCAAAAGGCATTTCAAGCCAACGGCTAGGCAAAAAACAAGCCTTGGTTATGGTTAAAATATTTGGAACCGAAATGCGTGCAGATTATTTCCATACTCAATATGTTATGATCCATTAAAAAAAAGCCACTAACGAGATGAACAAATCCTGTTTGTTATATTCACTGCCATCGTGACGGCAAGCGAGTTGGGAGGGATCATTTAGTGTGATTCTAGACATTTGTTGGCTTTAAAAAGGTGTTCTGTCTTGATATTTCTCTTGACCTGACTCGCCACCATTGCCACCGTTGACAGTTCCCCCCTGCAGATGAGGCATTCCAGTACAAGACGGCTAGCTTCAGCTATCCAAAAAGCTGCAAACCAAAAAGCTTTCACCGTCAACTTTGACAGTTGTTTTTGCTGCAGGCTCTCAGACTGCGAAGAAGGCTCAAAAGTATCATTGTTTTTTTGAGCTATGACAAAACTGTCCGTCACTCACTCTGACGGTTGCAATTTTTTGTTAATATCAAGAAATGTTGCTTATGTCTTCCTTTAGATGTCCTTTTTTTTAAATAAATAAGGACATTACTCTGCTTATTTTTCTAATAATCCCATCTTCTCAAAATGAATGCAGGCTGTTGCATGCAGACAAAAACCACAAACTCTTGTACTCATCAGTAACACGTCATACTGTATTTTAGTCTAAGTCAAGCTAACCCTAGGCGTATACATTTGTCGAGGAGACTGTGATGTTGTGTTTGTTAAACTTGTATACAAATGAACTCACTATACCAAACATGCTTAATGCAGCTTAACGCAATGTGATGTACTGTGTTGTCTCATGCACATAAACAAACTCACGCTTGCTTACTCAAAACACTTTGTAAGAGTTGTGTGTCTGTAAGACACTTAAAGCCTAGATGCAGTTAAGTGTTCTGTTCAGATGAGAAACCATCATGCACCCACACAACACACTCTATTTTGAGCTGTCAGTATGGCCTTTATCAGTAATATGTTGACTGCTTGGTTGAATTAAAGGAATGTAGTGAAATAGGACCTTGTTCTCCTCCCTTCGCCTCTCTTCCTGTCTCCCTCTGTTTTTCCCTTCCCTTATTGCCGCTCTTCGCTGCTTAGTGCCTTGCGGCTATCCACACTGCGGCTTTATTGTCCATCTCCTCACTGGACGATGCTAAGACGTGCACTGTGGTATGAGCAGCCCCTATCCCAACCTCATTGTCATAGTGCAGGCGTTTTTTTTCGAGGTTGCAAAATGTTGTCTGGATACTTGGCCGACATGGCGACAGGGTTGGTGCTGGTGGAGCAACTGCGGCTCGAGTCTTTTTTCCTGAGGGCAGGCACGGGTGGTCATTGGACTTTAGGTTTGAGGAAGGAAGAGGACTGGGAGTTGGGAGTAGAAGTGGTCGATGGGGTCTGGCATCGCAATCTCGCTCCCACCCCCCACCCCTACCACCACCTCACCACCCTGTAATGATCTCTGCGGCAGGGTGACCCGGTTCTGGCTCCCGGAGTCTGGGGAAAGACGCCGGTCCACAACGAGACGCACCAACCACTTTCCCATGGACCCGGCGCTTCCAGGCCCATCATTACCATTTAATATCCTATAATATAACCCCTACTCGCTCCCACTCATCTCCGAAACAGCCTCCACCAGAGGGACGGAGCGGTAGGGGGCCCACACTGCAAATAAGCGATGATACTCAATATCCCCCCTCTTTTAGTTGGATAAAACTAGTGCATAGCTGCACAACGGCTCCCAGTCATTACAGACAGCCCACTAAGTAGAGGCTGGCTACTGAACATTGGATAAATAAGCATCACTATGCAAGAGCATCAGGAAATCAGAATGAAATGTCGGTTTCATTCAGTGTTGGGAAATGAAGTTCTGGGGTGTTGTTTGCTTTGATAAATCAGATCTGGATCAATATTATGACACGGTGGTCAGTGGCATGATTCCCCTGTTTGTCCCGTTGTTGCTCTGCCATTAAGTCAGCAATGTTGATGCTTGGGCTTGATGTTGCTGCTGTTATTGACACTACGCTGTCATGACGGAACTTCCACATGCAGAGATGTTCTTTGAAATACTGATACTCACAAAAACTGTCAGTGTTAGTTCAAATAACTCCTTAGAGCAGAACAGAAGATAGAAGAAAGCCTGCAGCCTGTTGCACAAGCCAAATGCAAGTTTAAGTGTAAGGTCAACACTAACTGTTATGAATAGGTTTAAATCAATACTGACACAAAAGTCAAATAATACATTGGTTGATTCAATGAAAACAATTGAATTAGGTTACAAACTGTAACATCGCTGGCCAACTGTTGAACTGCTTTTTGCCCGTACCCTAAATCCAGCACAGGTTTCAATAGCTTGTTTATTAAGAATCGTTTTTAACAGCTTTCTTCCCTTTCCAAAAGTGTGAAGCTCTTTTTCGAAGCGGGAATAGGTATACACCAAGAGCTTCTAAACGCTCTTGGTTGAGGTCCAATACACCTGAAGTTGAGCATGAGTTGAGGAACACTAGTTGTAAGTGGTAGTATTACATGTAGTTTAGCAGATTCATCCAAATACAAGTACAGCTAACGAAACCTCTCTCTGAGATGAGTTTTTAGCACTATATTCAAAACACAGTCAACTACGGTCAATTTTGCTTTGAATTTAAAAACGATGTAATGTAAATTAGAATTGATTTTGTCGGATTCACTTTGGGGAAAATGCTACATTAGGAAAGTAAATACATTTAATTTTGAAAAAAGAAGGGAAGAAGAGATGGGAAGCTCTGATTTCAGCATTACCTTTCACTATGTTTATACCCATTTCCATGTCCATTTGTGCAGCGTATGTAAGGTCTGCATGTGTGTTCATGTGTGTGCACACGCAGTAGGGATCCAGAGATAGCTTCAGAGACGTATTGGGTATCGAGGGGCGAGGAGCTTCATTCACAGAGCCAGGATACCGATAAGAAGCAGAGCAGCATGAATCCACCCTCTGTTCAGTCTCCCTCGCTCCACTCTCCTCCGGCTCTTTATGCTTCCTGTGAGAAAGTTGCAGAGATGATGGGGGGGGGGGAAAGCTGACAGGCAGGTAGACCATCCAGTTATTTTAGCCGGTTGCTCGTGCTTTTTACAGTACTACGGCTTCCACAGATGACATTTTTTTATGGATTTTTTGTCAAAGCACTTCAGATATTCATTGCTATCGGGATGTTAGGAGCATTCCATAGAATATAACAAAAAGTGTATCTTGAGCCGGTTTCTCAAACTTACCTACCCCACCTTTAAGGTTAAACATAAAACAACTAACTTTGACTGTGTCTTGTTAGAGGAGGACTGTCAGTTATCTAATACAAAGTTGAAGGCTTCAAGACAAAAGGAGGTTTGTGCACCTCGTGTTTAGCCTGCAATATGAATATATATGAAAGTCATACCTCTTAATCATCCAGCATGTGAAATAAATGGGAATCTGTATATATACACATATACATATATATCATTATTATTATTATAAATACATACCTCCTATTATTATTTATTACATTTTAGATTTTATTTTTTATACCCCTGGAAATAATTACTGCACTTTATTCCTTATTCCTACAAAAGTATGTATGCCGCGTGTATTTGTTGTCTTATGTTGTGATGTTTTTTGTTTTGATGGCACCTTTTAAAAGGGAGAAGCATTCCGTTCTCTCATTGTACATTACAATGACATTAAATGATTATATTCTATATATTTTCTTGCTGTTTTCGTTTCTTCTATGGTCCATGTATATGTTACACTTCAGCTGACATTTAACTCCTTTCGGTGCTTGAAATTCATTCCAATCATCTGATCCATTCAGTACTTCTTTCAGCATTTCAACAGTTTTGGCAGCAAGCTAGCCTTTACTTGTAAGTGTCTGTATTTGTGAATATTACTTTATGTGTGTGTGTGTCATCTGTGTACTTAATTAGTTTTCAAATAAAAAAACATTTTCTTTAAAGTTCAAGAAGAAGGAATGTGAAAACCTTCATTAGAAGTTTTACTACTACAATTCTTTGGTCATGAAACATCTGCTAGAAAACTTTGTCATGAATACTTTGCTGACAATATTTTGTCATCTGAAAGATCTCCATGGCAACATGGTAATCATCATCCCAGCTCTTAAGTCATGGGAATAGTCTGGTCCAAGTCTTGGTTTGGCTTTAAAAAGGGCCAGAGCGACTGTGTTGTCTCTGTTATTTGAGCTGTATGAGATCAAGTGTGTGTGTGTGTGTGTGCGTGCGTGTGTGTGTGTGTGTGTGTGTGTGTGTGTGTGTGTGTGTGTGTGTGTGTGTGTGTGTGTGTGTGTGTGTGTGTGTGTGTGTGTGTGTGTGTGTGTGTGTCTTTGATTGTGTGGTCACCATTGTCCAAAATATCTTTCCTTCCTGCACATGTACCAAGGACATCACCCAACCTTGAAAGAAACATCAAATCCACAGAGTACACTCATAGCTTGACCCATAGTAAACCAAATTTGAATGCATTACACATACACCAGAGAAATGCGAAAAATATATACACGTGGGGTCCATTCAACGTTGGACATTTGAGGAGCTGAAATCCCCCAAAGGCTGAAAGACAGGGTCAAGCTGAGTCATATAGGAGGTCACAGCTGCTAAAACACACAGCAAACAAAATGAGTCCTGTTTGTTGTTGAAGGAAGCCTATATTACCCACAGTCAAATAAACTGCATTCAATCTCCCCGACCCCCCTGGACTCTCAATCAACCCGCAGCCTTGGTCAGCACATTTCTGCCCCATGCTGAGGCAATCTGAAGCCTGCTCTGTGTCAGTTCTGCTTGGCCTAGCTCGAGCCTTACATAAGTCTAAAGCCCCTCCTTCACGTATAGTCTCCCCCATCGCTTTAATCGGCACATGCATGGCTAAACTCAGCTCTTGCTGACTGACAGGCAAGCTGGGTGACTGGATGGTTGGTTGAATGACAGAATGGTTTGTTGTCTGGTTGATTGAATGGTTTATGCCACTTAACAATTGTACTTGTTGACTAGCTATTTGTTGACTATGTATTGAGCTAACATGCATACTGAATAAACGATCAATTGGTTTGTTGGAATATTATAACTGATTGGAAAACTTGTTGGGCTGCTTGATTGCTGGTTGGGTGGTTAACTGAAACAGTGGTTGGTTGTTAATGGTCTTGCAGACATCAACTTCTCGGTTGAATGACTAGCTAGTTGTAGCAATTTAATGAGCTAACCCGCATGTCTGAAAGACCTTAGTGTTTTAAAAGGTCAGCTGGTTGAGTTTTAGGGTGCTTTTTCAGTTTTTTTTATTTGGTCTGGACCAATGCAGAAAATTATAAATTGTTTCATTTGAATTTTGAGCAGGTTCCTGTTTACTCTGATGTCACAGATTAAGAAAGAATAGTAAACATTAAGTTAAACAGACAAACGTAACTTGTCCTCCTGCTTCATCAAGACACACATGAGGAAATCAAGTTCCCTAGAGTGCATAAAGGAGGTTGTACAGTTTATGATATATATATTTAGCAGTTTGGCTGGTTGACTAGTTAGCTATACTTGCTGGCTAGTTAATGAGATAATCTGTTTTAAGGACTGGAGTATTGGTTTACGGGTTGAGGGCTTCTTTTCTTGGTCGTTTGATTAGCGGATTGGTTTGCTAACTGAATAGCTAACAGATTAATAAACTCTTTGGTATATACTTGAACCAATATTGTAACCAGCTGCCTGACTGACTGTTTGACAAGCTGTGACCCCTTCCCAGAGAGGCTCCAGCCTCATTTAGTCTCATTAGTACCAAGGCTCTGGCTCCCAGACAGGGACAGCACAGCAGCTCCCTGGGGAGGGAGGTGTGTATATGTGTGTACAAGCTTGTATGTGTGTGTGTGCTTGTGAACTCCCAGTGCCGGAACACGGCGTGTCTTGTCTGTCATCGTAGCACAGATGTCCAGTGGATTACATCATATTGACCGCACCCTGATCTCCTTCACATCCCATATCCCCTACCGTTCACCCCCCCCTTCCCCATCTCCCACCGCCCATGTCTTAACCCTCATCACCCCTTCACATCCAACCACTCACAACCCCTTCACACTCACATTCTCCAACATAGACAATGAGTTCTGATTTACGACTCTCACCACTGCTTCCCACCACCTCCCCTTGCCTGGTGACTTCATCTCCCATCACACCTTACCTCATCTTCATTAGGATGTGAGTCTATGTGGTCCATGATGCACTGGAATGTGTGTTGCTAGGAATGACTGGGACAGGGTCGAGATGGAAGTCCTCAATCCTTATTTAAGCCGGCAGGTTAACTAAAAACACATTCCTGTGCACAGTTATAGCTAGGAGGGTGAAGGAAAGTGTACACACACGTAGGGATACACTGCTGTTGGGTATGATTACCAATGGATTGTGAGAGAGTAACTCAGTCAAGCATAAGCTGCACATTGACCAACATTTGAACAACTCCATCCCAAATAAGAAAAAAGAAAAAGACCTGAACTGTTTGTAATATGATACATCATTTGAGTCAAGAAGTTCTGGTAGAGAAGTAAAGGATTTATTTCTGCTTTTATTTGTGGTTGCCAAGTTTGTGTCGTACGTCTTTATAAAAAAAACGTACATTTATCTTGTCTGGAACCTTGACAATGTGGCTAGCAAAGTTTAGACAGTTACAAATGCCTCACCCAACTATTAGCTTACTCCTTTCTTCCCCCTTCATCTGTGAGATGGACGCCCCAGGAGACCCGAGGAAAACACGAGTAGGTCTTGGAGAATTTGGATGAGAAAGAGGCCAAGAGCGCTGCTGATGGTCCCTGAGCTAAAGTTGATATGGTTACATCTTGATCTGTTCTTTGTCATGTAGCGTGGTGATGACGTGATTAAAAGTGTCACACAGCTGAAAAGAACTGGCGCAAAGTTCTGGACTTCCCTGCGGGGCTAAAGATCATGACGGGGGCGGATATCTTACATTTGCAAATGTTGTTTCAAACTTTACGTTCAGTATATCTTTCCCCTGCTGTGACACCCTGATGTGGGTTCAGTCAAATGTAACCCTAGTTCTTTGACCTCTGTGAAAAAAATATAAACGAACAGAGCTGTGTGTGTGTATCCAGGAAGGATTTCACTTAGTAGAACAAATAAAGTAATCTAATCAGCGTAAGACCAAGCATTACGGAACACAGACCCACTGTGACATCTTCCTGTTGGACAGTCCCGTCTTGTTAAAGCTGGCTGCAGATCACATCCTCGCAACAACAGTCTTTGTACTGTAATCATTCCCATACGTTGTGGCTCCTGTCTGCAATCGTCTGAAAAGACTCCTGGCGGACATTTCCCATGACATATCTCTGGGTCTAGCAGAAATCAATTAAATCATGTAGCTATCTGTTGAAATAATGCAAAACCATTAGAGACCAGAAACACAGAGACACATGTAAGTATGAAGGATGACAGGAAGAGAGCACCCAAAAGGTCTTGGACATATAATGTAAAACATTTGTTTCTGTTGGTTAGCTCAAGGATGAGTTATGGGTTACACATTAACATAGAGAGAAGTTATTTTCCCATGACATGCAACGTCAAATCCTTTCCAGTTTACAGTGGATGACTGATGGGTTTTACATCAGTATGGAGTCCTCTTGAACCGTATTATCAATTGTGTGAAAGGTCCGAATGTCCTGCGACACATAGAACGATCCAAGTTGGTGCCATGTTGATCCCACTTAGCCCCCTCCTCTGTACTCCATGTTGACCTCAGGACCACTCTCTGCTTTTCAGTGTCGCCCTAATGGCCAGGCGTACTCTCCGTCTTTCTCCCTTTCGCATCCTCACATTCTGACACAATACAGTCATGTCCGGTGGAAGAATCAATGGCTCTGTTCGGGCCATGAATGGACGAGAACGACAGAGAATGAATAGAGCGGAGAGAAGAAAAAGAGCAGTTTATGTGCGGAAAGCTGTAGCGATGAAATGAACGGTCGCAATGGACTCGTGCAGATGGAAGACAGAGGAGGTCAGGGAGAGTTGGGCAGAAAGATGAAGACAATAACTGCGCTGCACCCCACGGGGACTTCTGGGAGGAGGTCGGAGGTCGCCGTGCTCGGGCAAGATTCATATCCGAAGCCCTGTTGGCCCTTAAACTCTGAACGCTGGTACCAGTCTTTATTGCTCCAGACGTCCTCTCTCATAACCCCCAGCATCGCCTCTCTCGCGCTTTGGTTTTCTTTCCATGTGCAAAGCTCTATCGCTCTCTTGAATATATGCCTGTATGTAATATGTATGCAGTTATAGGCATATCAATCTCTAAGAAGTCAGTAAGATTGCACATTACATAACCCTACAGAAATGTCAAAGCATTTGTTTCCTTTATGTGTGTATCTGTTGATATGCCTGCCTTTGTATGCAGGCATATCTCGAGTACAGAAGGTTTATATTGCCAGTGCAACCGGAGCCCGTCAGACAGAGGGACCATGTCTACGCCATGCCAGTCACGCGGAACGGGGAAGTAAACTGGGGGATAGCCTATATAACTAACTCACAGGGGGGCTTTTGAATTACAGCCTTGGTCTTTGGCGAAGGCCTGTGTTGGGTTAAGTGCTGGTTTGCAGTCTGGTCAGGGAAGGATCATAAAACGTGAGGATGCTAACCGTAAAGCACTAAAGTTCCCTTTCAAAACTTCATAAATTACTTAAATCATAAGTTGCAAGAAGATGAAATGCATTTTCAATAATCTCAGGGGGTTGAACTGGATCCAGACAGTAAACTTTAAAAACATATAATAAATAAAGATGAAAACCATGGTGTTTAACATAAACTATAGCATAAGAGTGCAGCCAAATTCCAAAAATATATATTGCCAATGGTTTTTTTCGGCAATATACATGAACAGTTGGTATTGTAAGACTTTTGGTTAATATAATATTTGCGATAGAATATTTTAACCCGGTCTTTTCAAATTAAATTGATATGCTACTTGGTTAGTAATTTAATGACATTAAAAAAATAATATCAACATAACAAGTAATTATATTGTTTTTCCCCCCTGCAATATCTACTCTTTCAATCGTTTTTTTTATGTAAAAGTCAAAGGTGAAGGCACATGAGGGCATGTGTTTAATTTATGAGCATTAACCAAAATCATAATCTTTAAAAACCTTAATTAAGGCCTAAATGTAACCACTTACAGGAAGAACACACGCTCTCCGGTATTACATACCCACAGATTTGGTATGCCCACAACCTATCCTGCTGACATCCCTACAGTTTGCGTGTTGGACAAATCTGTAGCGTTGCCTCATCCATTATCCAGACAGCAAAATAGCATTTGGAAAAACAAATTAGTAGTACAAACATCATTTATTTGAGAAAAGGTTACGGAAAACAGACTATCTGTAACTATATTGGATTCCATCTCACAAAACCACATGAAGAAATACCTCAGCGAGTGAAGGGCAGATTGAAGTTAAAGGCCAAAGTGAACTCTGGAGCTCCATGACCCAGGCATGGACCTCAGGGTATTCCTGAGGTGTATCAGTGTTGCTGGTGTTTGGCTGTAACTGAGCCAGACTGACAGCTGCTGTCTGTCTGCTCACTCTCCGTCATCAGCTCCACTCATGTACCAACGCTGTGCACGTTCCTAGCATCAACCACCTGGCCGTACGGAGGACATAATCTATATTTAAAAATAGTCTGGATCACAGACAACACTGGCACGTGCATATGTGTGTCCATGGAAAGAGTTTAAAAATATCCCATTCAAAGGGAATTGTGTACATGCTGGAATTTGAATTAAGCATAGAGGTCAAATTGCTGCGAATGCTCTACGTTGCTCTTACAAATGTCTTATTGCACGAGTGAAGCCAAAATACATGATTCATTGAACATTAAAGTAGCCATAATACATCTTAGAAAACTACACCTACTCTGAGGCCCATGTCAATAATACATAATAAACAAAAACATGAATGTGTTATAATCTGATTATAGCAGTGAATTATAGTACTAATCACTCGTGCATTACAACATATTTTATAATTGCTTATGGTCATTACTTGTCACTCACTTAACATCTAGATTGAAGCAAATATGATAAACATTATGAAATGCATTGTAAAAGTGATTACAATGCATTATAAACAAATTATAATCGAAATGATAGCTACTCACTGTATACCTTCGCCTGTTTTAGCTGGCAAATTACAGAATGTACAGAATGTATGCCACAGTTCATATACATTGGTATTAGCATGTGTCTAATCACTATTCAAACAGTTACATGCCCAATCTATATTTAGCATGCCAGGGTTATTTTGGTGGTGCAAATGTCAGTTGATATACTGTACATGCTGTACATCTGGTCCAATGTCTCTATAGAGCACCAACTGTAGTGGGGCAGACTTAACAGGGTCATGTCTGTGACCTCCACCAACATGATCCTTAATTCCTCACTAACCATACTGTATCCCCAGATTATTAAAAACATAGTACTACCCTCGCCTCAACATTATATTTATTGCAGCAAAATGCATTTTATTCCTGTAAAATGACAGCAAAGCTCAGTAGGCTATGCCTAATGAAAGATTGACTGAATGAGTATTGGTTTCAGTTTCAAAAGTGGGGTAGGCCGTATATTTGTATGTATTTACTCAATAACTCCCTTTTAACCTTTCATCACACTGTAAGTCAAGTGGTCTGAGGGAAAACAACACTTCTGCATCTACTACAGTGTGGCTCAATGTTCAGGCTTCAGAACATCTAGCTCATGTTTTACAAATGTTCCTAATGAAGTGCAGTGGAAGACTTCAGTTAAAGTAGAAGCACCACAAAGTACTTGCACTTAAAATGTTCAATTTCAAAATGTACCACACAGTACAAAAGAAAAAGTATCCATTCTGCTAATTTCAGAATAATATATTATTGAATCATCATTAGCAATGCATTAATGTGTTCTTAGTTGTCATTAAAGCAATTCAATAATGTAATAGAGTGAAATGTTTGCCTCTACATTTTGGTGGAGTAGAAGTATAAAGTAGTCAGAAATACTCAAATAAAATACCTCAAAATTGTACTCAAGTGCAATACTTGAATCTACTGAGTTACTGTTCACCACTGCTCTGACCTCCATAACAAAAACATCCCAGAGACAAGTAGTGTTTGTTTGATTATCCTGAAAGTTACACATAATAAGAAACAAACCACATCAAGACGATCAAAGTTACTTCAGCCTCACCAAAACTATTAAGATACATGTAGATCAGAATTGGTTGTGAGTTGTGAGGTGGGTTTCTCTAGAGTTGTGGGAGTATCTGTTTCCTCACATCCACTACGTCTGGTTTAATCCCCATGTCGCCTCTTCCCTCAGCAACAACTCCAGCCCTGTCCTCTGGTCAGGGCACAGGGTTGACCCTGGGGGATCAGGGGTCGAGGGTCAGGGAAGCTCCTTGGGCTGGACAATAGCCAAAGCGCCACCTGGAGTAAATCAGCGGCTGACTCAGGCGATTGTCCGTGACAGCCACCATTACCGAGGCCAAAGGAGGCAAGGCATTGTGGGTAGGGGAGATCCGTGCACACACACACACACACACACACACACACACACACACACACACACACACACACACACACACACACACACACACACACACACACACACACATTCACCGGCTCTGTCAGCGTCGACTGTCCGAAGGGCCACAACTCACCTTCCCCCATTGCCCCATGTGTGTGATTAACTGTTGGAAGTGGAGAAGGTGAAGGGTCTTGAGAGAACGAGTGTATCATGGGGGGGTTTACGACTGGGGTGTGTATTTGTGTATGTGTGTGCTAGCTTAGGGGGTTTCACTGAAGGGAGAGCTTTGTTTTTGGGCTCGTATTTCATGGAGCAGACTTCTTGTTTGTTGGTTCAAACCCACTCCATGTGTTGATGTGAAACAGAGGGAGCCTGAGCTGGAAATAGTCTTTCAGTCCTTCTCTTCACATGTTTGGGTAAATGAGTTGATGGATGGTTGATTACGGATGTGTATACAGTGGATGTCTTCAATCCTCATACAGCATTTTTCAAATTTGATCATTTTTAAATAGCGTCACTGGAAAGGAAAATAATCCAGGTTTATTCTTCGGAGTAGCAAAAATCTTGAATGGATTTAATGATGCTGGTGCCGTAATGAGTCCTAAAACCTGGTGTCCTCGTCATGAAGTCAACAATGCTTTGAACGTGTTGGTGGTTAGAAGTCTGAAATAAGGTCTGCTTACACACAAGGTTACGAGATTTGCAGATTTTGTTCTATGAAATAAAAGTCAGTAATTGTTCCACTTATGAATGTCCAAAGCTTCTGTGTGATAAAAACGGTGACTAAACAATCTACTAAACATCATCACACCAACACGAGTCCGCCTTTAGTCAAGCGGGGGTGATGCGTATCAATGCAACCGCCATGTATTTTATTTATCGCATTCGTAACTTTTTATTTTTGCCAATTGCCTTTACCCTCCAAAAATCACAAAGTGCTGCCAATATGTGCAGATTATCCTGCTAAACAAACTGTGTTATAAACGTGTGTTGGCCATAAAGCTTATTTTCTGCAATCCGGTTCAGGGCCTATAATCATACCTGCATTATTACCATAAGAAATACAACGATTGTACTTTAGAAGTAAAATGTTGAATTCAGGACTTTTACCTGTAATAAAATGTATTTACTGATAGGCCGATCTTTGCAAAAGATAAAGACAAAGAAGTCAGACATGACATATATCATAAATGTTTGGTAATCAGAATCAGAATCAGAAACGGGTTTATTGCCAGGTAGGTTCACACATTCGAGGAATTTGACTTGATGTCATGGTGCAAACATAAAATATAAAACAAAGAATCTCCATATAAAACAAGAAATCAAATATAAAACAAAACATCTTTACGGACACTGTAATAAAATATAAATAGCAATAAAATAAAGCAGTAATTTACAGCGAAATGGAATGCAACGAGTTATAGAATATACAATATGAAATATGAAATAATAATATGTGCAGTAAGCAGTATTTTAACATTGTGGGCATTAATGTAATGCATATAGAGTCTACGTTGTGTCAGTGGGGGGGCCGGGCCTTGTTTAAGAGGCTGGTAGCGGAGGGGAAGAAACTGTTCAGGTGGTGAGAGGTTTTGGTCCTGATGGAGCGCAGCCTCCTGCCAGAGGGGAGGGGGGTGAACAGTTTGTGTCCAGGGCGGCCACTATCTTCCCTGCCCGCCTCAGGGTTCTGGAGGCGTGCAGGTCGTGGAAGGATGGCAGATTACAACCTATTATTAATGCTGTGAATACAAAGCTGATTAAAAAGTGACAAATACAAAGTTGAGTTATGGCCTTTTGGCTTCCTGTTTCCAACAGTTGTAAATATTCACTGATTCCTACTGTATGTCCAAGTAAAGGCCAGAAAAAACATGATTTTTTTGTTTTAATGTGATGCTCCAAGGCAGTGAAACTGAGTGTTGATATCCACTGTGTGTTAGGACAATAGAATGGCTATGTTCTAGTGGTGGAGGCTCGGAGGGAGGGGCAGGGGGGGTTAGCAGGGCTCTGTTTTGGATACTTAGACATGTTGATAACCACAGTGGTCTCTCTGGCTCCAGCTGAAGACCACTGTAGTTGGTCAGCATGGGCCACCACTGGGCTGCAGCTATGTGCAGGCTCGGTTGGTTTATTGCAGGGTTCAATCTGTGAGGAGGAAGAGGGAAACAGGCTGGTGAGAGCAGGAATATAGAGCTGAGTAGGAGGAAAGAGATATTTGATACGCTCTTATTGGCTTTCAAATGATTTGTGTAACTGCACGTCTGAGATTTTGGAAGTCGTTCATATTATTATTGTTAAATAGAATATCTATTTAACAATAATAATATGAACGACTTCCAAAGATCCTCTGTTTTTTTCTCCACCAATATGGTGGAGAAAAAAACAGAGGATGCTACAAATTGTAGGGTTGAGTGCTCTTTGGACAAAATAGTACTTATGTGGAAAAAACAGAGATCCGAACCTCGCCAGCAAAGTTTTATCAAATTATTTGTTAAAGAATTTGTTGAGTGAGTTGATAATCACAGTGTTTTTAGGGAGTAAGAGGGGAGGCAGGGGCGTTGCAGTTATTGGAGTAAGGATTTAAACGCTATTTTGATTCGCTTGATAAAACATGATTATTATCAGTTCTACACAGTTTTGGGAGAGTATTCTGATCCTTTTCTTATGTACACTTTGTACAAATATGTAAAAGTCTTGCAATAAAAGCCCAAAGTACACAAAACTTCCTATTCCAATCCTAAAAAACTATTTTCCATCTTCTCCACCCTCTTGGACCCTCCCAAAGCCCCTTCCCCCTCCTCCCTTCTGTCAAGCGACTTTGTTAACCACTTTGAAAAAAAGTTGACGATATTCGCTCTTCTTTTTCTGACTCACCTTTACTCACCGCCGGATCACCTGAGCCTCCTTCCACCCGCACACTAACCTCCTTTTCCCCTCTCTCTCCAAGTGAGGTTCTTACCCTCATTACCTCTGCCCGCCCTACCACCTGTCCTCTGGACCCTATCCCTTCAAACCTCCTTCAGACTATTGCTCCTGATATTCTACCGTTTCTCACCCATTTCATCAACACTTCTCTAACTTCTGGTCACTTTCCAAACAGTCTCCAGGAGGCAAGAGTAAACCCTCTCCTAAAGAAACCCACTCTCGACCCGTCTGACGTTATAAACTACAGGCCTGTCTCTCTCCTCCCGTTCCTGTCTAAAACACTTGAACGCGCTGTCTTTAAACAACTCTCCCGTTATCTCCATCAGAACAACCTTCTGGATCCGCACCAGTCTGGTTTCAAGGCAAGCCACTCCACAGAAACTGCTCTCATTGCTGTCACTGAGGAACTGCACACTGCTAAAGCAGCCTCCCTCTCCTCTGTCCTCATCCTGTTGGACCTGTCTGCTGCATTCGACATGGTGAACCATCAGATCCTCCTTCACACTCTCCAAGAACTTGGAGTTTCTGGCTCTGCACTTTCCCTCCTCACCTCATACCTCAAAGACCGCACCTACAGGGTTACTTGGAGAGGGTCTGAGTCCGACCCTTGTCAATTAACTACAGGGGTCCCTCAGGGCTCTGTTCTTGGTCCTCTCCTCTTCTCCCTGTACACAAACTCGCTCGGATCTGTCATTAGCCCGCATGGTTTTTCATACCACTGCTACGCTGACGACACCCAATTAATTCTGTCCTTTCCCCGCTCAGAGACCCAGGTCGTCGCACGCATCTCTGCTTGTCTAGCTGACATCTCTCAGTGGATGTCCGCTCATCATCTCAAGCTCAACCTTGACAAAACTGAAGTGCTTTTCCTTCCGGGAAAAGATTGTCCCTCTCTTGACCTAACTATCAACATCGGCACCTCTGTTGTTTCCCCGACTCAGACTGCAAGGAATCTGGGTGTGATCCTAGATAACAACCTGTCGTTTACTGCAAACATAGCTGCTACAACCCGCTGCTGCAGATACACGCTTTACAACATCAGGAGGATGCGTCCCCAGCTGACCCAGAAATCGACGCAGGTTCTGGTCCAGGCTCTCGTCACCTCACGCCTAGACTACTGCAACTCCCTCCTGGCTGGTCTACCTGCATGTGCCATCCGACCTCTGCAGCTCATTCAGAATGCAGCGGCTCGTCTGGTCTTCAACCTTCCAAAATGTTCCCACACCACTCCGCTCCTCCGCTCCCTTCACTGGCTTCCGATAACTGCTAGAATCCACTTCAAGACACTGGTACTTGCGTACCATGCTGCGAATGGATCTGGCCCTTCCTACATCCAGGACATGGTTAAACCGCACACCCCAGCACGTGCTCTACGCTCTGCATCAGCCAAACGGCTCGCTGCACCCTCGCTGCGAGGGGGACCCAAGTTCCCATCAGCAAAAACACGTGGGTTTGCTATCCTGGCTCCAAAATGGTGGAATGAGCTCCCCATTGACATCAGGACGGCAGAAAGCTTACACACCTTCCGGCACAGACTGAAAACTCATCTCTTTCGACTCCACTTCGAGCGATAGAATGACTAACAAAGAACTGCTAACAGAGCACTTATATACTAATAAAGGACTGGCTTATATATAGCCAGTTGAGTAGCACTTGAAACGATTGGCTCTTTGAAACCTGATGTACTTTATGATTCTGTTTTCTTCAAGGTTGTGTCTTCCTGGTCGAATGTACTTATTGTAAGTCGCTTTGGATAAAAGCGTCAGCTAAATGCAATGTAATGTAATGTAATGTAACATTTCCCCAATAAAATGTTTTAAAAAGTCAACATTCTTGTTATATATTGTGTTAAGTTGTGTATTTACATAATTCCAAACTTTTCCAACAATTTTCAAACCAAGCAAAATATGTAATTGTAATCCTGGTAGCACTGTTTCCTTTGGTCACCTCTGATGCGGTTGTCCACAATCGTGCATGCGTAAGCTTTGTGTTTTTCAGCCAATCGCTGTCATATTCACTTTTTATCCAGTTTTGGACCCATATTTTGTGTATACTTTTTAGAGCTTGCTTTTTTTTTAACTATATCATTTTAACCAGCCAAACAGCATCACAGAAACACTGGATTTTAATGAGAATAATTATAAGGCAGCATTAAATCTAATACCCCAAAAATAGATTTGTTCTACTTTCCAATACTGATTAAAGAGGATTAACAGTAGAAACTGTTCTAAGGAAAGAAGAAGAACCTGTTTTTTCTGCCAATAACATATGTACATATGTATTGGAAACATAACTGAGACACACACTAAAATACTTTAGATAAACTGCGTTTGTTTATCTAAAAACTTGTTTATTTGTATGAGAAACCTCCTTTTGCCTATGCATATTTGAGCATCGTGTCTGTGATTATTTGTGTAAAAGGGTTAGTTTCTGTTTTCCTATCTGTCTCCATGTCTGTGTGTATCTGTGGCTTTGTATGTCAATACCGCAGTTTTATTTCTCTCATGCAGCAGAGGATCCAGAGAGTTATGAGCACACTGAGGGAAAAGGGTGGTTGGTGGTGGATGGATGTCAGTGGTGGGGCTGTTTGGTCGATGATGGTCAGAGGTTTCAGCATCCCCTCTCCCCCCTTTCCCGGCCCTCAGCCACCCTGTCATTAGGGTGACAGTCAGGTCATCGTTAGCCCCAATTGGCCATGCTAATAACAGTTTTAATAACCCGGGCCCATGTCATATTTTACTGCTGTTATGACCACGATGTCACGCTAAGAGCCCAGCGATGGAAAAACGGCTTCGCTGCCGCGAGGATGGAATGACTGGGTGAACTCTGTCCGGGTATGTGTGTGTGATGTATCAATGTTGTTGTATATGGCAGACTGAACACAGTATAAATTATACCCTGCATTTCAGCTTGGGTTTATTTGTGTCCTTTTTATGTGTGCACGTGTGTTCGCTGGTCTTGTTTGTAGCCTTTATTTAACCAGGTGAAAGCCCCTTGAGATCAAAAGATCTCTTTTTCAAGGGTGACCTGCAAATGTTGTTTCAAATCTGTTTCAACTCAACTCCGTCCTCAGTATAGATTGCTTGTGTGCAGGGCCGCCCCTCCCTACAGGCCAATCACGCAGGCTGCATGGGGCCCCGCCTTACGCAGGGGGCCCCGCCCAGAGGGCCTCAGCCGCTGTGCACAGTTCTCCGCTCAGTTCTCCGCGCACCCCCCCGCGAGAGTGAGAGGTGACAAGGGGAGCACGTCTGTAACCCGACACCGTTGCAATGAATCGACATCTGACCAATCACGACTTTGATACGGCCACTAGTGCAGGTGAAGAGATGTCGGTGAAAAGAGAGTTTCAGTCCGGCGCAAGCAAGAGGGGAAAAAAACAAAACATGAAGAAACTAGAGCAGTGGTTCCCAACCTGTGGGGCACGCCAAAGATTGCAGGGGGGGCTCCAGGCCTCAGATGATTTGAGGCCAAATATCATCTTTAGACTTTTTCTTTTTTTACATATAATTGTAAGGCAATACATGATTGTCACTAAAAGCCTTGTCTCTACATTACAATAACATATACAAAATAATTGATTAATTAATTTGAATAAAAATTCAAGTTAGTAGCTATCAAAGGCAGAAAAAGACAGAAATGTATCATTCTTTCTATAGAAATGTTTCTTCTCGTAAAGTTGGCCAGGGGCGGCCCTGCTTGTGTGCACACTTGTTTCTGTGCTATACGTTAACTCTGTGTCTGCATGTTAATCTTTGCTGTGTGTAATGTGTTACATAAGGCGCTTCCTGTTTAATCCGTAAAGCATTGAGCAGTCAGTGCAGCTGTTGGGTTGATGTAAACACAAACATTCGACATTTCTGCACAAGGGCATTTCGATTGATGTATAAACAGAACTGGATATAGCATTGGAGGCGGGGTTGATTCCTATGAGAGTTGCACAGTGGCGTATCATGCTGAAATGGCCTGACTTTCAATGCAAAATATACCTGGAACTTCTATAGATCTTTTAACTGCCTTCTGCATCCATGGGGCCCTTAGATCATACAGCATCACATCTGCTGTCAGTTCATTTCAATTATTGTAAAGGGTTAGAAGATTATCCACTGATTACAGACGTATCTTTCCCAATGTAAGAATGTAAAATGTATTTTTGGTCCCAAATGACGTCAAACTGACATGGAAGCATAGTTGGACCATTTGGCTACTACGGAAATTTTCTTTAACGCTTGGCCCACATCCTGGGAGCTTGGGCATCTCTAGGATTTAAAGAAATCTGGGGCTTAGCTTAGGATCCTCTGCTGAGAAGATAAACAATTCTTTTTTGATGCAGTATTATACACTCTATAGCTCCTTATTTACATCCATATGTCTTAATAATTATAAATAGAAAGGTTTATAAAACATTATTTATGTGGGGGTCCGATCTTTCCTGCCCAGGGTGCTGTGCTGCATGTCTTTCCCCCGGCCCCTCAAGCCTATGTGAATATAGGATTTCACAAATGCGTGCGGGAAAAAAATGAATGATATAGTTCAGCCGAAGCTAATATGAGGCTTCAACAGTCTGAGTTAAATACAATAATACTATTTAAATCTTCCAAAGTTAATACCTTTGTACCTCTTCCCGGCTCTGCAGGAAAGCAAAGAGAACAACAATACTGGCATGTGATTATGGGAAGATCTGTCATTGCTGTTCTAAGATATTGAGGAACTACTTTGTAAAATCATTATCCATACCAATTAGCATTTCTTAATTTGAATGGAAAATGCTGAGATGGAAACCCAACTACAGACGCTTACTCTTCTCTAGCTGCTTCAGCTCCTTCCCCCCATGGTTTTGCCACAACCAAAAGGAGGTAAAGAGCGAGACAGTCTGAGTGAGCACAGTGAAACCTAACTCCCTGGCAGCCTTCACCCTCCACCAACGCTGTGAAAGATAAAGACTTGGGGGGAAGCTGGGCCTGGGAATCCAGCTAGCATCGGCTTTTATTGGGCAGACCACATCACAGAGGGAACTTTGAGCAGGTCTAAGCCCATCGGGGAGTTCTGGAGACAGAGGCCCGTGGAGAGAGTCGGCCGGACGGCGGCCAGGGAGCATGAGCGATGAGCCAGGGAGCTCTTTCATTTTATGCCAGCCTGCCGATTGCTTCAAAGGCAGAACACTACTCCGAAAGGAAAAAAGGCAAACAGAGAAACCTGACAGCAAATCATACAAACCAAAGAAAATCACATATACTACTACATCAAAGTGATTCATTTTGAAAACCATGTCCATTGTTTTAGAAATCTATATAAGCTGTTGGTTACCATTTATTATGTAAAATACCTAAATATATTTGAATCCTCTTTAAACTGAGTTGTGTAATGGATCACAATTAGCGTCTGGTCTGCAGTGATACTTGACACTTTGACAATTATTGTAATGGGTCACCATTAGCATCTGGCATTCACTGATGTTTGTCAAAGTTGACAAATGCTTTCGTGGAATGGAAACCAATGGCCTCCATTTGGTTCCACATAGGCTACTGGGTTATTATGACCAGAGGTGCACATAACCTTTTTGGTGAGTTACTCAGATGAGTACCAGGAGACAGCGTTTGCTACTCACCCCACACGAAGCGTGGTGTTAAGTGCAGTCTTCCTCACTGTCCTCCTCAGTGTCTTCTTCACTGTCCTCTAGTTCCTCTTCTTGCATGGTAGATGATGAAGATGCTGCAGATGCACCTCCCTGTCTCTTTTTAAGCCTCCCATTTCATTTCTCCAAAACTTGTTGCGAAAACTGTGAAGTCCTTGCATTTCCTGAGGCCAAGTTGAAGGATCAAATACTAAGAAATTATCACATGACTTGAAGTCATATCTGATTTCAGATGTTGGAAGTAACTAAGTACACTTACTCAAGTATGGTAATTAAGTACAATTTTGAGATACTTGTACTTTACTAGTATTTCTATTTTATACTGCGTTGTATTTCTACTCCACTACAATTCAGAGGTACATGGTGTACTTTGACTCCACTACATGTATTTAATCCCTTTAGTTACTTTACAGATGTGGATTAATGATGTGAAATATAATCACTTCTTAAATCAGACTTTAGTTCCACCTGGAGTAAATCCACAAGATACCCTGCAGTCTACAAAGTCATTCAAACTAGCTGCAACTTTACCAGCTTTGAGAACACTTTCATGATCAATCATTATAAAACACATCATATATATTATTCTGAAATGAACCAATCTGCACAATGACTACTTTTACTTTTGGTACTTAACTATATTTTGATTTTGATTTTTTGGACATGTCTAGTAGTTTACTCCATTGAGTGTTGACAAGAAACACAAAATATGTGTTTTGTTTTGATGACCTATCAGGTACGCACAGGCACGTAGTGACACAAGTGACATTACGCAATTCATATTTTTGCCACGCATGCGTAAACTTCGTACCAGTATGTGCACCCCTGATTATGACAACCCTTTATCCTGCATTTCCTATAATGCATCCTGATGGCATCTTTCACTAGTCCCTCCCTGTCTTATCAAACCCCTTCTTTAAAATGTAGGCCTGCAACCTTTATTTGACATGTAGACTTTCTTCTAAAAGTAAAAAAAAAGTCTCAAGGTGAAATCGGTGTGATCCAGTGATGTCACTTGAGATGACAACAAGTAAAACAACTAAACTAAAAACTAAACTAAAGTGCCTTCAGGTGTAAGAAAAACATGAGTTTACCAGACCTCTGTAGCCCACTGCTAAACATTCAACCCAGTCTCACAGCATTTCGTGTTCTCCAACACGATTTTGAATCTATTGATTCGTGTTCACCAACACGATTTGCTGTATTTTTAAATATTTTGTTCCTTCTAATTCGTTATTCTTTTCAAAATAACACACTGTTATTTACTCACCAATAACACACAATTATCCTTGCTTTTATTTATTGGTTTAATTCCATAATCTCGGGCTTTTTTGGCGTCCGTCAGGAACTGAATTTCAAAAATAAAAATAACCGGAAACAGACGTAGGCCTATAAGGGACATTTCGAGCATCATTGTGATTGTCAACATTTCTGAGTTTAGGATGGCCGAAGACACTACACTACCCATAATCCCCAGCTATCGTTTAGGACTACAGTCCCCGTACGGTTACGCAGAGCGTCAAACAGCTGTGTGAAATGGAACGAAACCACGCCAGACTATCCAAAACTGGAATCGAACGCCCCCCCAGAACTACACATGCTGGCTATTGTGTTTCGCAAAATGTTCTATGGGACGTCTCGACTGAACGTTTTCGGTTTTCCCACAATTAGAAGTTGCCAGTATTAAACACATTGGTGTTATCAAATGTAAAACATATAATTAATAAATGGGTGAAAATCGCTTGTGTCCATAATGCGCAGCATTAATATATAGCATTAATATATACCCACATGACAGCTCATTGCTACTTTGTAATTCTACTCCACTACAATTCAGAGGTTAACCTGGTATTTTTACTCCACTGCATTTATTTGAGTTACTTTGCAGATTCTGATTAATGATGTGAAATATAAACAACCCTTAAATCAGACTTTAGTTACACCTGAGTAAAATTCAGGTAAGGTGATTGTCAAGTGCCAACAATCAGGAGAGATATTTGATAGTTGGTGCTTGAGAAGACTAAACATGTATCTGCAATTGACATGAATGGAAACGAGTAATAAAGTATATTCATTACTCGTTATTCTCTACTAATAGTTAATTAAAGACTGTATATTATGGCTATTTTGCACATCCCTTTCAAGATTTTCAAAGGTTTATTGATATATCATGTACACAACTACGGTGTAGTTATGCAATGAATGAAACACTTGGGTCACAGGTTCCTCAACAGTGCAGTACAAGACATCTATCAATATGTGTGTACCTCCACCATTAAACTGTCATATTCTGTACATTTCTTATTATATCTACATACATAAGAGTATAATTCATATGTATAATATCAAAGAAATCACTTATTAAAATAAGTGCTTCAACATAGTCAACATTGCAGGAAAGCAATATATTAGACGTTAAATACTTTGTCAGGCTTAATATTTATCTGTAGATAGATACCCCAAAGTGTTTTTCTTATTTAAAAGAAGACCTTAATCTGTTATTTAATGTTTAAATAAAGGTTAATTCATTTTTCTGTTTTGCACCTCCTCCTATTAATAAACTGTTTTATTGTAGAGATCACTTATAGTATCTTCTTGATTTTTTATATTCTATATTTCTATCACAGACCTTCTACTTTCCCCCTATGAAAGTATGTACTCTTCATATTTTTATTCAAATATTCAAATAATATTGTGGTTTTTATGTGTTATAAAAACAATAATTCAATAACGTGCTTTAACCACTAGGCGGTGCACACAAGGTACACACAGCCATAATAACTTTGTATTATTAGTGTAGGACACGTTTTATTCATGCTTTCACATAATGTTACAGCATATTGCTATACTATTTCAGACTCAGTATTTACATTCTTACATTCAAAGAAAATCAGTAATATCTTTAAAAACTACAGTCCTTTTATATCAGCTGTGCACCGTTATGGTGCACAGCTGGAAAAAAAAAAGTGGGCGGTGGTGGTGAAGTTGATAGGGACTTGGCTTGGGAACTGGAAGGTCACCAGTTCAAGTCCCGGAAAGACCAAGTGCTACCGAGGTGTCCCTGAGCAAGGCACCGTTCCCCACACTGCTCCCCGGGCGCCGTTCAAAATGGCAGCACACTGCTCCTAACACTAGGATGGGTCAAATGCAGAGAAATAATTTCCCCACGAGGGATTAATAAAAGTCCATCTTATCTTATATTTATGATCCACGTCAAGTATTCAGTTTCGGCGGCATTTTCTCAGTTTTTCCAAAGGTCTTCTCATCAGGGCTCTATAAATAAAGAACTACGGCAGATCTGTAATATACAATGCAGCCGAACCGTGTATTACAATGCCGTTATGTGATGACTTTCAAAGAGAAAAGCAAGAACACTCGGAATTAAGTATTATTTTATTCTTTTAAAATGTTTTCCGGATTTCATATCATATAAACACCAAATCCCAGCATGCATTGCGGCTAAAACATCCAATAAGCGAGCTTAAAACCATAGCTGAGGATCTTGGGTAATCGCTCGAAATGCCTACGTCTGTTTCCGGTTATTTTTATTTTGAAATTCAGTTCCTGACGGACGCCAAAAAAGCCCGAGATTATGGAATTAAACCAATAAATAAAAGCAAGGATAATTGAGTGTTATTGGTGAGTAAATAACAGTGTGTTATTTTGAAAAGAATAACAAATTAGAAGAAAAAAAAGATTTAAAAAAATACAGATTTCAGTATCCTGAGGCTCTGAGCCCCATTTATTTTCCTCACAGACGGCAACAAAAGTCAGGAATTATACGATTTCAAATAAAAGCAATAACTGTGGCTTCATATTGAGTAAGAACATGTTTTTATGAACCACACAGCTTCCGGTCTTCCTCGACCCGACCGGAGAAAAAGACATGCTGCAGGCAGTAGAAATACATTGCTTTTAAAATCGTGCTGTGCAACACGAAAAAAAGGGGCAATTCGTGTTGGTGAACACGAATCAATAGATTAAAAATCGTGTTGGTGAACACGAAATGCCGTGAGACTGGGTTGAAACATTGTTTAAGCTAGCAGCTACATGTAAAGGCTACATTAGCTGTTTATACATATCATACCAGAGTTGCTGACCAGTTGGCGACTGACTTTCATTCTGGGTAATGTTTTTGTCATGGAAGAAGAATGTATGGAATAAAAATGGGGTTCGCTGTTCAATCACTTGGTGATTTATCATTATTAGTATTATGTTAACAGATCCAACATCATAGATCACCAATCACTTAATTGACCATTGTGGTGTTATAGAACTGTACCACCATTCACTAAGCACATACAGCCTAACAAAACTTTTGAAAGCTCAGCGGTCAGTAGAAGGTTCTAGAGCTGGTTGAGCTGGTGGCCACGGGTCATAAATCAACGATCTCTCTGCAGAGTCTTTTGAAGAGAGCATGGGCAATTTATGGAGGCCTGCATAACAGAACCCAACACTCTTTTAAAAAGCAGCCTGGACGTCTCTGTAAGGATTTGGTAGGGAATCAGCATAAGAACCAAAGCTGAATCAATTAGCCCTAGTGTGTGATTTATGGATGAGGTGAGCATTCTCCGTGGGAGCTCAAACTCACACAACGCAAACACCTGTCACAGACAGTAGAGGGGTTAGATGGCTGAAGGCTGAGCCCACAGATTAACCATGCCAACTCACTGGGACATTAATCAATGCCTGACATGCACACCTGTATACCCACACAACAATGAACACATTCAGCTTACCCTAGGTCATCTTATTTGGATTTTTTTGTTGTGAGTTTTAAAATGGTTAATTGGAAATGGAAATTACATTTCTTAAAAACTACTAAACCTGAATTATGTACCTTAAGACATCTGTTCATTACATTTGGTCATCCGATGGCAACGTTACCTATTTGCGTATGTTTTAGCGCTGTGATTAAAGGTTTCGGATCTTAAAGGTCTCCTATTATGCTATTTTTAGGCATATATTATGGGTCTCAGAGTACAGGTTAGCTCTGAGTGTTAACGATGCTTGCTAATGTAAACAAAGACCATATTATATCTAAAACAGTCGTGCATCGTTTCTGATAGCAACTGTCTGATAGTGCCGTGGGTCCACATTTCCAATATTACATCGTATCGGACGCAAATCTGGATCAGCTCCGTTGTACCACCGCTTTTAGAGATTTGGGTACGGAGGAAAAGAGAGAGGGTTTTATTTTTCCTGACACACCCGGGACACATATCTATGTATACAAGACATCAAAAGGTGCATTTTGCATGATAGGTGCCCTAAGTTATCGGAGAAACAATGAAACAGCCTCTTTTTTGTTTTACGTGAAACAGCTTTTTCAGTGTTTTACGAGTTTTAACATTGAGTGTGTTTGTTTTGGGAAGGAAGCGACATTGGCAGAGAATATGGCTCTCCTTGGTAACAATAAACAATAGAGGTATCCTAAATGGGAAAAATGGACTGACAGCAATGTTGGTAAAGATAACAACTTCCAAGCATCGACGCTACTTAACGAGGAAACACAACTTTGTATTTTCTTATTGTATTGATCAATGGTGGCAGACAACAACATATTTTCTGTTTATATACATGGTTGATTATATAAACACTGTTAGACAAGTATTCACCTTCCCTATGTCTGCAGCCGGTGTTCGTGGCTCTATTACTAACCACCAGACGTGGGTGAGTTTTTAGATCCACTTTCTGGTATGTGCAGTGTTTTCCACTCTCCATGTGCTGTAGATTAGTCTCTTTGTTCTCTGCGGTGCTGCCATAACACTCGCTCATTAATCACACTCTTACAGTAGTCCGCTCTACCAGCCCTCCCTCCATGCCTGCCAGCTATTCCCAGGGTGTGAACTCTGCTGCTGCTAAACCACAGCGGTATCCAGCCAGCAGACAGGAGGAAAGTGGGTCAACAAAAACCACACTGGAACCACCTGAAAGAAGCAGGAATGCAAGACCACCTTTTCTTTCCTCTGGCTGTACGGGAGTCTGTTAGAACTCACTGTGCAGCCTAGTGAGGCCAAATGGCTTTGGAGTATTCATCATTTTAATAGAAAGCAAAAACCGTGACACAATAGATTTGTCTGCGCTACATAGGGACAATATTTAACACAGCAGCATAATGTATAGATGAAACTGTACACACCTATGTTGAATAACTCTGTACAAATCGTATTGTATGTAGACTTGTACCACCTGTCTTTCTGCAGTGTCAGGGTTGGTAAACACAACCATTTTATAAATAGATCATGGAGGCTTTTGCATCAGAACTTTTATTACTTTTGGTCAAAAGCCTATTCGCCATGTGGTACTGCTATATTAGCACTAGGCTGAAATAACCATCACAAGTTGCAGAAGACTGTTATGTAAAATCACAACACTGTAAATTAAAATTATGAAAATGTAACTGCGTGCTTTCAATTGGCTCACTGGAAGAACGGATTTTAGTAGACATGCACTAAG